>NC_142464.1:101153228-101468228 GCF_049115385.1 Moschus berezovskii | reverse complement strand
GAAGGTATGTTTAGTACATTTCTTGATAATTTTAGCCAAATTAAACATCCCAGGCCTGCTGTGATGGTTTTAAAATCCTCCATTCTGATCAACATGCCTATAAGAAACTAGTCTTCCTTTTACGAGTTATTAAAGTGTAGTTTAGTTACATTATCCCTTGTGAGTAGTGTTTCTGTCAATCCAACATAGATTCAGTAAATTAAGGAAACTCATTGGTCATGTTAGAAACTGAGCACTTGAAGTACTGATGCTCAGTACTCATTCCTTATCGTTTAGTGAAGTTTTCTTCAATATTTTGATTCTGCATGGATCTCTTTAACTGAGAGGTAATTGCTTTACCATGAGTGTTGGTTTCTGCCATACAACAACTTGAATCAGTCATAATATATATATCCCCTGCCTCTTGAGCCTCCCTCCAGCCTCCCCCCACCCCACCCAACCCGGTCAACACAGAGCACCAGGTTGGGCTCCCTACGATATATAGCAGCTTCCCACTAGCTATCTATTATCTATTTTAGACATGGTTGTGTATATACATCTTCCCTTGTAGCTCAGTCAGTAAAGAATCTGCCTGCAATGCAGGAGACCTGGGTTCAATTCCTGGGTAGGAAAGATCCCCTGGAGAAGGGCATGACAACCCACTCCAGTATTCTTGCCTGGAGAATCCCATGGACAGAGGAGCCTGGCAGGCTGCAATCCATGGGGTCGCAAGAGTTGGACATGACTTAGCGACTAAACCACCACAGGGTATATATGCCAGTGCTATTCTCTCAATATGTCCCACCCTCTCCCCTTCCCCTGGGTTTTCCTGATGGCTCAGTGCTAAAGAATCCACCTGGCAAGGCAGGAAGCACAAGTTCAATCCCTGGGTTGGGAAAGATCCCCTGGATGAGGAAATAGCAGCCTCCTCCAGTGTTCTTGCCTGGGAAACCCCATGGAAAGAGAAGCTTGGTGGGCTACAGTCTATACTGTCACAGAGTTGGACATGGCTGAGGATGAATGCATATGTATGTATGTGGACTGTGTCCACAAGTCTGTTTTCTATGTCTGCATCTCTATTCTTTCCCCGTAAATAGGTTCATCAGTATCATTTTTCTAGATTCTTTATATGTGCATTAATATGATGTTTCTTTTTCTGACTTAACTTCACTCTGTGTAACAGGCTCTGGGTTCATCCAACTCACCACAACTGACTCAAATTTATTCCTTTTTATAACTGAGTAATATTCCATTGTATATATGTACCACAACTTCTTCATCCATTCATCTGCCGACGAACATCTAGGTTGCTTCCATGTCCTGGCTATTGTGAACAGTGCTGCAATGACCATTGGGGTACATGTCTTTGACTTTTGGTTTTCTTAGGGCATATGCCCAGAAACAGAATTGCTGCGTCATATGGTAGTTTTATTCCTAGTTTAAGGAATCTACATACTGTTCTCCACAGTGGCTGTATCAATTTACATTCCCACCAACAGGGCAAGAGGGTTCCCTTTCTCCATATTCTGTCCATCATTTATTGTTCATAGATTTTCTTGATAATGGCCATTCTGACAAGTGTGAGTTGATACTCATTGTAGTTTTGATTTGCATTTCTCACATAATGAGCAATGTTGAGCATCTTTTCATGTGCTTGACCATCTGTATGCCTTTTTTGAAGAAATGTCTTTTTAGGCCTTCTGCCCATGTTTTTATTGGGTTGTTTATTTTTCTGATTTTTGCCAAAATGTAATTTTGTCTATTAAGTTTAGTAAGATTTGGCTATAATCTTCTGCTAATTCTAATTTTTATTGGAATATAGTTGCTTGACAATGCTGTGTTAGTTTCTACCACAAGGCAAAGAGAATCCAGCTATACATCAACCTGATTATTTGACTAAAATGTAGAGTACATCATGCAAAATGCCAGACTGGATGAATCACAAGATGGGATCAAGATTGCTGAGAAAAAGATCAACCTTAAATATTCAGGTGATACCACTCTAATGGCAGAAAGTGAAAAGGAAGTAAAAAGCCACTTGATGAGGGTGAAAGAGGAGTGAAAAAGCTGGCTTAAAACATTAAAAAAACTAAGATCATGGCATCTGATCCCATCACTTCATGGCAAATAGAAGGGGAAAAGTGGAAGCAATGACATATTTTTATTTTCCTGGGCTCCAAAATCACTGCAGATGGTGACTGCAGTCATGAAATTAGAAGACACTTGCTCCTTGGGAGGAAAACTATGACATCTAGGTTTATCATATTAAAAATCAGAGACATCACCTTGTCAACAAAGGTCTGTATAGTCAAAGCTATGCTTTTTCCAGTAGTCATGTATGGGCTTGAGAGTTGGTCTATAAAGAAGGCTGAGAACCAAAGTATTGATGCTCTTGAATTGTGGTGCTGGAGACGACTCTTGAGAATCCCTTGGACAGCAAGGAGATCAAACCAGTCAATCTTAAAGGAAATCAAATCTGAATATTTACTGGAAGGACTGTTGCTTAATGGGCTTCCCAGGAGGTGCTAGTGGTAAAGAAGCCACCTGCCAATGCAGGAGATCTAAGAGACACAGGTTCGATCTCTGGGTCAGGAAGATCCACTGGAGGAAGGCATGGAAACCCACTCCGGTATTCTTGCCTGGACAATCTCATGAACAGAGGAACCTGGCAGGCTACATTACACAGAGTTGGGCTTCCCTGATGGCTCAGACAGTAAAGAATCTGCCTGCAATACAGGAGACCTGGGTTTGATCCCTCCATCAGGAAGATCCCCTAGAGAAGGGCATGGCTACCCATTCCAGTATTCTTGCCTGGAGAATTCCATGGACAGAGGAGCCTGGTAGGCCAAAGCCTCAGTTCAGTTCAGTTCAGTTCAGTCACTCATTCGTGTCCGACTCTTTGCAACCCCATGAATCACAGCACGCCGGGCCTCTCTGTCCATCACCAACTCCCGGAGTTCACTCAAACTCATGTCCATCAAGTCGGTGATGCCATCCAGCCATCTCATTCTCTTTCATCCCCGTCTCCTCCCACCCCCAATCCCTCCCAGCATCAGACTCTTTTCCAGTGAGTCAACTTGTCGCATGAGGTGGCCACAAAGCCTACAGGGTAGCCAATTGTAGGACATGACTGAGCAACTAACACACTGTTGCTGAAGCTCCAATACTTTGGTCACCTGATACAAAGAGCCAGCTCCTTGGAAAAGACCTTGATGCTGGGAAATATTGAAGGAAATAGAAGGGGGAGGCAGAAGATGAGATGGTTAGATAGCATCACTGACTCAGTGGACATGAATCTGAGCAAACTCCAGGAGATAATGAAGACAGGGGAGCCTGGCATGCTGCAGTCCATGGGGTTGCAAAGAATTGGACATGACCTAGTGACTGAACAACAACACATACATACATCCCTCTTTTATGGATTTTGTTCCCATTTTTAGATCACTACGATTTTTAGAGCTTTAAGTGAAGATCCCTATACTCTACAGTAGGTTCTCAGTTATTTTATATATAGCATCAATAGTGTATGTATGTCCACACCAATTTCCCAATTCATCCCACCATCTTCTTCCTCCTTGGTATCCATAGGTTTGTTCTCTATGTCTGTGTATTTGCTTCTGCTCTGTAAATAAGATCGTCTATACCAAATTTTTCAGATTCCACATATGTGTTAATACATGATACCTGTTTCTTTCTGACTTACTTCACTCTGTATGACTGTCTCTAGGTCCATTCACATCTCTACAAATGACCTGATTTCAATCCTTTTACTCTACTTGAGGTGTTGGCCCATGATGGATTAGGAGCAAACCAATCCTACACCAGATAATCTGAGACATTCATCTGGGGCATGCCAGCCTTGTAACTCCTGACAAAATCACTGCCTAGAAAATTAACCATTTTACTCCTGTTGTCCTATTAGGACCAGGTTTTAAAATTTCTACCTCAAAATAGGAAAGTTATTGGAAGAAAAGGGTTTATTCAAGACCAACCAGAAGCCAGTGTGTACTGGGCCCCAACCAGCCCAAAATTTCCAGCTCGACCTATCCTCAGGTAATTTCAGCAGATGAGAACAAAGCAACTAGCCTTGGGTGGAAGATATGGAAGGATGCTGTTGGTAAGTATCAAGACCAACTCTAAATGCATCACCCTAGGGTAAGAGACCAAGATTCGGAAAGGCCCACAAGCAATGAAGACTGTGGCAAATACCTCTCCA
This sequence comes from Moschus berezovskii, assembly GCF_049115385.1. NCBI lineage: Eukaryota > Metazoa > Chordata > Mammalia > Artiodactyla > Moschidae > Moschus > Moschus berezovskii. The sequence continues at coordinate 101,464,033 of NC_142464.1, read as the reverse complement.
AGACCACAGGGAGATGACCTAATGGGACATAACCTTCAGCCCCATTGTTTTTGGAAACTTGGCTTCTGTTCAAGGACTCAGGCTCTTGCGAGTTAAGCAAGACAGGGTACCACCACCAATTAGAGCTTTAAGCACACCCTCCAATAGGGGGCACTTAATAACCATAGAAAAAGGAAAGCTTGCCTAAGTTATGAAACCTTGACTGCTTTTGTAAATTTGCCTGAAAACCAGACTGAGAGTGTGGGTTTGCATGCGTGCTCAGTCATGTCTGACTCTTTATGACCCCATGGACTGTAACCCACTAGACTCCCCTGTCCACAGAATTTTCCAGGCAAGAATACTGAAATGGGTTGCCATTTCCTCCTCCAGGGGACCTTCTTGACCCAGGGATCCAATTCTTGTCTCCTGTGTCTCCTGAACTGGCAGGCTGATTCTGAAGTGTGGATGCTCTCATTTTAAAGAGGGAAAACTCTACCACAATGATATTAAATGCAGGGAAACGTTTTTAACTGGAGTCAACCAGAAGATCCTTGTCCTCTAGAAAACTGAAACAGAGAACAGGTAAGCGATGGCTGTCTGCTGAGCTGATCAGAAAGTTACCCAAGCCTTTTTTTTTTTTTGCGGGGGGGGAGCTGTACCAGGTCTTTGTTGCAAATCCAAGGTTCTTAGTTGCCTGACCAGGGTTCCAACCCAGGCCCCTGCACTGGGAGCACAGAGTCTTCATCCCCAGGGAAATCCAAAGCCCACTTAGGACAAGAGGTTCATAACTGTGGAACCTCTTATTCAGAGGCCTGAGGTCTCTGGAACCGCTTTGGAGAGTTTCTCACATTATGAGTCCCATCATCCCAAAGGCCCTCTCTCTTAGTGTCCCTGCTGGCAGGGACACAGCCATGAGACTCCTCTCAAAGAGACTGATCCAGAGAAGGAAGTCAGTGCGTGGAGCCAATCTTAGAGCATGGCAGCTATTTAGGGTGCTGAGTTTTATAAGAATTGATGAGAGTAAGTGAAAACAAAACGTGAAATGTCAGCTCATGCTACATTGATTTGTAGCTAATAATGCACACTTACCATCTTATCTATAATCTTTGAAGGCAATGGAACGCTATTAAAAGAACAAAGCAAAAGTTACCTGACATTTGGATTTAAGAGAAATATAAGCTCAAGATTGCCCAACAACTATTTTTCTGGCTTCCCTTCCTCCCCTCTGTGACATCTGGCAGAGATCCTAAAGTCAGTGATGAGTTCAGAGGCACAAAAATACCTTGGTCTTTATAAATTCAGCCCAACTCTACTCTTCCAGTATTAGGACAAAGTAGACACCTTGATTCACACAGGATTGAGGTTTATCAGAAAGGACTAAAATAGAGGCACAAAACTGTTACTTGGGAGAAAAGATATGCTAACAAGTAAATTAAGGAAGCAGCTAGAATACAGAAAAAAAGGGCCAACAGACTGGAGGTCATATGGAGACAACCATCTTAGTGGGAATGAACTGGGTAGAATTGAATGAGCTGGAGAGAAGATCATTAAGTGAAACAACTGGATTACTTATTGGGGAAAATAAAGTGCAGGGTATTAGTCACCTATTCACAAGGAAATTGAGTAGAAGCTTTCGGCAGTAAGGTTGAGTCAGGCTGAATGAGGTGTTTTGATAACCATCCCAGCATCTCTTCATTCAGTAAACTAAGTACTTGACTTTGGAATGAGATCTGAGGTTCAAATTCCAGTACCTCTTATGAGGGACACTGGGCAGTTGGCCTCAGAGCATCACCTATAAAAGTCTGTAACTGTCTGAAACTGAGTAATTGAGATTCACTTATCTGGCAGTAGGCCAGTACTTCAGTGTTTTCTCAGATAAGTCGGAAGTAGAAACTGACTGTTGTAATACCTCAGAGTAAGATTTCTACATCAGTTCCAGTATACCAGGTGACAGCTGCTACTTGCTTCACTGAATCAGACGGGTATTCTGTAAAACCAATCTAAATCTTACTGTTAAGGAGAACTAAATACATGCATTTGTTAATCATATACGACAAACATCAGACCTTAACTGGTTTATTGAAACAACCCAGAGATCGTAGGTGGAGTTAAGCCACCAAAAAATGCAAGGGAAAGACAGCAAGATATGTTCCAAGTTATGACAGATCTATTCTACCTTTTTATATCTATTTGGTCATTTAGTCTGACACAAACATGTCCATGACTAAGCTCATGACATTTAACCAGTCATCTGGCCACACCAAATTTCTGTTCACATAATGATAGAAACCACACATTACCCACAGTTGACATTTGAGTCAGTGTACACAGAAGCCGTGTAAGCAGAGAGGACATTGTGATACAGGAAGTGACTGTTGCTCCCTTAAGACAACTAGCTACTCACTGAGCAAGACAGGAATGACAGCTACCTGACTACGTGTCGTTTGGGCTAACATTCAGTCTGATATTTATGGTACCTAACCCTTAACTACTCTTGAGAGTCCCTTGTACTGCAAGGAGATCCAACCAGTCCATTCTAAAGGAGATCAGTCCTGGGTGTTCATTGGAAGGACTGATGCTAAAGCTGAAACTCCAATACTTTGGCCACCTCATGCGACAAGTTGACTCACTGGAAAAGACTCTGATGCTGGGAAGGATTGGGGGTGGGAGGAGAAGGGGATGACAGAGAATGAGATGGCTGGATGGCATCACCGACTCGATGGACATGAGTTTGAATGAACTCCAGGAGTTGGTGATAGACAGGGAGGCCTGGCGTGCTGTGATTCATGGGGTCTCAAAGAATCGGACACGACTGAGCGACTGAACTGAACTGAACTAAACCCTTAACTATAAAATTCAGTATTAGATAAAAGGTTTGTTCTACAGGCCTATGATAGCAAATCACTGTAAGGGCAATTTAATTGTGTACACAAAGACATTTCCTGGGTGGAGAGATTGAGAAAGTGACAAACTCTAGGCCTCCATTTTTTTTTTTAACTTATGAAGGGTAAATAACCACTCTTTAGGAGTTACTAAAATCAACCAGTGTATAAAGCATTCAGAACAATGGTACAAAGGCTCAGCTACTGCTGCTGCTATTGTTTGTCCATGTTCACAAATTTTATAGTTAGTCATGACTGTGATCTACTGCTTACATAACCACCACAGTCCCATGTATTTGAGCAATGAACATGTGTATAGACTAAGTGTTTACAACACAAGGAAAATGGGGAACCAGAGCTGTCAATACTTATTAGTCTTTTTGCCATGCCACACAGCTTGAGGATCTTACTGAACCTGCACCCTTAGCAGTGAAACTGCAGAGTCCTAACCACTGGGCCACCAGGCAATTCTTCCCACTAGAGTTTAAGGCAAATGGTAAAGCAAAGAATAGAAAGTGAACATAAGAAGTCAAGAGAGGTGAAAGAAAAGGTGATAAGATTAGGCAAGTGTGTAACTAGTATGAACATGAGCCTGGAGCCAGGAAAATGCTATAGAGAACCCAAACAAGAAGGGTCCTATGGCCACGAGACAGGGTGTTTAAGATCTCTGCTTGGCGTCGACTGCTAAAGAAGGGTAACTTCCACTTATGTGAAACCTAGTAGGAATGTGAGCAGAAGCTGCCATCAGTGGGGAAATTCACCATGAAGTTCTCTGAAGATAGACATGGTTTCCTCAGCCTGAAGAGGCTCCCGTGTGTTCTTCGGAATATTAACGTTGAGTAGATTGGGATGTAAGTGGCACTGTGTCAGTTGTCCTACTTTAAGTTCATCTGGGAGTTTGTGTCATCTATTAATCTGATAAATCTTCCCCAGCCCAGTGAGGTACAGAAAACTTCCACATTCTAAAACACAGTCGATTACAACAATGGGGATGGAGAATGAGAAGGCACCCAACAGCTAGCACTTCACAGATCTTCCAAACTCGCTCAACAGGTGAATCTGTTCATTCAAGGTTTCAAGTATCCCCACAGAACCATTGGCTGGACATACCAGCTACCAACCGGGTTACAAACATTCAGGCAATTCATTTAGTACACAATTATAAACAAACCGGCTTTTAGGTTAGTAAACTAAGAAAAAGCCCAGTGAATCATGATTTTCAGTATCTCTTTGAAGCTGCTTAAAATCAGACAGGGTCATTACCCACTTTCCTAGAGCTTATATATTTTTGGATGAAGCAAAATATTGACTGGACTTTATCTGTTTGCATTGCCTGACTTGAGGTAACAAGCTGGGTATTTGACAGCTAGGACCACAGCAGATTGTTTCTTTCAGCCTGCTAAGTGTTGAGTCAAGTCAGATACTAGTTTGCCCAGTTATCTTAAAGTCTGTGCCCTTTGTGTATTGCTGGGGCTTAGGTATTTACACTTAGGTATTTTCAATAGGCGAGAGCAATTATATAAGATGACATGTAAGAACTGCCTTCCATTCCATCACAAGGTTCTAGCCAGTCTGATTTCATCTTTGAGTAATCAGTTAAATGAGCTCCAAAACACAATTGGCATTTGCAGACTCATTTTAGACCAATTTTTTTTTAACTGCCGAGGTAGTGGCCAAAGTGTAGCTTAGGAAAAACATCAGAAGTGTGTCTTAAGACTGAGTTGAAGGGACCACTGTTATTCTATGAAGTTTGAATTTCTAAATTTTTGAAAGAACAAAGTGCTGCTTATAAGAACAGTAACTTCTCAGAGGTTAAGGCAACTTGACAGGTGGTAGTAACTCAGTTGCCATGAACTAACTCTTAGTTGTCTCTCTAAGAACCTAACCGCTGATGACCCACAAACAGCTCTTACTGCTAAGTTTGGCTGGTCAGTTGGCTCCTACTCACAACTTGGCCTAGTCATCATACAAGCTAATGTTGAGTTCATTCGGAAGGCGCTTTAAGTATTGTACATAATTTTAAAAACTGAGCCAGACAAAACCAGGCACAGTGTTTGCTGAGATTCTTCACTAGCTTTACTATCAGCCACACGAGGATCAATCTAGCATCATATAGATGCAGCAGTGAGGAGAAATAAGCACCTGAGCTTCCAGGTAAAGAGGCATTAACAACACTTGGTAAGGTCATGGGATCCTAGCTTCCTTAGATATGCAGTGTATATGTAAACAAGAGGCATATGTACATACATAAGGCATATAAGAGACATATTTACATATGTAAATATGTAAATAAGACGTTAAGGCACCTCTTACAAGGTTAAGATCTAATTAACTAGCGATATTGCTCAAGGTTTAGTAACCAGATCAGTGATGTTATAGTAGTAATAACACCAAGTGATAAACCATAGTTATTCAAGTGTTTGACTCCCAGTCATTCATGAGTTTTATAGTATAGCTACAGGTCAGAGTGATGCTCCCATTTAGCTCTGATATAACAAGGGAAGCTACAATTACCTCCACATGACCTTGCAATTGGCCTCATGATCATTAGACCTGAGGATTTATTGCATCTGGAGGGTGGCTGGGCATTCAGCACAGAAGATACAAGGTGTGGACTGCCTGCTTGCAGATATGTAAGCAAGGTCTAGACTTAAAAATCTGTCCCTCACCACCACCTGAGGATACCCCCAGTCTCTCATGCTCTTCACCCTCACCATATCTCCTTGATGTAGGTCTGAGGAACAGACACCTATCTTCTCCACCTTCCTGCTCCAAAGACAAAAGCTTTCTCTTGGCAAAGGTAGATGCTGCTAGTAAATATAAATACCCGGGGGCCGGGGGGAGCCAGGCCAGCTTTGCTAAATTCCAGTCCAGGCTGGATAAGTGTAACTTGAAAGAAGTTTTGAGTAAGGAGTGGTGTTGCAAACAGAAGACATTCCCCCCCGCCCCTCCCCCACGAAAGGAAACTTAGTTGAGTTAGATATCCATTTACACTGGTCCTTATACAGGCACACCATCTCTGGTCACCTAAGAAGGTCTATACCCCTGTTGGTTTATGAGAAGTCTCCTTGGCACAGCCCATCCCTGAAAAGCACACTCCAAGCCTAATTTGAATATAGCACAGTAGTAAGCCACATGGTTCCTCCACTATGAGGAGACTCTAGCCTGTGCTTTAAAGAGCCGTGGAGGTTGAGGCCCTGAAGGCAGATATCAAGAGCCTGAGTACTCGATCTATGGGCTTCCCAGATGGCGCCAGTGAGCGAGAACCTGTCTGCCAATGTGAGAGACTTAAGAGATACAGTTTCGATCCCTGGGTCAGGAAGATTCCCTGAAGGAGGAAACGGCAACCCACTTCAGTATTCTTGCCTAGAGGATCCCATGGACAGAGCCTGACTGGCTATAGTCCGTGGGGTCACAAAAAGTCAGACACAACTGAAGAGACTTAGCATGCAAGTACCTGATCTGTAGATTACCACCAACTAAAATATAAATAAAAAGGACTTCCCTGGTGGTCCAGTGGTTAAGAATCCACCTACAGGGGACACTGGTTCAAACCCTGGTCCAGGAAGATTCCACATACCACGGGGCAACTGGGCCCTTATGCACCACAGCTGCTGAAGCCCACATGTCCTAGAGCCCATGCTCTGCAACAAGAGAAGCCACTGCAATGAGAAGCGAGTGCACTGCAACTAGAGAAAGCCCACCTACAGCCACCAAGACCCAGTACAGCAAAAAACACATTACCACCAACTCAAGTTGCAAAATAGTCCAAGATTTCAAAGGTAAGAGGTACTTGTATCTTCCCAGTGTCCTACCCATAGGATAGTCAGGAGTTACTAAAATAAAACTGTGTGCTTGAGTCCATATAATGCAGACGATTCCAGGACAAAGTCTGCCAGCAATAATCAAATAAAGTGACTCCTTGGGGTGTAGAAGACATATTGTGGGTGTAGGCTGGTGTTAAACACAAAGGCAGTCATTCTTACAAAGTCCAAGTAAACAGTTAACATGATTCCAATATTCTGGTTCCTGGGAACTCTTGTTAAAGGGTTTACACTCAAGTGACAATATGCAAACTGCATTCTACCTAAGTCATTTTAGACTAGTGTATCTCTAAATGCATGCTCAGTTGCTAAGTTGTCTGACTCTGCAAAACAGATGGTAAATGAGGTTAAAGAGTAGGACCCAAGGTTATCTTTTACCTAGTCCAACATGACTAGACACTAGTCATTGAACACTTAAGATGGTGCTAGATTTGATGTATTATAATTTTAAAACACATACCAAACTTCAAAAACTTAGTACCAAAATAAAGGCTCATTATTTTATATGTTTGAATGCATTACTGAGTTAATATTAAACTTCACTTTTCTGTTAATTTTTATTGGAGTAGTTGCTTTACAATGTTGTGTCAGTTTCTGCTGAACAGCAAAGTAAATCAGTTATATTTTTACATATACACCCTGTTTTTTTGGATTTCCTTCTTTCAGGTCACCATAGATCATTGAGTGGGCTTCCCAGGTGACTGTGGTAAGGAATATGCCTGCCAATGCAGAAGACACAAGAGACGCTATTTTGATCCCTGGGTCAGGAAGATCCCCTGGAGTAGGAAATGGCAACCCACTCCAGTTTCTTGCCTGGGAAATTCCAATGACAGAGGAGCCTGGAGGGCTATAGCCCTTGGGATCTGAAAGAGTTGGACGTGACTAAGCATGCGCACACACAGAGCATTGAATTTCCTGTGCTATACAGTAGGTTTTCCATTAGTTATCTATTTAATACATATTCAGTCAGTTCAGTTCAGTTCAGTCGCTCAGTCGTGTCCGACTCTCCGCGACCCCATGAATCACAGCACGCCAGGCCTCCCTGTCCATCACCAACTCCCGGAGTACACTCAAACTCATGTCCACAGAGTCGGTGATGCCATCCAGCCATCTCATTCTCCGTCGTCCCCTTCTCCTCCCGCCCCCAACCTTTCCCAGCATCAGAGTCTTTTCCAGTGAGTCAACTCGTCTCATGAGGTGGCCAAAGTATTGGAGTTTCAGCTTTAGCATCAGTCCCTCCAATGAACATCCAGGATTGATCTCCTTTAGAATGGACTGGTTGGATCTCCTTGCAGTATAAGGGACTCTCAAGAGTCTTCTCCAACACCACAGTTCAAAAGCATCGATTCTTCGGCGATCAGCTTTCTTCACAGTCCAACTCTCACATCCATACATGACCACGGGAAAAACCATAGCCTTGACTAGACGGACCTTGGTCGGCAAAGTAATGTCTCTGCTTTTTACTATACTATCAAGGTTGGTCATAACTTTCCTTCCAAGGAGCAAGCGTCTTTTAATTTCATGGCTGCAATCAGCATCTGCAGTGATTTTGGAGCCCAAAAAAATAAAGTCTGACACTGTTTCCACTGTTTTTCCATCTATTTCCCATGAAGTGATGGGACCAGATGCCATGATCTTTGTTTTCTGAATGTTGAGCTTCAAGCCAACCTTAATACATATTAGGTTGACCAAAAAGTTTGTTCAGTTCTTACTGTTACAATAGCTCTAGTTAGTTGCCTTTAACTTCATTCAAAACAATTTTGTTGTATTGTGATGGCTGTCATATCAGCATGTATTTTTAAAAACTTATCAAAACTGGTAAATTTGTGTGTAGCCATTTTAATATTTAATATGGAATAAAAAAGGTTTACTACTTAAGAAAGGTAAAGACACAACTGAAACCCCCAAAAAGACTTGTGCAGTGTATGGAGAAGGTGCTGTGACTGACCAACTGTGTCAAAAGTGGTTTGTGAAGTTTCATGCTGGAGATTTCTCACTGGACAATGTTCCACACTCAGGCCAGTTGAAGTTGATAGTGATCAAACTGAGACATTACCTAAAAACAATCAATGCTATACCACGCAGGAGATAAATGACATAATATCCACATCAAACATTGAAAATCATTTGCACCAGCTTGGTTATGTTAATCGTTTTGATGTTTGGGTTCCTCTGAAGTTAAGCGGAAAAAAAACATTCTCAACCATATTTCTATATGCAATTCTCTTTAAAAAAAAAAATGAAAGAATTTCATTTGTTAGACAAATGACAGGCAATGAAAAGTGGATACCATACAATAATGTAGAATGGAAGAGATCATGGCACATGAATCACCAACAACACCAAAGGCCGATCTTCATCCGAAAGTGATGTTGTGTATACGGTGAAATTGGAAGGGAATCCTCTATTGTGAGTTCCTTCCAGAAAACCAATTAATTCCAACATGTACTGCTCCCAGTTAGACCAAATGAAAGCACACTCAATGAAAAGCGTCCAGCGTTAATCAACAGAAAACACATAATCTTCCATCAGGATAACACAAGACTGTTTCCCAGGTGGTGCTAGTGGTAAAGAACACACCTGCCAGCTGTAAGAGATGTGGGTTTGATCCCTGGGTTGGGAAGATCTCCTGGAGGAGGGTATGGCAATCCACTCCAGTATTCCTTTCTGGAGAATCCCACAGGTTGAGGAATCTGGCAGAGTCGCAGAGAGTCAGACACAACTGAAGCGACTTGACACAACTGAAGCGACTTAACACGCACGCACGCACACTGCCAGCCAATCACTGGCTCCAGTCAGTGGGTCTTATGATCTAGTGTGTGAGGTGGAGAAAGGGGAAGTCACTTGACCTGGGTAGCCTCTCTCACCTCAGGCTTCTAATGGAATCCTGCAAGAGAAGATACCAGCCATTCCTGTGAACAGAATCACACCCCTGAAAGGGATGGTAAGCAGACTTGTTTGTAAGCAAACTGCTTCATGGATCAAAGAATTCAGAGTTGTATCTAAGGCTCAAGCTCCTTTGTGAAAGCATTTTCTCCAACTGCACCCCCATCCCATTTAAGACCTCAGACTTTTGATGTACCAAGAAACAGATACCATGGAAGCCATAAGACCCAGAGGGTGACTCAGTTCTCAGTTTGATACAGGAAGAAAGAAGATTATGCCTAGAAAAGGAGTTTCCCTAGGAGCAGCCCAAGAATTTGGAGAAGTGAACGCAGTGACCACACTTACCAGCTTGAGGTGTTTCCCTTAATAGGCATGACTTTTAAACACTCAAGTAGGCAAACATCTTTCAACAAGTATCATATTTAGGCACTTTCAGAAGTATCATTTTCCCCAGCATCATGGGCATTCTCTGGGCCAGTTACGACAGTAGGCTAGTAGATTTCTGTATCTATTCTCCCCTGCTACTCCTACAGTGGGCTTCTATTTTGTTATGTATCAGGATTCTCAAAGTTTAAAGCCATTGGCTTCAATTACATCATCAAGTATTAGCCTCCTACATGTAGGTTTATAGGAAGAGTGTCTTGATCACAGACAGCTGTCCTTAAGAAATCCCTCTAAAGAAAATAACAGCTTCTAAAGGCACAGGTTTTAGCTCACCTGATTCCAATTTGTCATTAAATTCTCTCACCTTTGACTATTTTCTTACTACCCCCCTTTTCAATACTTAATACTTGTCTGAGTGACTTAATATAATTAAGATAAAGATAGTGTTCAACTAGACAGTTCAGCTAGACAGGGAACCTAGAAGCTCAGCTGGTAAAGAATCTGCCTGCAATGCAGGAGACCCCAGTTCAATTTCTTAGGTCAGGAAGATTCCCTGGAGAAAGGATAGGCCACCCACTCCAGTATTCTTGGGCTTCCCTGGTGGCTCAGACAGTAAAGAGACTGTCTGCAATGTGAGAGTTCTGGGTTCAATCCCTGGGTTGGGAAGATCCCCTGGAGAAGGAAATGGCAACCCACTCCAGTATTCTTGCCTGGAGAATCCCATGGACAGAGGAGCCTGGTGTGCTATACAGCCCATGGGGTTGCAAAGAGTCAGACACAGTCGGAGCAGCTAAATACAGCACAGAGACAGTTTGAGAAAGATCTGGTGCTAAGAAATGATACATGGCTACATCCAAACTGCTGGAAAGGTAGCCATTGGGCTTTTGTGTTGGTGTTGACCAGCTCTAGGTGAACAGTGAATACTAAGAAACCCAAAGAATGAGTTGAACTCAAAGTGGCCTTGGCAGAACTGAGGAATTTTTGATTAAGGCCTTCCAAGGTGGCACTAGTGGTAAAGAATCTGCTTGCCAATGCAGGAGACACAAGAGATGTGGCTTCAATCCCTGGGTCAGGAAAATCCCCTGGAGAAGGGAGTAGCAACCCACTTCAGCATTTTTGCCTGGAGAATCCCATGGACAGAGGGGCCTGGTCTACTACAGTCCATAAGGTTGCAAAGGAGTCGGACACACTGAAGTGACTTAGCACATACACACACAAGGGTTAGTCAGGGTTGGAGCATATAAAAGCTGAATCCCAGACAAATTTTAAGAGGAGACATAAGCAGAGGTTCAGGCTGGACTGAGCACAGTGGCCAAAAAGCTGGCAAAATGCACATCAGGCCAAAGCTCAGACAGACATCCACACAAAAGTAGCCTAAGGCATGGCCAAATTCCCATGGGCAGAGTGAAATCCTGTACTATCCCGTGTCTTGTTGTAAAAGTTTACAACTGATGTGATGCTGTTCAACCTCTTCTCTCCACTCCCCAGTCATGGCTACAGTTACAGTTGCCTCCTCCTAATCCATCACACCATAGTTTGAGATCTAGAGCCACATGACTGACCAGAAGCCTCTACAGTAACACCTCCTATAAAGAGACACCAGTTGCACAGGACTCAGCTGCAGTGGAGTCCTTTAATTGACTAGCTAATTAAGCAAGTGAATGACAATTGTGCTGTCCTGCATTTCTAAGGTGGGAAAGACAAACTTCTCAGTACCTCCACTGTTGGTTTTCTATTGGAGGTCAGTATTTTCTTTGCCAATAATCCAGTGAGGGAGGTATTTTGTAGATCTGAAAGACACTTATGTATATAGGTTGACTTTGTTTCCATTTCCCTTGGTTTTTAGAGTGGTTGATAAAGTTTATAGAAAAGGAGGGGATTGGTAGACAAAGCATACACACCATGTATTTAATGCCTTAAAATTAACACTTAGATTTAACCAGATCCTTGGTTCACAGAATTAAGTCACTGGTATACCAGCTTTTGAATTCAGAAGCAGAGCATTTCAACTATAAATAGGTAATTACAGGTGAGAGCTCTCTAAGATGAGTAGTCATAAAATTTGTTTTCAGTATTAGGCAGCCACAGAGAAGGAGCACACCTGTCCCCAGGCTTAATCTTCTGCGAGGCCCCCACATGTCTAAAACACCTCAAACTCATTAATTCCCATTTTAACTACAACAGTGTTGCTTGGAAAGGCTGGGACTCTCAAGATCCCAGATCTCCTCTGTTAAATTATATATCAAGCAGACCGCTGGCCCAGAATACACATTTCCTGAGCAGGGTTATCTACATGAAGCCAAAAATTTTTCTCCTTGAACCTTGCTTCCTTCATGAGTACCATGGAAATAAGATAACCCCCTACTGGTGAGGAAGACAAAGGTTTATGTCTTTCAGACTTTTTCTCCACCTTTCCACATTTTTCTTAAGGCAGTGGACCTATGTGTTCGGTTACAGCATGATTTTTAGCAGAAATAAATGCATGTAGTTGACATAAAGAAGTTTCAGTGGAATTTGCTATGTAGTAGTTGTGAAGTCCGTCAAGATAATGAACACAGAATGCTCTTGATGCGTCTGTCACAAAGATGCCCGTTTCCCCCATGATATTCATCTTGATAAGCTCAAAGAAGCCTCACAAGCCTCAAATGATCTAGGTCACCATCTAATCAGATGAGATTTCCTCACTGCTGCTGCTGCTAAGTCGCTTCAGTCGTGTCCAATTCAGTGCGACCCCATAGACAGCAGCCCACCAGGCTGCCCCATCCCTGGGATTCTCCAGGCAAGAACACTGGAGTGGGTTGCCATTTCCTTCTCCAATGCCTGAAAGTGAAAAGTGAAAGTGAAGATGCTCAGTTGTGTCTGAGTCTTATCGACTCCATGGACTGCAGCCTACCAGGCTCCTCCATCCATGGGATTTTCCATGCAAGAGTAACTGGAGTGGGTTGCCATTTCCTTCTCCAGATTTCCTCACTACCAACTGCAAAAGCCTCCCCATGACAAGTCACCTAAAAGAGGAGTGCTTTCAGGTGAGAATATTTGACACTGAAAAGCCCAAGGTGAAGTGATACATCCACCCCCAACCTCTCCAAAATCCAGGTAGAAGGTGTCAGCCCTCAGGTTTTTTATTTTCTTCAGATCAGATGATTTCTGTCAAAAGGAATGTGGTTATGACTAACTCCCTGGTAAGAGGAATTCACACCATGCTTGCATTTCACTTTAGTTCTATCCTTCACTAATAAAAAAAGACATTTCCTTTCCTCAAAGAAGTCTAATTCAAAGGTGATAATCACACTTTTCTCCCGAGGCTTTCACCCAAGCTAACTCAGTTTCTAGAGCTGGGAGGAGAGAAGCAAGTTTTTCCTCAATTTCTGGTTACTGTAACCAGGAGTTTCTCTCCAACAGAGATATTAGGATTTCAAATGAAGGGCAGATGAAAAGCATTTAGAAACTTCATGAAGAAATCAATGTTAGTGAGTTTTAAGTACAGAAGCTCTAAGCCTATCTTTCATTGAAAGAAGGCTTGTACAGCTGCAGTCACTTAGTTGGAAATGTGATTTTCTTGAAGTATCTATTATGCTAGAGGTTAAATAAGAATAAGAAACAGGTGACTTCTCAGAAAGATTTGCACATAAGAAACTTCAAAATTCAAGATCCTATCTTAAGCTACTCCAAGAACTAACTCCTTTAGAGATCTCTTTAGTAACTAGAGATATCCTTATTGTCAAATTCAGACTTAAATTGAAGAAAGTAGGGAAAACCAATAGGCCATTCAGATATGACCTAAATTAAATCCCTTATGATTATACAGTAGAAGTGACAAATAGATTCAAGGGATTAGATCTGATAGATAGAGAGCCTGAAGAACTATGGACAGAGGTTCATGACATTGTACAGGAGGCAGTGATCAAGACCATCTCCAAGGGGAAAAAAAAAATGCAAAAAGGCAAAATGGTTGTCCAAGGAGGCCTTACAAATAGCTGAGGAAAGAAAAGATGTGAAAGGCAAAGGAGAAAAGGAAAGATATTCCCATTTGAATGCAAAATTCCAAAGAAAATAGCAAGGAGAGATAAGAAAGCCTTCCTCAGTGATCAATGAAAAGAAATAGAGGAAAATAATAGAATGGGAAAGACCAGAGATCTCTTCAAGAAAATCAGAGATACCAAGGGAACATTTCATGCAAAGATGGGCACAATAAAGGACAGAAATGGTATGGACCTAACAGAAGCAGAAGATATTAAGAAGAGGTAGCAAGAACACACAGAACTATACAAAAAAGATCTTCATGACACAGATAACCATGATGGTGTGATCACTTACCTAGAGCCAGATATCCTGGAATGCAAAGTCAAGTGGGCCTTAGGAAGCATTACTACAGGCAAAGCTAGTGGAAGTGATAGAATTCCAGTTGATCTATTTCAAATCCTAAAAGATGATGCTGTGAAAGTGCTGCACTCAATATGTCAGCAAACTTGGAAAACTCAGCAGTGGTTACAGGACTGGAAAAGGTCAGTTTTCATTCCAATCCCAAAGAAAGGCAATGCCAAGGAAAGCTCAAACTACTGCACAGTTGCACTCATCTCACACGCTAGCAAAGTATTGCTCAAAATTCTCCAAGCCAGGATTCAACACTATGTGAACTGAGAAGCTCCAGATGTTCAAGTTGGTTTTAGAAAAGGCAGAGTAATCAGAGATTAAATTGCCAACACCCAATGGATCATCAAAAAAGCAAAAGAGTTCCAGAAAAACATCTACTTCTGCTTTATTGACTACGCGTGTGGATCACAACAAACTATGGGAAATTCTGAAAGAAATGGGAATACCAGACCACCTGACCTGCCTCTTGAGAAATCTGTATGCAGGTCAGGAAGCAACAGTTAGAACTGGACATGGAACAACACACTGGTTCCAAATAGAAAAAGGTGTACAGCAAGGCTGTATATTGTCACCGTGCTTATTTAACTTATATGCAGAGTACATCATGAGAAATGCTGGGCTGGAAGAAACACAAGCTGGATTCAACATTGCTGGGAGAAATATTAATAAACTCAGATATACAGATGACACCACCCTTATGGCAGAAAGTGAAGAAGAACTAAAGAGCCTCTTGCTGAAAGTGAAAGAGGAGAGTGAAAAAGTTGGCTTAAAACTCAACATTCAAAAAACAAAGATCATGGCATCCGGTCCCATCACTTCATGGCAAATAGATGGGGAAACAGTGGAAACAGTGTCAGACTTTACTTTGGGGGGCTCCAAAATCACTGCAGATGGTGACTGCAGCCATGAAAAAAAAGACGCCTGCTCCTTGGAAGAAAAGTTATGACCAACCTAGACAGCACATTAAAAAGCAGAGACATTACTTTGCCAACAAAGGTCCGTCTAGTCAAAGTTAGGGTTTTCCCCGTAGTCATGTAAGGATGTGAGAGTTGGACTACAAGAAAAGATGAGCGCGAAAGAATCGATGCTTTTGAACTGTGGTGCTGGAGGACTCTTGAGAGTCTCTTGGACGGCAAGGAGTTCCAACCAGTCAGTCCTAAATCAGTCCTGAATATTCATTGGAAGGACTGATACTGAAGCTGAAACTCCAATACTTTGGCCACCTGTTGCGAAGAGCTGACTCGTTTGAAAAGACCCTGATGCTGGGAAAGATTGAAGGCAGGAGGAGAGGGGATGACAGAGGATGAGATGGTTGGATGGCATGAGTGTGAGTAAACTCAGGGAGTTGGTGATGGACATGGAAGCCTGGCATGCTGCAGTCCATGGGCTCGCAAAGAGTCGGATACGACTGAGCAACTGAACTGAACTACAGAAGTTTCTCCTCTTCTGTCTTGAGGAAGACACAAGCCTGAGAACGTGAGTTTAGGAAGTTGCCATAAACTCCTAAGAGGCATTTTTCTGTCTGCACAAGACACGCTTCCCTTCTTTCGTGCTCCTCAATCTGCTTGCTCCCGTCGCTCACCTTTTTCTTTAGTCAACCTTCGCTTCTCAACTAAGCTAACCAAAATTTCCCTTGAGATCCAAGAAGTTTGGTTCTCTCCGCCCACCACCTCCCTCATCCTATCATATGAGAACTTCTTAGGACGCAGTAGTCTGTTAAATTTTAGACTATATTTCCCCACCAGCCTCAGACCACACCCAGTAGCAGCAGACCAACCGCGGGCCACCACCGCCGAACTTCCTCTTTTTTATACGCAAAGCCCCGCCTGCTTCTTGCGTGCGGACCAATGAGAACACTCGGAGGTATCTTCAGTTGTACAATTGGTCCCCGACTTCTAGCAGGTGAAAATAAGCCTCTGGAGGCCTGGGTGCAGAAGCTTCTGTTGTTTCAGTTCAGTTCAGTTCAGTCGCTCAGTCGTGTTCGACTCTCCGCGACCCCATGAATCACAGCACGCCAGAACTTCCTATTTTAGAGGCACTGCTCACTCCTCCCCCTCCACCCCCTTTTTTTCTTTAACCACGTTGTAAAGGATGATGGTGGTTTAGTCACTAAGTCAAATCAACTCTTCGTGATCCCATGGGCTGTAGGCCATCAGACTCCTCTGTCCACGGGATTTCCCAAGCAAGAATACTGGAACGGATTGCCATTTCCTTCTCCAGGGAATCTTCTAACCCAGAATTCAAACCCAGGTCTCCTGCTTGGCAAGCCAATTCGTTGTAAAAGACACAGTTGTTAAAGACACAGTTTAAGGAAATTAGAATCACAATATGTGGCTGAATCAAAATGAAAAAATGTGGCTGAATCATCTTCCCATTTAGTACTAAATCTTAATATGGAAGATGTTTAGTGTGCCTGGAGGAATTTCAGAAGAAGAAATATGAATAGTTAATTGGTCAGACACAGGTGTTAGAGTCAAATTTCCTTACCTGCAGGCACCCCTAGTGATTTTTATAGCCCACCTGTGTGTATCATTCATTTATTCTTCCATTTGCAAGTATTATTAAGAGGGGCTTCCCCAGTGTTAGCTGAGATGGTAAAGAATCTGCCTGCAGTGCAGGAGATCTGGGTTCAAACCCTGGGTCGGGAAGATCCCCTGGAGAAGGAAATGGCAACACGCTCCAGTGTTCTTGCCTGAAAAATTCCATAGACAAAGGAGCCTGGCAGCTACAGTCCAAAGGATCACATACAGCTGGACATAGCTGAGTGACTAGCACATTCCCCAGTGGCTCAAGGGTAAAGAATCTGCCTGCTATGCAGCAGACACAGGAGACTCGGGTTCTATCTGGGTTCCATCTGTGGGTGCGGAAGACCTCCTGGAGGAGAAAATGGCCACCCAGTCCAGAAGTGTTGCCTGGGAAATCCTATGGACAGACAAGCCTGGCCGGCTACAGTTCGTGGGGTCGCAAAGAGTCAGACACAACTGAGTGACTGAACACACATACACACACACACACACACACACACACACACGTGATTCAAAGGAAGTGAGGAAGTGGCCTAGTGGGGCTTTGGTTCTGTCTGTGCTTCTCAAGCAGTGCACCAGGGGGTATGAAAATCTTCAGGATACATGTATTTCCAGAAAATCAACTCCACTTGTAGATTTGGGGGTAAAAAGTGTTGTTTTAGGTTAAGAAACTAGCAATCCAAATCAACATAAGTAAATGATTTAATTAACAAATAAGGGAGAAGAGACACATCTTCCTTGCAGAAGAATTTTAAATAACATATGATTGTACACCCTCATCCAGAAGCTAGAATGTAACTCTCCTCCCCTTGAGTGTGGGCTGGATGTAGTGACTCAATTCCAAAGATCAGGGTAGGGAAAGGGGAAAACAATTTTACAGCGAAGAAATCTGGCAAACACTACCTTAACCAAATGACCCAGGTTAGCATGGTTATCAGAGAAGGCGATGGCAATTCACTCCAGTACTCTTGCCTGGAAAATCCCATGGATGGAGGAGCCTGGTAGGCTGCAGTCCATGGGGTTGTGAAGAATCATACACGACTGAGTGCCTTCACTGTCACTTTTCACTTTCAGGCATTGGAGAAAGAAATGGCAACCCACTCCAATGTTCTTGCCTGGAGAATCCCAGGGATGGGAGAGCCTGGTGGGCTGCCGTCTATGGGGTTGCACAGAGTCGGACACAACTGAAGCGACTTAGCAGCAGCAGCATGGTTATATTGGAGTAGCCAAAAAGTTCATTCGGATTTTTCCCTAAGATATTATGTTATGGAAAAATCCAAACAAACTCTCTGGCCAACCCAATATAAGATGCTAATATTAGGGAAAACTGGGTGAGGGGTGTTTGGAACTCTTAAGTGCTTATTCACTCCATCATGTCAGAATCTTTGTGATCCCATGACTGCCAGGCTCCTCTGTCCATGGGGATTCTCCAGGCAAGAGTACTGGAGTGGGTTGCTATTTCCTTCACCAGGGAATCTTCCCAACCCAGGGATTGAACCCAGGTCTCCTGCATTGCAGGTATATTCTTTACTGTCTGAGCCACCAGAGAAGCCCCCATGGAACTCTTTACTATCCTTGAAACTTTCTGGTAAATCTACAACTATTCCTAAATAAAACATTTATTTAAAAGAATAAAAAGGAATAGATTGTAATATTGCATGAATTTTTAAGATAAAATGTGAGCCTTCAAAGAAATCTTAAGCTTAAAGCAAACTGCTATAAACTGTGCCTCTCCCCAACCTTCCCTGAAACACTTTTCCATGTTTAGGGTAATAGAGAGCAAAAGTTTGACAAGCAGCATATTTACCTAGATGACTCACAAAGCTGTACAGAGCATGCATGCAAGGGGGATAAGACTAGAGGTGAGAGGTCAGCCAGAATCAAGGAAGGCAATAGGTCAATAGGCAACTGCTTACAAATTGCCTACTTATTCCTGTGATTGCTACCAGTGCTTTCTGGGAAGTTACTGTTTTCAGTCATTCACTTTCATCTTGAGTTTTCATATATCTATAGTCAGGAGAAAGGAGATCCTCTCCCATGGTACAGCAGCAACCAAATTATCAAACACACTTGAGAAGAATGTGTTTTTAAAAAAATACCTAGGGACTTCCCTTGTGGTCCAGTGGTTAAGATTCTACACTTCCAATGCCAGAGCCCCAGATTCAATTGCTGCTAGCGAAACTAACAGCCCACATGCTTTACAGCATCCCCCCCCCCCGCAAAAACCCTAAAAACAACAAAATACAATCTCACAGTCTCTTCGATGAGGGACAGGGTAAGTCATGGTTAAGAACGTGGACTTGGGTGATAGACAAACCTGTGTTTCATTCTGAATTCTATTGCTTACTTGCTCTGTGATCTCACATTAGCTAACCTCTTTAAGTTTCTGTTTCCTCCTCACCTGTGGTAAAAAATAGTGCTTACTCGTAAGACTGTTGTGAGGGTGGATTAGTAATATGAATGAAAAGCGTCTGGAATAGATCACGGTACAAACACATACAGCCCTTACTCTCACCCCAGTGCCTCTATGTACAACACTTATTGGCTCATTTAATCCTCACAACAATCCTAGTATGGGTCCTTACATTCCACATGAGAAATGCGAACCACAGGTGGGTGACTCATTGGCTCGAAATGACACAACCTACAAGTGCATGCGTGAGAGCTCAGTCACTTCAGTCATTTTCCAACTCTTTGCAACCCTGTGGAATGTAGCCTGTCAGGCGCCTCTGTCCATGGGATTCTCCAGGCAAGAATACTGGAGTGGGTTGTCATGGCCTTCTCCAGGGGATCTTCCCAACCAGGAGATCAAACCTGGGTCTCCTGCAGTTCCTTCATTGCAGGCAGATTCTTTCCGGTGGAGCTCAGTTCAAACCCAAGCAGTCTGGCTCTAGAGTATCTGCGCTTAGCTAGCACATTGCATTGCCTGTTCTATTATCAGAAAGGAAGGAAGAAGAGTATACCTGAAACTAATATAAAAGTATAAATCAACTCTACTTCAATAAAACACTTTTTTATTTTTTTTTAATTTATTTATTTATTTTTTTGGTAATTAATTTATTTTTTATTGGAGGCAAATTATTTTACAATATTATATTGGTTGGTTTTGCCATACATTGACATGAATTCGCCCCGGGTTCACATAAGTTCCCCCTCCTGAACCCCCCTCCCACCTCCCTCCTCCCTCTATCCTCCCTCTGGGTCATCCCCGCATGCCAGCCCCGAGCATCCTATAACATGCATTGACCCTGAACTAGTGATTCTTTTCACATATGACAACATACGTGTTTCAATGCCATTCTCCCAAATCATCCCACCCTCACCCTCTCCCACAGAGTCCCAAAGACTGTTCTATACATCTGTGTCTCTTTTGCTGTCTCGTATACAGGGTTATCATTTGCATCTTTCTAAATTCCATATATATGCGTTAGTATACTGTATTGGTGTTTTTCTTTCTGGCTTACTTCACTCTGTATAATAGGCTCCAGTTTCATCCACCTCATTAGAACTGATTCAAATGTATTCTTTTTAATGGCTGAATAATACTCCATTGTGTATATGTACCAAAGCTTTCTTATCCATTCGTCTGCAGATGGACATCTAGGTTGCTTCCATGTCCTGGCTATTATAAACAGTGCTGCAATGAACATTGGAGTACATGTGTCTCTTTCAATTCTGGTTTCCTCGGTGTATATGCCCAGGAGTGCGATTGCTGGATCATATGGCAGTTCTATTTCCAGTTTTTTGAGGAATCTCCATACTGTAAAACACTTTTTTAATAAGTAAGCTTTTTAAGGCAGGAAGAAAGAAGAAAAGAGAAATGGTGTGCTGGGAGGTGCAAAAAGAGAGATACCTTTATAAAGGGAAATGGCCAGCCCTACATTGCAAATGTATAAATAATACAAGCATGAACTGGCAATGATAGCAAATTCATGTCCAAGAGCCACATGGACTAGTAGCCCTTGCTTCTGCAGGCCCAAACATCAGTGAGAGCATTCTCCTAGAAGTTATGTCATAACATAACAAAAGTAAAGCTTAACAAACTGGAGAAGCCACCTCCCTCCATGCTTGTCCCAGTGTTTTCTCAGTTGATCTCCTGGACACGAAGCTCAAATACCAGATATTCCAGTTCAAACCTGGACACGTGACAATCCTCACTGCAGAGAAGCCAGCCCACATTCCATAATTAATCATCATTCTTCGAGGCAAAAGCCAGCCCAAGCCTGAGGCAACATTCTTGAAGGCTGCCACTGTTCCCCAGCCTAAGTGGATGACAACTGTACAAACAGAGATCCAGCTTAGGCTCCTAATTTGACCACCCCATCTCTGATTTACTATTTAAATATTAAAAGTTACCATCCTTTGAGTCCCTACTCTGAGCGAGGTCATCTACATTCTTTGGTTCACTTAGCCTGGCTTGATCTCCATGAGCTAAATATTGATGTTCTAATTTGTGAATGAGAAAACTCAAGTTTAGAGAGATCAAGCAAATTTTCCCAAGTTACACAGCTAGCAAGAAGCAAAACCAGGATTTAAACCCAGGTTTTTCAAATTCCAAGGCCGTGCTCTTAAGCATTAAATGAACCAATCAAAGTTGTCAAGAAAGTGAGTTTGAAGGCCTGTTGTTGTTGTTCCTTGCCTAAGTTGTGTCTGACTCTTTGTGACCCCATGGACTGAAGCACGCCCGGATTCCCTGTCCTTCACTATCACCCAGAGCTTGCTCAAACTCATGTCCATTGAGTCAGTGATGCCATCCAACCATCTCGTCCTCTGTCATCCCCTTCTCCTCCTGCTCTCAATCTTTCCCAGCATCAGGGTCTTTTCCAATGAGTCACTTTTTCCCATCTGGTGGCCAGAGTATTAGAGCTTCAGCTTCAACATCAGTCCTTTCAAAGACTATTCAGGGTTGAAGGGCTGTAGGGGGTGGCAGAACTATTAACATCATGTGACCCTGTTTTTCTTTTTTCCAGTGAGAGATCCATGACCCACAAGAGAAGACAGACAAAATACTCTTCCTGCCATGGGAGCTCTCTTTAGGGTCAGAGGCACAGAGGGAAGAGATGCTGGGAAAGCACTCTAATTGTTATTTCAACAGCTTTACTTCAATTCTATTACTTTTCAACCAAAGCAAATTGCTCTAGAATTCTAGTCCCTAGTCCTACCCACTCTTTTCCTTTCCTGTCTCATTCTCCCTTCCCACCCCCTTGCTGCTGCTGCTGCTGCTAAGTCACTTCAGTTGTGTCCGACTCTGTGTGACCCCATAGACAGAAGCCCACCGGGTTCCCCTGTCCCTGGGATTCTCCAGGCAAGAACACTGGAGTGGGTTGCCATTTCCTTCTCCAATGCATGAAAGTGAAAAGTGAAAGGGAAGTCACTCAGTCATGTCCGACTCTTAGCGACTCCATGGACTGCAGCCTACCAGGCTCCTCATTCCATGGGATTTTCCAGGCAAGAGTACTGGAGTGGGTTGCCACTGCCTTCTGCATCCCACCCCCTTACCTTCTACCAAAAAAGGAAATAGGGTTTCTGCAGAGGACAATTCCAATTTTATTTTCTTTTTATATTTATTTATTTGGCTGTACTAGGTCTTAGCTGTGACATCTGACCTCTTTGTTGTGGCATGTGAGATCTAGTTACCCTACCAGGGATCAAACCCATGCCTCCTGCATTGGGAGGATGGAGTCTTAGCCACTGGACCACCAGGCAAGTCCCCCAATTCCAGTTTTCTTAACTGGTATTCTGAGCTGGACGAATTCCAATAGGTTATTCAACAGAACCAACTGCCATCTCACTATGTTCTGATGCTTGCCTGGATCCTGGACTTGTTCTTTGGAGAACAAAAGCAGCCAGGGGAACAGGTGGTGGAAAGCAGCTCTCATCCACACCAGCGCAGCAGGAAGGACTCTGTTGGTGGTCTGCCCTTTGGAAGACTGGATTTGTTGCTCTCTGACTCATCACAGGCATACCTCATTTTATGCCATTTTCATTTTTTACAAAGGGAAGTTTTGTTGCAGCCCTGCATTAAGTCTATTGGCACTATTTTTTCCAACAGCGTGTGCTCACACTCTGTCTCTGTGTCATATTTGGGTGATTCTCTCAATACTTCAGCCTTTTTCATTATTATGGAAGTTGTTATGGTGATCTGTGCTCAGTGATCTTTGACACTCACTGTATGCCATGCTAAGTCACTTCAGTCATGTCCGACCCTTTTCACCCCTGTGGACTATAGCCTACCAGGTTCCTCTGTCCATGGGATTCTCCAGGCAAGAGTGGGTTGTCATGCCCTCCACCAGGGGATCTCCCCGACCCAGAGATCAAACCTGCATCTCTTAAGTCTCCTGCATTGCAGGCAGGTTCTTTACCATTAGCACTACCTGGGAAGCCCCTGTCTTTGATGTTCAGTTCAGTTCAGTCACTCAGTCGTGTCCGACTCTCTGCGACCCCATGAATCACAGCACGCCAGGCCTCCCTGTCCATCACCAACTCCCGGAGTTCACTCAAACTCATGTCCATCGAGTCGGTGATGCCATCCAGCCATCTCATTACCTGTCGTCCCCTTCTCCTCCTGCCCTCAATCCCTCCCAGCATCAGAGTATTTTCCAGTGAGTCAACTCTTCGCACGAGGTGGCCAAAGTATTGGAGTTTCATCTTTAGCATCAGTCCTTCCAATGAACACCCAGGACTGATCTTTGATGTTACTATCTGCAAAAAGATTAAGGCTCAGATAATGATTTGCAATTGTTAGCAATATAGTATTTTTAAGTTGATGTATGTACATTGTTTTTTTTAAACACACTTAATAGACTACAGTGTACTGTAAACATAGCTTTTATATGCACTGGGAAACCAAAAAAATACGTAACTCAATTTATTGAGATACTTTATTTCGATCATCTGAAACTGAACTCATATTATCTGCAAGGTATGTTTGTATTTGAATAGGGCTGGTGTTGTTACATATACAGTTATACCATAGTATGTATTTGATCTTTTACAACATTAATTGAA
Source organism: Moschus berezovskii (assembly GCF_049115385.1). Lineage (NCBI taxonomy): Eukaryota > Metazoa > Chordata > Mammalia > Artiodactyla > Moschidae > Moschus > Moschus berezovskii. Next base: position 101,440,171 of record NC_142464.1, on the reverse strand, counting down.
CCTCAAAATGTACAAACCTAATTTGGAATATAAACAGATGGAGAACTTTCCAATACTTTCCCATGCCTACATTTCTATATTTCCTTTTAAAACTGGAAAGCAGCTGGAAGTGATGACCCTATGGCCTGTAGTTTGCCAGGCTCCTCTCTCTATGGGATTCTCCAGGCAAGAATATTGGAGTGGGTTGCCATGCCCTCCTCCAGGGGATCTTCCCAACCCAGGGATTGAACCCATGTCTCTTATATCTCCTGCATTGGCAGTTGGATTCTTGACCACTTGTACCTCCTGGGAAGCCCCAACTTAAGCCCTTACTTCTCACTTAATCCTTTATTCTACCCTCCCAACTGTCTTCACTGCTTCCACAGTCCCACTCCACATTGCATCCATAGAAATCTTTCTAAAACAAAAAAATCCCTCTTTGGCTCCCATAATGTTTGGGATCAAGGTAATTTATTCCATAACCAAAAGACAATTTATTATATTGACTGATCCAGTCTTAAATTACTCATTCAAGCACCATCTGAACACTGGCCCGCTTCAATCAGTCCTCCTTCTAGCATTTTTCCAATGCTGTTTCTTCTAGTACATCCTGCTCTGTTTATCACCTTTGCCAGACACCCAGCTAATTCCCACTCTCCCTTCAAGGATCAACACATTTTTTGTCTCCTTCAGAAAGCACTTCTTTGCTAGCCTTCCCAAAGTGATTCAGGAACCTCTGCATGTCCTCTCAGAACATAAATGCTCTTGCAACTCTTATCACAACTTCACTGTCACCATCTGCTCTCTTGTCTGTTCCTTCACCAGGGCTGAGCTCGTAGAAATTAGAATATCTTATTCTCTTTTGTGTCCCAGTCCCTGGAATAACTTCTGGCCAGAAATGGTTACTCAATTATGATTTTTGAAGAAATGAAGGGAGGAACAAATGACTAGCTTGCTGTATCTAGAAACAAATGGTACACTCAAATGATATAATTGAGGAGATTTAAATAAAGGAGTTACTGAGTCCAAGCTCACTGTGCTTACCACTGCTGCTGCTGCTGCTAAGTCGCTTCAGTCGTGTCCGACTCTGTGCGACCCCACAGATGGCAGCCCACCAGGCTCCGCCATCCCTGGGATTCTCCAGGCAAGAACACTGGAGTGGGTTGCCATTTCCTTCTCCAATGCAGGAAAGTAAAAAGTGAAAGTGAAGTTGCTCAGTTGTGTCCGACCCTTAGCGACCCATGGACCGCAGCCTACCAGGCTCTTCCGTCCATGGGATTTTCCAGGCAAGAGTACTAGAGTGGGTTGCCATTGCCTTAAAAGGGCTAGACAACTATATACTTCAATAGGCATCCTTTGATTCAAAGATAAAAATGATTAAAAACAAAAGGATAAAAAAAGATATGCCAACAGCCTCAAGAAAGGCAGAATAACTGTATACATTATCAGAAAAAAAGTAACACTAAAACAAAAAATTTTTCTCTATATAAAGAGGGACATTTCATAAACATAAAAGGGTCAATCCACCAATATATAACAACTATATATATGCACTTCAGAGAACATTAAAATATAAGTAAAACACAGACAAGTCAAAAACACGCAATTCACCAAAAGTCAAAGACTTCAACTCCCCACTTTTGATAATGAACAGAATTGGCAGGGAAAAAAAAAAACACAAGGAAAATGGAGTTTTGAACATACTATACACTCCCACCTTTCCAGTTTGCAGTGGAGGTTTTTAAAAAATTAAAAAACTATAGTACCTTAGGTTGTAGGTTAGTACACAACTGTCCATTGGATGCTTTGTAGTTTTAAGGTTGTCTGCTCTCTGGCAGTTACTATAGATTGGATCCAACAGTTCATGTACTTTGGTCAAGTGGTAAAAGGGTCAGCAAGGTAAAAGGTCAGTGATAGGTGCACATGCCAGCAACAGCACAATGAAGAGAAGAGGTATTGAGGCAAGGAATACAACTTTATTTGGAAAACCACCTGGCCAAGAAGATGGCAGACTAATGTCACAAAATAACCATCTTATTGGGATCTGGATGCCAGGTTCTTTATAGATCAGAGATGGGGAAAGGTGAGGAAACAAAGTAAAAAGTCATTTATCTTGCAAATATCTCCTAGAATGGCAAGCCTCAGGCAGGGAATGTGTTAATTTCTTCCTTTCTGCCATCCACAGGTTGACAGGGTCCTGAACAAAGACACGTTAGTTTAACAGTCATGACCTGTATGCTGGTCAAGAAGCAACAGCTAGAACTGGACATGGAACAACGAACTAGTTCAAAATTGGAAAAGGAGTACATCAAAGCTGTATATTATCACCCTGCTTATTTAACTTATATGCAGAGTACATCATGCGAAATGCCAGACTGGATGAAGCACAAGCTGGAATCAAGATTGCAGGGAGAAATATCAATAACCTCAGATATGCAGATGACACCACCTTATGGCAGAAAATGAAGAAGAACTAAAGAGTCTCTTGATGAAGGTGAAAAAGGAGAGTGAAAAATCTGGCTTAAAACTCAACATTCAGAAAACAAAGATCATGGCATCTGGTCCCATCTCTTTATGGCAAATAGATGGGGAAACAATGGAAACAGTGACAGACTTTATTTTGGGGGGCTTTAAAATCACTGCAGATGGTGACTGCAGCCCTGAAATTAAAAGACACTTGTTCCTTGGAAGAAAAGCTTTGACCAACCTAGACAGCATATTAAAAAGTAGAGACATTACTTTGCTGACAAAGGGCTGTATAGTCAAAGGTATGGTTTTTCCAGTGGTCATGTACGATGTGAGAGTTGAGCCATGAAGAAGGCTAAGCACTGAAGAATTGATGCTTTTGAACTGTGGTGTTGGAGAAGACTCTTGAGAGTACCTTGGACTGCAAGGAGATTGAACCAGTCAATCCTAAAGGAAATCAGTCCTGACTATTCATTGGAAGGAATGATGCTAAAGCTAAAGCTCCAGTACTTTGGCCACCTTACACAAAGAGCTGACTCATTAGAAAAGACCCTGATGATGGGAAAGATTGACAGCAGGAGGAGAAAGAGATGACAGAGGACAAGATGGTTGGATGGCATCACTGACTCAATGGACATGAGTTTGAGCAAGCTCTGGGAGTTGACAAAGGACAGGGAAGCCTGGCATGCTGCAGTCTGTGGGATCACAAACAGTCAGACACAACTGATCAATTGAACAATAAAGTTTAACAGTCAGGCAGAAGGGCCAGATTCTCTGAGGCAGGTCATTATGTATGATTATAATAAGAAAAGCAACAAAAAGCAAGTCAAAGAAACAGTTCCAACAGGGAGTCAGAATTGACTTTTCCCTGCTTCAAAGGGACTGTTTGTAAAGGTGTAGACAAGGTACAGGAAACCCATTAAAAAACAAAAAAAAAGCATCTCTATGGTAGGCACTAGGACCAGCTCTAGGCCAGAAGGTAAAAGGATAAAGAAAGTAGTTCCCAGAACCCAGAGTCCCTGAAGGGGAGGACCAGCTGAAGGGAGATGTGGATACATCCAATACATAGTGACCTGGCATGATGGAAGCTGAGGGACTAAATACCTAAACTCACTTATCTCCCATCCTCCACTCACCCGCTGCTTCCTCTCACTAGCCAAACCAACCAGAAGCCAGACGGCAAGAGATCCAATGGTATAATAAGCACGGTCAGCCTCTCAGGGAACAGAGCAGGGGATGAGGGTGGGGAAACATCTTCTCTCATCTTCTCTTCAACGAAAGAGCCTTTGGCTGATCAGAGAAAAATATATCTTCTTTAAGCTGATAAGAGAATCGACTCTAAGGAGAAATACTTTGATAAGCCAGTTGTGATAAATACATCAAAAGACTGACACCCAGGTTTCCTGCAGAAGTTACACCTATCTCTGGAGAATGAGGAAAAGGGAAAGATAGTGGGATTGAATGCATTTGGGAGCAAGTTTAAGAAGAGAGGGGATTTCCCTGGTGGTCCAGTGGTCAGGAACCTGCTTGTCAATGCAGGGGACACTGGTTCGATCCCTAGTCCAGGAAGGTTCCATGTGCCATGGGGCAAACATGACACAACTAAGCCCGTATGACACAACTACTGAGCCCTCGCTCTAGAGCCCATAAGCCACAACTAGAGAGTAGCCCCCCCCCCCCATTCACAGCTAGAGAAAGCCTACATGTATCAACAGAGACCCAGGACACACAAAAATAAATAAATAAATAATTTCTTTTAAAAAAGCACACACCTAAAAAAAAAAAAGAAGGAAAAAGAGAAAGATGGTGGCTGAGGACAAGGAAGAAAGAAAGAATTGGGAGAAGAGAGAAATCTAATGGAGTTTTCCAAGGGAAATGGTGGACACTCCGTGTGATCTCTTCCTATGACCATTATGACCCATAGTAAGAATTAAAAACATGACGATGACCTCAGTGTGAATGGAGTTCTTGTGAAAGTTAATGAATGGATTGAATGTATCTCCATCAAGACTTGTATTGGGCTGCCACAGACAAGGGTCCAAGAAGACACTTTTCTTAGTCAAACAGAGAAGGAACTGGGGTTCAGAGAAGTAAAGTGGCTGGATGAAGGGCACAGTGTTAGAGGAGACAGCAGGACTCGCCACCTGATCTGTCTCCAACTTCTAGGTGTCTCCCTCTACCAACCCACTTCCTTGCATTATGTCTCTGTCATGGACAGGCAGAGGTGGGCACTGGAGAAGACTTAGGCTTCCCTGAATACAGAAACTGTGGCTACATAACTCTTATAGTTTACAGACACATACTAATCTAAGGGTTAGAATTTATGGAGTACGTACTCTGTGCCAAGGATTAACTCGTCCAATCAAAGTAGCCAAAGAAAATTTCTGTTACTATTCCACTTCACAGAGGAGGAACTAGACCAGAAAGATGAAGTGCAGAGTTCGAATTCCAAATTCAGACTCAGGCAATCTGTATTTCTAGATCCTCTCAACAGCAACCCTGAGTACATGTTTAAGCACTTGAAAAGCATTTATACCTTTTGATATGACAACCTGCACATCGAGGTAGTTTTTGAAGCTGAGTTGCTACCAGTTCCGAAATCCTATGGATCTGTTACCACAAGTCTCCCTTGATTTTTAGCCCAATTCCTCGTGTCTTGCAAACCACAGTAGCAGTTGCCTTTTTCACATTTTCTCTCTGAAATGAGACTAAGAGAAGCAGTTTTGGAATCCCACAGAGCTTCCTCAGGATCCATATGTTAGAAAAGCTCTCCTGCAAGGATTTCAGTGACAGCCTATCTCAGCTTGATCCTCTTTGCAGGTGCCCCTCATGTCCAGGAGTCAAAGACAGACAGGTTCTTTGAGAAACAGAAAAGAGGAACCCTTATTATTCTCTATGATTCATGTTCTTAACAGTCATTTCTCTGGAGATCAATCCTGGGTGTTCATTGGAAGGACTGATGCTAAAACTGAAACTGCAATACTTTGGCCACCTCATGCGACGAGTTGACTCACTGGAAAAGACTCTGATGCTGGGAAAGGTTGGGGGCGGGAGGAGAAGGGGACAACAGAGAATGAGATGGCTGGATGGCATCACCAACTCTGTGAACATGAGTTTGAGTGAACTCCGGGAGTTGGTGATGGACAGGGAGGCCTGGCGTGCTGTGATTCATGGGGTCGAGGAGAGTCGGACACTACTGAGTGACTGAACTGAACTGAACTGAACTGAATCCCACTCTTACTTCCTCCAGTAGAAGTGATGTTCTGCCTTTATCTGGAATGTTCTTGATGGGTACCAAGGTCAAAAACGCTGGTTTAATATGTCTTAAGCTTTTCCTTGCAACACCTTATTCACGGATATTAAAGCATTTGTTAACACTGTCCTTACATTTTACATCATCTGTGTTCTGATTATGTGGATTATTTCCACTGTATAGATAATTTAAAAAATCATACTAAAGAGTGAGAAAGTTCAAGTCACTGGCAAAACTAGAACCAATATCCAGTGTTTCTGACTCTAGATGAGATTAATTCCTTCCCTAAAAATACCCTATTTTTTCTTCTCCATTTGCCCAAAGCCATCATTACCTACAGAATAAATGTCAGTCCTTTATCAAGTACCAGTATCCACTAAGTATCAAATAAACCAGTATTTCATCACTACATGTTAAGGCAAGAGGACTTCCCTGATGGCTTAGTGGTAAAGACTCAACCTGCAGGGCAGGAGATGCAGGAGACATGGTTTCAATTCCTGCATCAGGAAGATTCCCGTGGAGGATGGCATGGCAACCCATTCCAGTATTCTTGCCTGGAAAATCCCATGGACAGAGGAGCCTGGCAGGCTATGGTTCATGGGGTTGCAAAGAGTCAGACACAACTGAGTGGCTGAGCACACATGTGCTAAGCTAAGAGGCCAGCACCAAGCTACCATTACTACTCAATATAGTACTGCGGGGAAAATGCATTTGCTTTGAAGTCAAAAAGTGCAAAATCCGAATTCCAGCTCCATCATTTATTAGCTTTGAATTTGGGGGTAAACTCCTTCACATCTATGAATGTTCATTTTCTGTCACATAACAGACATTACTAGTTGCCTGTCCAATAGCCACTCCCCTGTCTTCTACCAAAAGCCTGCCTTGGAGCAGAGCCTCCATGTGCTTAGGTAGAAACACTTGTTTTCCCAGACTCCCTCCGAGCCAGAGGTGCCCACCCCCATATGACAAAGATTGATTGGAGCAGTGAGTCATCAGCTGAGGGTTGGGAAGGCTTCACTTCTCCCAGTCAGTGCTCATCCCTACAGCCTCTCCCTACTCGTTCCCATTTTCCTTTTATTCAACACTAATTCATTTCCATTTATTTTTGCATTACATTCTTTCTTGGCTGCAATAACAAGTTAACTAGTTGAACGGAGAGTTCTTCCTTTCATATCAGCCAAAAGTACATTTCCAGAAACCACCTCAGTGCCTCCCCACCAAGCCTGCTGAATCTAAACCTAATGCGAAAGACTGAAGTTTCTACTGATGCAGTTTCAGAATCTCTCAATTATGGAGGAACAAGTTATACCATCTTCAGATGATCCAGGTGCGGTTTATCTTTCTCTTCCCCGACTTGGTCCTAGAGATGTTCAGTGCCATCTCTGCAAGGAAATAAAGGGAAGGACAGGCGATCTTCTCTTTGTCCTTCAGACCCACTCTCAGCTCTTTGCCACTGTGCTTTCTACCCAGGAAATGGAATTGACAGACTGTATCAGTGAGGCTCTCCTCCATCTTCTCCAGCTTCTGGTCGGAGCAGTGAGAACCCTCACAGAAATTAGAGGGAGGGCAGAGTTTGAGGTCAGAATATTTTAGTGCCCGGGCTCCTACAGCAAACAAAGGCACAGAGTCTCTCTCAAATTATCTTTTTCAACACAACTCTCTCCTTTAGTTTCTAGAAGCCGTATCCTCCTTCATCTCTTTGGACTAATTTAGTTACAGCTTTGCTATTTCTGGCTCTGGCTCATTGCACTGTCCCTTGTGCTTTCTCCACATCCTACCTTTACCTTTGAAATAATCCTTTTATTAAACCCTCTTTGAATTATTCTAATTAGAATGTGTCATCTGTTTCCCTGAGAACACTGACTTGTACAGATGAGAACATCAAAACAGTCTCTTTTTGCTCCTAAATAGCACCCTCAGATGTCTCAGGCATCCAAGGTCCTCATGCTAAGGCACTGATATCCAGAACACCTCCTGCCACAGCCCAGCAACATGGTAGTTGGTCTCCAAACCCTATTCCCGCCCCATGCTTTCTTCAACCATGGTGAAAACTTAACTATTCTGTATCCTTTTCCCAAGACCCTGTCTTCCAATGTGACAATTAATGAATTTGCTCATAGGTGCTGATACACTGATAAAAGAAGGCTAACACAATGTTTGTCTTACACACACACACACACACACAAATTACATTCACTATTCATCTTCCTAGACAGTGCCCATCAACCTTCATAGTGTGCATTCCATAGCATTCTATTATTGTCCCACATACTATAATTAACCAAACCTAAAGATGTACCTTAAAAGTATAGGCTCTGCTTCATGTCTTCACTGCAGAAAAGCCTCAGTTCAGTTGAGTTCAGTTCAGTTGCTCAGTCGTGTCCAACTCTTTGCAACCCCATGGACTGCAACACGCCAGGCCTCCCTGTCCATCACCAACTCCCAGAGTTTACTCAAACTCATGTGCACTGAGTCAGTGATGCCATCCAACCATCTCATCCCCTGTCATCCCCTTCTCCTCTCACCTTCAATCTCTCCCAGCATCAGGGTCTTTTCAACTGAGTCAGCTCTTCCCATCAGGTGGCCAAAGTATTGGAGTTTCAGCTTTAGCATCAGTCCTTCCAATGAACATTCAGGACTGATTTCCTTTCGGATTGACTGGTTGGATCTCCTTCCTGTCCAAGGGACTCTCAAGAGTCTTTTCCAACACCACAGTTCAAAAGCATCAATTCTTCGGTGCTCTGCTTTCTTTATAGTCCAACTCTCACATCCATACATGACCATGGGAAAAACCATAGCCTTGACTAGATGGACCTTTGTTGGCAAAGTAATATCTCTGCTTTTTAATATGCTGTCTATGTTTGTCATAACTTTTCTTCCAAGGAGTAAGCATCTCTTTATTTCATGGCTGCAGTCACCATCTCCAGTGATTTTGGAGCCCCCAAAAATAAAGTCTGACACTGTTTCCCCACCTATTTGTCATGAAATGATGGGACCAGATGCCATGATCTTTGTTTTCTGAATGTTGAGCTTTACGCCAAACTTTTCACTCTCCTCTCTCACTTTCATCAAGAGGCTCTTTAGTTCTTCTCCACTTTCTGCCATAAGGATGGTATCATCTGCATATCTGAGGTTATTGATATTTCTCCTGGCAATCTTGATTCCAGCTTGTGCTTCTTCCAGCCCAGCGTTTCTCATGATGTACCCTGCATATAAGTTAAATAAGCAGGGTGACAATATACAGCCTTGACATACTCCTTTTCCTTTGGAAAAGGAACCAGTCTGTTGTTCCATGTCCAGTTCTAACTGTTACTTCCTGACCTGCATACATGTTTCTCAGTAGGCAGATCAGGTGGTCTGGTATTCCCATCTCTTTCAGAATTGTCCACAGTTTATTGTGATCCACACAGTCAAAGGCTTTGGCATAGTCAATAAAACAGAAGCAGATGTTTTTCTGGAACTCTCTTGTTTCTTCGATGATCCAGCGGATATTGGCAATTTGATCTCTGGTTCCTCTGCCTTTTCTAAAACCAGCTTGAACCTCTGGAAGTTCACGGTTCACGTATTGCTGAAGCTTGGCTGGGAGAATTTTGAGCATTACTTTACTAGCGTGTGAGATGAGTGCAGAAAAGCCTAGTTGATCGCAAATAGGTTATAGGTTTCAGGCTTTTAATGTTTTTCAAATTATAGCTGGCTGGGACACAGAGCATTAGTTTACCCTGGGGCTTGAATAAATACATTTGCTAAGATTGGAAAGCACAGCTCAGGAGAGACACTGAGTGAATGCAGATTGTCACCCTTTCCCGGTGCAGTCTTCAGCTTCTCAGGCCTCAAAGCCATTTTCTCAGTGCACTCAGTGGATATTATTTCATAAAGACCGGCTCACTCTACGCAAGAGAATAAAAATGGATATGTAAAGCAGAATGCCAACTTACTAATTAAATGGGAACATATACACGCATGCTGTAAGTTACAGGAACCAGTCAACAAGTGTATCAATCAGCTGCAAGTAACAGGAAAAAAAATGGATTAAACCATAAGTACATTATTGTTTACTCAACAAGAAGAGAGACTAGTCTCATCAATGTCATTGAAGAGCTATACCCTTTAGCATGTTTATTTATGGCCTCATGGTTGTAAGATTGCTGCTACCCCAGATATCAATACTGCATGTAAAATCAGAAAACAAACAGCTGGTTGGGGGAGAAGGGGAAATGTTTTCTTTTCATAAAGCTTTACCTTTTTGCCCAGTTAACTTCCCTGAAGCCCCATTGGCCAGAATAGGGTTGCATGGTCACACCAGTTGCCAAGGAGGCTGGGAAAGCAAGCATATGATGCTCTAGCCACTGTTCTTTATATATATATATAAAATATTATTTATTTATGTTTGGCTGTGTTAGGTCTTCATTTGCTTTGCGTGGGCTTTTTCTAGTTGTGGCGATAGGGGACTACTCTTGGTTGCCTTGAGTAGACTTATCATTGCGGAGGCTTTTCTTGTGCAGAGCACAAACTCTAGATACGAGGGCTTCAGCAGTTGCAACACAGGGGCTCATTAGTTGGAGTTCACAAACTTAGTTGCTCTACAGCTTGTGAAATCTTCCTGGACCAGGGATCGAACCTCATATCCCCTGCGTTGGCAGGTGGATTCTTGTTCACTGCACCACCAGGGAAGTCCCTTTTTTCTTTTTTTAATTTTTATTTTGTATTGGAATATAGTTGATTGACAATGCTATGTCAGTTTCAGGTGTACAGCAAAGTGACTCAGTTATGCATATACATACACATGTATCTCAAATTCTTTTCCCATTTCGGTTATTAGAGTATTGAGCAGAGTTCCCTGTGCTATGTAGTAGTGACTTGTTATCTATTTTAAATACAGTACTGTGTACGTGTCAATTCCAAACTCCCAACTTATTTGTCCACCCCATCCTTCCCCCCTGGTAACCACAAATTCTTTCTCTAGGCCTGTGAGTCTATTTCTGTTTTGTAAATAAGTTCATTAGTATCTTTTTTTTTTTTTAGATTCTGTGTATAAGCAACATAATATGATATTTGTCTTTCTCTCTGTGACTTCTGAGCTTCCCAGGAGGTACCAGTAGTAAAGAACCCGCCTGCCAATGCAGGAGATGTAAGAGACACTGGTTTGATCCCTGGGTTGGGAAGATCCCCTGGAGAAGGACATAGCAACCCATTCCAGTATTCTTGCCTGGAGAATCCCATGCTGGTGGGCTACAGTCCATAGGGTCACAAAGAGTCGGACATGACTGAAGCAACTTAGTTTAGCACCCACTCCAGCTTACTTCACTTAGTATTACAATCTCCAGGTCCATCCACATTCTAGCAACTGTTCTGGAATGAGAGTTGGCATGAAGTAAGAGATTTGGACATGGCTTTGGAGAGTGTGGCAGCCATGATGGTGTGCCACACCCATCTCCCTTCAAGGAAGTTTGCTATCCAGCTTCAAGGCAGTCAGTTGACTGGCAGCATCGAGCTGCAGTGCCTTCTGAGTCTGTCACACATTTGAGCCGAGGCCAGGTTCTCTCCAGGTAGCCCCCAGCCAATACTGTACAAGCTGGGATTACCAGGGTCCAGCCAGGTCTGCCCAACACAGGACTCCTCTGATCTCTGTTCCAGAGCTGCCTGTTGAGTTGGTAGAGACTTGTTCAGACGTTCATCACAGTCTGAAGCTCTTCCTGCCCAATCCTGCTTCCCCCACACTCCGCCCTACCTTTCATGGCCATTACCGCCCAATCCACCTCTTATACCGCTAATTCCATCTCAGGAGCTGAACTGCCTAGAGGAGCTGAGCTGACAGCAAAGGGCCATGTCAGCATTTTTGTTCCCTGTAAGGAAATCTCCATGGAAATCAAACAGTATTTGTGCTAAGAGAATACAGGATCAGAACAAGGCTACTCTGACTAATCCATTTTCACTGTGAAGACATTCCTAATGGGAGTGCTCTTTCTTTTCTCAGAAAGGATATCCACGCCCCCAGCCTCTCCTGGTGAACACTGGCAACAGCTGGTCTCTGATTCTCAGACTCCCGCCTTCGGTTTCCACTCAAATCACTCCTGTTCTGTTGGCTCATGCTTCCTTAGCCATGTTGATTCCAACACAGAAGGCTCAAGCCCTGTTTTCTCCACCTTGGCACCCAGAAGACCTTGTTTTCTTTGTTAATCATTTGTTAGCTTACTTTGTTCTGCTTTCAGGAGAATTCTCCCCTCCCAGTGTCAGCTGTCTTCCATTATGTGTGGATTGCACAGTTTCAATTTTCAGAGTTCTGAAGGTACATCACTGCCACTCCCTTTTGCTTCATATGTAGTCCTGCTGTAGACCTTTAAAATAGCATCGGTTATAGAGTGTGATTTCCTCTGAGAACCCTTTGAGTAGCTTCATCTGTTGATTTGTTCATTTGACTTTCATTTCTTAAGCAGCTACTATGTGACAAGCACTCTAGTAGGTGCTGGCTATATAACAATGCAGAAGACACAGGCACTCTCCCAAGAAGCTTCTGGAAACTGTTTCTAAGTTAAGCCAAGCTAGGGAAAACTATCAGAAAATATGAGGTTTAAGCCAAGGGAAGAGTGAATCGCTCATCAGAGCTTTGCTACAACATAAATATTTTAAGCTTTCCAGGCTCCACGAGACATAACATCAGACATTTTTCAGACCAGCCTAGCCTCTCCACACACGATGGATATTAAATATGGATGTGTCTTATTTTCTGCTGATCTATGCTGCTCACCATCCCCTCTGCTCAGAGCTACCTGCCTGAGATGGCCTTTCTCTCACCAGGGCTTGAAAAATAATGCAGCCGCGCAGATGGTGCCTACTTCTACACCAGGCCCACCTGCAGCACAGCCCCAAGGACATCTGTGTTAAGTCTTTATCAGGGTCTTGGTTTCAGATGGTATCTGTCCTGAATGGTTTCACCCCATTTATGAATGCTTATCGTTCCATTTCCCACCAGAGATGTTTATGCAATCATGTATCATTTCTGTCTTTCTAAGTGAAAGTTAACAGAGATCAAGATAAACTGCACTGGGTGTGATCCAGAGCTTAAAACAGACTCAACTGCATCACAGACCGGAGGTGGCCTTTCAAAAAGATGACAACCAGAAGTAATAATAATCCTCCAGCCTAGGATTTAAGAAACTCTTTCCCAAATGATGAAAGTCTTGAGTTTCTCTAGCATTTTTTTCTTGACTTTAGAATGAGGATGACAAAGCTCCACTGGACCTCAGAAAGTTACAGAGCCCCATCCCCTCATTTTATAAGCAGCAAAGTCAACTCCAGAGCAACAGAGTAAATAGGTTAGGTCAAACAGCTGTCAACAATCTGGGGCTAAAACCCAAGATTCCTTATTCCCATTCCAGGTTCTTTCCAACAGCTGGTCCCCGCTGAACCTGCCTGATCTTGCTGGCTCTCACAGCAAATTCCTCTCCTTCCATATTTTAATCCTCTTTCTTTCATCTTTTTTAAAAGCCTTTGTTGAATTTGTTATAAAATTTCTTCTGTTTTATGTTTTGGTTTTTTGGCTGGAGTATGTGAGGTCTTAACTCTCTGACCAAGGACTGAGCCCATGCCCCCAGCACTGGAAGGCAAAATCTTAACCAGTGGGCTTCCAGGGAGGTCCCTCTTGTCCTTTGTCATCTGCAGCTTCCCTCTTCTTTCTCTCCCCACAAGAATTGTTACATTCATTTTAGTCCTGTGTTTTTCCCTCTTCCTAAATTCTTTGTTTTTTCTGCCTTTGCTATCAGTAAAATAAGAAAGCCAATATGCATGTCTATGTTTGTGCCTTCCACATTTAGCACTAAAAAAAAAGAAAGCTGGGTGTATATGAAAATTCTGAACTATCTTTCAAATTACAATTCTATGAGTGTACTATAAAGTCAACTGAAAAAACAATACCACAAAATTCCCGAGACTTAGTACTAAAGCACTTCTGAGTGGCAGTATAGGTTTTGAAATAATTGCATACGGGTCCTCAAGACTTCAAGAAAAGATACAAAGTCTCTATAGGGGAATTACAGTCTTCTGTAATATAGTCAGATCAAAATGTAATGGATAATATTAATATTTCTATAGTAGCAATAGAAATCAATGACTAAAGGGAATAAGTAGAAACAAAACTACAACAAAAACAACTAAGTCCCATCGGGTTACCTGGAGAGGGCTGCTTAGGGACAGGCTGATGGACCATATTTCATCAGCCCTGGATGAGACTGATCCTCAGAACCTCCCCAGGGTTTGTTCTAAAATCATGCTCTCTAAGCATGGACTTTCTGATTACAATCAGTTTCCTATGTATCTTGCTAGCGGGAAGGTCATGCTTTGGATGGCAAGCATTAGCATCCTAGATCCAACGGAAATCATCTAAGACAAATTAATTAGTTGGTACCCGCACTTCCTTTCACTAAAGGCTGTCCTACTTCATGTTTTAGACTCTAGCTCTGGGCCTGCAGAGCTGAGGTACTGACCTTGAACTCTGGTAACCCCATGAAAGTGTTGTCACCGTGAGCTCTGCTATGAAGTCCAACCAGCTCCCCTCTTTAGCATTTGGGGCCCTGTCTAACTTCTACAGCTGATAAAATAACAGATAACATAATTGCGTGGGTTTGACTATGGTTGGCTAGTTGCCCTCCAAGAGTGGGCAATCTTGTTGATTTGAAGAAACCAGGATTTAAGGGTACTAATGATCTGAAGAAACAGATAATTAGTGCCACCTTCCCTTTATGCCACCTTCTTCTAATAGCATCAAGAAAGGGAAAGAAAGTAGTCCTAAAAACTTGCTGAGGCCAGCCCGGGGGTAAGCAAACACATAGTCAGTTCTCTCTGCTCCCAGACAAAGGAGAAGTGCTTTTCATTGGATCCTTTCACTTCTTGCTTGAGTGACCCTGACTGTTCCTGGATCTCAAGAGTCCTGGAAACTGCATTAACGAACTATGTCAGGACTTTCCTGGTGGTATAGTGAATAAGAATCCACTTGCCAATGCAGAGGACTTGGGTTCGATCCCTGGTCTGGAAAGATTCCACATGCCATGGAGCAACAAAGCCCGCATGATACAACTACTGAAGTCCATGCACCCAGAGCCTGTGCTCCACAGCAAAAGAAGCCACTGGAATAAGAAGTCCACACATTGAAACTAGAGCATAGCCCCCACTCGCTGCAACTAGAGAAAGCCCACGCAGCAACGAAAATCCAGTGCAACCAAAAATTAAATGAATAAGTGAAATACTTTTAAAAAATACTATAGCTCTGCAGTAAAACTTAATAACTGACATGGGAAATCTCCACCCTATTCTTTAAAAGAAAAAAAGAACTACATCATGGAGTCTCAAACAGGGCTCCTGCCCTAAGTCCAGTTGACAGCTGTTAGGCAGCTGCACTATTGTGTTCTAAAGCTGCTTGATGTAAGATGCAAAGGGAAAAGGGGCTAGCTCTCTGATGCTATGTGGACAATACAAACCCCTGTGACAATAGTTGGCAGGTAACATATATCATGAAGACATCTGTGGCATGAGAAAGGACTCATAATGGGTAAACTTTAGAGTTGTGAGTTGTTTTTTTTTTCTCCCATAAAAGTTATGCATTCATTCACTCAGTTGTGTCTAGCTATTTGGGACCCCATGGACTGTAGACCACCAGGCTCCTCTGTCCATGGGATTCTCCAGGCAAGGATACTGGAGTGGGTAGCCATTCCCTTCTCTAGGGGATCTTCCCAACCCAGAAGTCAAACCCAGGTCTCTTGCATTGCGAGCAGATTCTTTACCATCTGAACCACCAAGAAAGCCCAATATGTGCTCCTCCTTTGCCTGGCAAAGAAATGAAGCCATTCTTTCCTTCTCTACCATTAAAAAACAAAGAAGGGGAAACAGAAAAAAAGGAAAGGGAAGAACCCTGGTAACTTGTACAACAGAGGCCTCGAGCCAGGTAAAATGGGACTGCCTGTTATCCCTCACCTCCTTCCCTGCCCAGTTTTCCACCCCAAAGTAAAAAGCATGAACATCTTCCCCAGAGCAACCAAGATAAATGTCTGATGCTGGAGCCAGGCTCCAAGTTCAGGCACAGCACCCCTTCTGAGACTTGGCAGCATGTCTAGCCTTTGATCGCCTTTCCTTTGTGGGACACGTCAACCTTGCTCCTCTTTAATGTACAAGATGGGATGAGAGCTCAGGCCAGGCGAGAGTAGCTGCAGGCAGGGCTTTCTCCAGCACTGCACAGGGAGGTTTTTGCCTGCCCAGGCTCAGGGGGAGCAGCTGCAGCTGCTTGCCTGCCACGTGCTATGGGAAGACCTTCAGTGTTCGGGTGGCTTAGCAAGCGTGATGCCTAATGGAGGGCAAGCTGGGACCTGGGACCCAATGGAAGGCAGGCAGCGGGCTTCTTTCTGCGCCCAGATTTTGGAGTCTCTGCCCCTGCTATTCATTTTAGTGACACCTTTCTCTGGGTTCTCTAGGGATCTAATGATCCCATTCACTTTTTCTAAGTCAATCCTACCCCCACCCTCATCAAAATCCTCCAGAACGAAAGTAAAGAAACTGTCACTTGTGAGCATTATGAGTGGAAGTGGAAACCCATATAACTTTTCAGGAGAACAGGTCAACAATTTATAAATTTTAAAAATGTATTCCTTTGGAATAGACCCAGAAATTTCACTTCTAGAAAGGTATCCCAAAGAAATGACTAGATGGGTAAGCAGAAACATATGTTCAAGAAAGTTTATTGCTGTTTTAATTAAAAATAATAAACATGGGATTTTCCTGGTGGTCCAGTGGCTAAGACTCCATGCTCCCAACGCAGGGGGCCCTGGTTTGATCCCTAGTCAGTGAACTAGCTCCCACAAACCCCAGCTAAGAGTTTGCATACCAAAATGGAAAATCCTACATGCCACAAGTAAAACTAGGTGCAGCCAAACAAATATTTTTTAAAACCACTGAAAACTTGAAAACAATGTAATTATTCACTAGAAGAGGACTTGAAGCAAATTACCACAGGAGCATAAAATGAAACACTCCATAGTCATTAAAAATAAGTAGATCCTTATTAATTGATACTGGTATATGCCTCAATATATTAAGTGAGTAAAGTGCATTGTAGAAAATTATATAGAGTAGGAGGTCACCTATGAAAAAAAAAAGTTATGTATTTACCCTTGCAACAGTTAGAACTGGACATGGAACAACAGACTGGTTCCAAATAGGAAAAGGAGTACGTCAAGGCTGTATATTGTCACCCTGTTTATTTAACTTATATTCAGAGTACATCATGAGGAACACTGGGCTGGAAGAAGCACAAACTGGAATCAAGATTGCCGGGAGAAATATCAATAACCTCATATATGCAGATGACACCACCCTTATGGCAGAAAATGAAGACGAACTGAAGAGCCTCTTGATGAAAGTGAAAGAGGGGAGTGAAAAAGTTGGCTTAAAACTCAACATTCAGAAAACTAAGATCACAGCATCTGGTCCCATCACTTCATGGGAAATAGATGGGGAAACAGTGGAAACAGTGTCAGACTTTATTTTTTTGGGCTCCAAAATCACTGTGGATGCTAACTGCAGCCATGAAATTAAAAGACGCTTACTCCTTGGAAGGAAAGTTATGACCAACCTGCTGCTGCTGCTGCTGCTGCTAAGTCACTTCAGTCGTGTCCAACTCTGAGCTACCCCATAGATGGCAACCCACCAGGCTCCCCCGTCCCTGGGATTCTCCAGGCAAGAACACTGGAGTGGGTTGCCATTGCCTTCTCCAAAGCATGAAAGTGAAAGTGAAGTCGCTCAGTTGTGTCCGACTCTTAGCGACCCCATGGACTGCAGCAATGGCAACCCACTCCAGTACTCTTGCTTAGAAAATCCCAGGGATGGAAGAGCCTGGTAGACTGCAGTCCATGACCAACCTAGACAGCATATTAAAAAGCAGAGACATTACTTTGCCAACAAAGGTCTGTCTAGTCAAGGCTATGGTTTTTCCAGTGGTCATGTATGGATGTGAGAGTTGGACTGTGAAGAAAGCTGATCACGGAAGAATTGATGCTTTTGAACCATGGTGTTGGAGAAGACTCTTGAGAGTCCCTTGGACTGCAAGGAGATCCAACCAGTCCATTCTAAAGGAGATCAGTCCTGGGTGTTCATTGGAAGGACTGATGCTAAAGTTGAAACTCCAATACTTTGGCCACCTCATGCGATGAGTTGACTCACTGGAAAAGATTCTGATGCTGGGAGGGATCGGGGGCGGGAGGAGAAGGGGACGACAGAGAATGAGATGGCTGGATGGCATCACCGACTCAATGGACATGAGTTTGAGTGAACTCCGGGAGTTGGTGATGGACAGGGAGGTCTAGTGTGCTGTGATTCATGGGGTCGCAAAGAGTCAGACATGACTGAGAGACTGAACTGAACTAAAAAAGAATGAAATTATAAATGCCATTCTGTTGACAGCAGTATCTCTGAGGTGTAGCGTTGTGGCATTATCCACTTTCTCTATATTGTTTACATCTACATGTGGTTTACATTTTTAGGGAGGAGATATACAAACAGAAAAAATATTTTGATGTATTTCTCAAAACCTCTCAGGAAAATACATTCAAACTGGCAACTTGCACTTGTAAAGAGTTTCGCAGTTTGCAAATGCTTTTTTTTCCTCCGTTAACTTCTTCAGTTCTCACAGCCCTGGGAGGTAGGAAAGTCAAGTCTTAGTATTGTCAATGATAAACAAAGCTGGACATAAGTGAAAGTGGTGAAAACGGACCCTGGAAGGAGAAAGAGCTGGGTGCCATCCACTTGGGCCAGAGGCAATGGGAGGTTTTAAAGGGAGAGAGAAGATGAAGGGAGGGGAAGTGAGTAGAGGCTCAATGAGAAAATTCAAAGCATTGGTGAGTGTGGATTTGGGCAATGTGTCTATCTGGCCACTATGGAAGTTAGGATTCTACCCCCCACCCCAACAGAGATTGGGAGACAGAGGCCCAGTCCTTCTTGATGGCTATGCATCAGTGTAACGGCTTTCGGATCCTTTAGAAAGACCCTCTGAGCTGTGGGAGGTACACGTCTCAAACTGACAGAAATAGGATTCATAATTCTAAACCGTTTTAATAAAAAGAAGGAAAGGGAGGTCAGGCGTCAGCTAGAACAAACAGAAGAAAGCAGCCCTGAGCTTGCTTTCCAGCATGCAAGAGTGCTACATCGCTTCAGTCGTGTGCAACTCTTTGCGACCCTATGGAGTTGTAGCCTGCCAGGCTCCTCGTCCATGGGATTCTCCAGGCAAGAATGCTGGAGAGGGTTGCCATTTCCTTCTCCAGGGGATCTTCCCCAGAGGAACTCAAAAGGCAGCAGGGTTGTCCCAGGAATGTGGCCTCCGGCTGCGAGAAGCCAGCTAAATTTTGGCCAAGTCTCTTAGTGTGGGATTTGAACAGAGTGTTCTTGCCAAGAGTTCTTGCAGTTCTGAGTGTCTCTTCTTTGCAGATTAAAAAACTAGTTCTCAGAGAAGTTATGTAGTGAGGGCCTTGAAGATGCAGACCCCACAGATTTTCCTTCTAGAAAGAACCACACTTTCCATAGTAAGGACAGCCTCCAACTGCAGCCTTTTCAGGAAGCCCCTCAACATTCAAGCTGAAGCCACACTCTTCTTGAATAATCTTGTCAGTGACTGAGCACTGAGGGTGCTAGACCTGGCCGTTCCCACCCAACATGGCGCTCTTCTAATGGGCAACCTGTGTTCCCAAGGCCCAGGTTGGCTAAGTCTTGTCAGATTTGCCAGTTCCAGGCTCTCCCTGCCCAACGCTTCTTCCGCCCCATTTCTCATTCACATCCCCCAACATATTTGTTGCACTTTTTTTTTCTTTTTACTTTTTATTGAAGGATAATTGCTTTACAGAATTTTGTTGTTTTCTGTCAAACCTCAACATGAATCAGCCATAGGTATATATATGTCCCCTCCCTTTTGAACCTCCCTTGCACCTCCCTCCGCATCCGACCCCTCTAGGTTGATACAGAGCCCCTGTTTGAGTTTCCTGAGCCATACAGCAAATTCCCGTTGGCTGTCTATTTACATAAGGTAATGTAAATTTCCATGTTACACTTTCCATACATCTCGCCCTCTCCTGCCCTCTCCCCACGTCCATAAGTCTATTCTCAATGTCTGTTTCTCCATTGCTGCCCTGAAAATAAGTTCTTCTGTACCATTCTTCTAGATTCCGTATATATGTGTTAGAATACGATATTTATCTTTCTCTTCCTGACTCACTTCAATCTGTATAATAGGTTCTAGGTTCATCCACCTCCTTAGAAGTGATTCAACTGCGTTTCTTTTAATGGCTGAGTAATATTCCATTGTGTATATGTACCACAACTTCTTTATCCATTCATCTGTTGATGGACATCTAGGTTGCTTCCATGTTCTAGATATCGCAAACAGTGCTGCAATGAGCAATGGGATACAGGTGTCTTTTTCAATTTTGGTTTCCTCAGGGTGTATGCCTAGAAGTGGGATTGCTGGGTCATGTGGTGGTTTTATTCCTAGTTTTTTAAGGAATCTTCATACCGTCTTCCATAGTGGCTGTATCAATTTACATTCCCACCAATAGTGCAAGAGCATTCCCTTTCTTCCACACCCTCTCCAGCATTTATTATTTGTAGGCTTTTTGATGATGGCCATTCTGACCCATGTGAGGTGATATCTCATTGTAGTTTTGATTTGCATTTGTCTAATAATGAGCGATATTGAGCACCTTTTCATGTGTTTGTTAGCCATCTGAATGTCTTCTTTGGAGAAATGTCTGTTTAGGTCTTTTCCCCTGCACTTCTGACTTCATCTCAGTATCTACTTCCTGGGGTCCCAAAATAATCACGCATGGCTTGTCCAAAACTATGCTCACAGTAAATAGTTGCTCAAATCCTGACTCACACCATAGTTTCTGAATCCCATTAAGGCAAAAACCCTGTTGGAGATACTTGCATTTTAACCACTCAAAATCTTTAGCTAAAGGAAAGACTTTCTAAAGGTAGAAATGACAGAATGAGCTAGAACAAAACAGGGATGTGAGGGGCACTGAAAGGAGGATGGATTATCAGGGCCTCCCTGGAGTGACTGAAATCAAATGATCTTTTACTTCCAACCAGAAGACTAGAGGAGCCGTGCAGAGATGACGCCAGGATACTAACCCCATGCCTTGTACATATTTCAATGATTGTGTTTCTCACATTGCCTGGTAACTGAGGTCTGCTTCTCCCTTTAGAGGCTGAGCTTCTCGATGGTACAGACTGTGGTTTGATTCTCTTTTGCATCCTCAGTACTTAGAGCAAAACTTAGCACATCATAGTAGCTCAATAATTGTTGGATAAACAACTGAGTCTTATCTCAGCAGGGAAATAAGAGGATAGGGACAGTAGTGGGGTGATCATTTTTATAACCAGTGCTTACATAGGTACGTATCAGGCACTGTTCCAAATTTTCTAACATGTATCATCATGTCATTCAACCCACACAGGAACCCCACAAGGCAATATTGTAGGCAGTGATGTCTGGGAAGCAGACTCTGAGAGAAAGTTTAGGGTGCAGGATATTCATTAAGAAACAGCGCTGTGATCAGCAGCTACGGCAGAGAAGGGAAGGAAGAAGCAAGCCTGGGTGAAAGCAATTGAGCTGCAACACAGTGGCTCAAACAGTAGAGAGTCTGCCTGCAGTGCCAGGGACCCAGGTTCAATCCCTGAGTTGGGAAAATCCCCCAGCAGAGGGCATGACATCCCACTCCAGTATTCTTGCCTGAAGAATCCCATGGACAGAGGAGCCTGGTGGGCTACAGTCCATACGGTTGCAAAGAGCTGGACACAACTGAAGAGACTTAGCACCAGCACCAAACCAGCTGCCAATAGCAGCCTCAGCTACCCCATGTGCAGCTCTGGGGCCAGAATGATCCAGCTGAGTTGTCCTGTGTTGAACCAAGGTGACCAAATCTTTATATTGGATTAGCCAAAAAGTTCATTTGGATTTTGCTGTAACAGTAGACGGAAAAACCCAAACGAACTTTTTGGCCAACTCAATAGGTCCTCCCACCTCGATCAGTCACCAGATGCAGGTCCTCCTGGGAGGGTATGACTTTGGGTAAGTTTTCCCTCTGGGTCAGTAGTCTCAAAGGGGCCGTCAGTTGAAGGCTGTGTGCCAAAAGCCCTCGCTGCAGCTAGGGAATCAAGGCAGCACAATTTTGTGTCTGTCTGTCCATCATCAACCCCTTTATCCAGCTGAAAAAACAGGCATAAACACTTTAATAGGGGCTTCCCTGGTGACTCAGATAGTAAACAAACTGCCTGCAATGTAGGAGATCCAGTACATTTCTGTGTCTGTCCATCCATCATCAACCCGTTTACCCAGATGGAGAAACTGAGGGGCAAACAATTTAGCTAACACTCAGTCAGCTAAGACAGTGAGTGGTCAAACAAGGATCAAACCCTGATAGTCCACTGGGAGCCCGTGTTCCTGTTCAGTACTGCTTACTCTTGACTGAGGCATACTTAATGATAGCAGGGCAAGTAGCCCACCACATGCCCTAAAAATGATGTGAAATCCTAACCTGGGAGAGAATGTGACTTCAATCTTGCCTGCATGGAGGTTCACCTTTGTCAACTATGAATCGCTGTGATCAGAAATGGAAAAGACACTGTCAGGTGTGGTACATGTAGAAAAACATTGGTACACGCTCTTACCCAGCATTATGCTAGACACCTTGAAGGATATAAAGGTTTATAAGAAGCTTAGGATTTAGGCAAAAGGATAAACCAGACACATGAAGTAATTATTGGGAAAAAAATCCTAGAACAGTAGAAAGTAAGTAGCAGGTGATTGCTATCTTGGATAATGGTAAAACAGGCAAAGGGCAAGCAAACCTTTAACAAGACAGTCCTCTATTGTTACAAAGTCCCACCCCCCTTAACACTGAATGACTATGGGCCCTGGAATGCAAGATCATGATAAAGTATAACCTAAGTGTAAGAGGAATGGCAAGCCACTCCAGTACTCTTGCCTAGAAAATCCCGTGGACAGAGGAGCCTGGTGGGCTGCAGTCCGTGGGGTCGCTATGAGTCAGACATGACTGAGCGACTTCACTTTCACACATTGGAGAAGGACATGGCAACCCACTCCAGTGTTCTTGCCTGGAGAATCCCAGGGATGGGGGAGCCTGGTGGGCTGCCGTCTATGGGGTCGCACAGAGTCGGACACGACTGAAGTGACTTAGCAGTAGCAGCAAGTGTAAGAGGAACTTGATGTACAAGGATTGGGAAGGGCCCACAAACCTGAGTTCAAAGAAGTTTCCAGATTTTGACGAGACTTCCTTTTTTCTGCCACTATACAGCCTTGAACTTTACATTACCCTGTATGATTAAAGACATTTTAACTCCAGGGTGATTAAAGACATTTTAATTCTAAGTTTTTAGCCACTTTTCCTTCATATGGTTGAGAGCACTTAAAAACTGAACAACAGGAGAATACTGTGGTTTACTTTACTGGTATTATGAGAAGGATTTCCTTTATAGGAACTTTTATTTTTTATTATTTCTTTCATTCCAGAACTGTTTAATGAGTACCATCAACACTGAGGTAGTAGTTTAGCACACGGTTTGGCAGACAGATGTGGTTTGAATTACAGCCCTGCTACTCACCAGATCTGTGTCAAAGTACTTCTTTAATTGTTAGTTTCTTCACATGAAAAAGTGGGACTAAAACAGTACTTGTCTATTAGCATTGTGGGAAGGACTAAATAATTCACATAAGGTGCCTAGAACATATTAACTGAACAGTGAAATTATTTTTGACCAGTAACAGCAACAGTAGGAGGAGTTTGGCCCAAATACTATACTGGGTGCTGGAGCTTCAACAATGACAAGAAAGACAAACATTCCCTGCTTTCCCAGGTCAGACAGGTAAGATAAGCAGACAAACAAGGTATTAACCACTAGGATAAGGGAAATAGAGTTTTATGGAAATATGTGGCACTGGCAAGGAGAGGGAAGTAAGTTCCGGAAAGATTTCTTGGAAGAAAACACATCATCAGATCCTTCAAAAATATTATTTGCTGTATATTCTTTGGTTCTGGGCTGTAAGTTACATGAGGGTGGGGACTTAGCACGTTGTGTTTGATTTTGTAATATCAAGCCCTTAATGTGGTGCCTGACACATAAGAGGCATTCATATAGCTGGTGGCGAATAAGAGACCAAAGCAACTCCTAAGGTGGTAAGTAGGAGTTTTCCAGATAAGGAAGACAGGAAAGGGATTCCAGACAGGTGAAGGGATGTACAATGAGTCACAAGAAGGAGTGAAAGCATGGTGAATGGGAGGAACCGAAACGCAACCAGGCTGAAAAGTGCGTGGATTGGATGCCATAGGAGATGAGGCTGAGAAGAGACCAAGTCAAGTAGGGTCTTAGAAGCTGTGCTAAGGAATCTGCACTTGATGCTCAAGAGCAACGGGAAACCAACAAGGATTTTAATCAAAGAAAGAGTATAAGCAGTGTGTGTTTCTTAGAGTTCATTGTTTATTCTGACAATACACTAATGATTCAAATTTGAAGGAAAAAAATAGACACCACACATAAGCATCAGTTCAGTTCAGTTGCTCAGTCGTGTCTGACTCTTTACAACCCCATATACTGCAGCACACTAGGCTTCCCTGTCCATCACCAACTCCCAGAGCTTGCTTAATCAAACTCATGTTCATTGAGTCAGTGATGCCATCCAGCCATTTCATCCATTGTCATCCCTTTCTCTTCCTGCCTTCAATCTTTCCCAGCATCAGGGTCTTTTCAAATGAGTCAGTTCTTCATATCAGGTGGCCAAAGTATTGGAGTTTCAGCTTCAGCATCAGTCCTTCCAATCAATATTCAGGACTGATTTCCTTTAGGATTGGCTGGTTTGATCTCCTTACAGTCCAAGGGACTCTCAAGAGTCTTCTCCAACATCATAATTCAAAAGCATCAGTTCTTCAGCACTCACTTTTCTTCATGGTCTAACTTTCACATCCATACATGACTACACATAAGCATAAGTAGAGTGGAAAAAAAAAAGTCATCTGTGATCTTACCACTCAGAGATAACCACAGTTTGTCTCTAAATAACAAGCAACCTGTCGCGGTTATCTACTGCTGTGTAAGAAACCACCACAAAACCTAGTGGCCTAAAATAATGAGTCTGTGGGTTAACTGGGATCAGCTGGGTGGTTCCTCCACTTCCTGTGACTTAGCTGAAGATGCTCACACAAGCTGCTGAGCTGAAACATTCCAAGATGGCTTCTCATTGCCAAGAGCCTCTCTCTGCATGAGCTCTGACATTCAGTAACCCAACCTACTTCTTTGCAGCTCGGTGGCTGGCTTCCAAGAGAGATAAAAGGGAAGCTCTTGAAGCCTAGGCTTGTACATGTATTGAACTTCTTCTACTGCACATTAGTAGAGGCAAAGCCAGGCACAAGGTTGGCTGAAGTTCAGGAGGAACGGCCTCCAGCATTGATGTAAAGAGAACCATGTCTGCACAGGGATGAGAGGACCCATTGGCTATTGGGAAGCTATCTACCCTACATCCGATTTGCTAATCACAAAGTCAGTAAATCTGTGGATCGCTTCTGGTACAAATAATTAGAAAAACTCAATTCAAAAGGGACAAATGCAAAACACATGGTTTGGCCATATAAGAATCTGATAAGTGGGTTGCTTAAGTAAACTGACACTTGGCACGCATACAAGGGGAAGTGGGAGCCAGGGGAGAACATCATATTATTTAGAATCCAGTGTGCATGTACATGGTCAGTCGAGTCCGTCGTGTCCAACTCTTTGCAACCCTATGAACTATAGCCCGCCAAGCTCCTCTGTCCATCGGATTCTCCAAGCAAGAATATTACAGTGGGTTGCCATGCCCTCCTCCAGGGGATCTTACCGACCCAAGGGTTGAACCTGGGTCTCTTGCATTGCAGGCAGATTCTTTACTGGGGAAGCCCAGTGAAAGAAATTGAAGGAAAATGGCAGATCCTAGACCAAGAAAATGATTAAAATTGTTGTGAGAAGTATTCTGGAACCAATGCCTCTGTACTTAACCTGAATATTAACTCTTGAGTTTAAGAGGTGAATGAAACATGTTATTTGTCCAATCTCACTTCTCAATGGTCAGATGGGTCGTGGCCACAGGATAAGGGAGAGCCACAGTTCACTGACGGAAGCAGTGAAGTATGCGTACCACATCCTGGGAAATAATAGACTCGAAACCTGAAAGGCTACATCTCTCGCCAAATCAAGGGGCAAGGATGAGACGGAAACAGCAGCCTTTGCCTCACCTCTGCTGTGAATGGGTCAGGAGACTTGATTTTCAATTTTATTCCTATTATGGGAAGTTACCTTGTTGAATGGCCCAAGAAGGGCTTAATCACACTCTTGAGCTTGTCTGTGAGTATACTTGATAATGCCTACAAAGGACAGTGCCTCTCAAGTCCCACCTCAATTCTTCAGCCCCACATCACCTTCATCACTTCTTGGATTTCTGCAGGGCTCCTGAGTGGTCTCTTCCTGCTCCATTCTATCTCCCATACAGCTGCCAGTTACTTTTTTTTAATACATATTTTGTAGTTCTAGGAAATGGCAAGGTTAAAAAAAAAAAAAGACCAGAGAGAGATGCGATGTTCTGATTAGGAAGAGACTTGTACGTCATAACATGGACTTTACCCTAATTGAGAGGTAGCTTTTTTCAGGACAAATTTGCATAAGATTTGCATATTTTAAAAGGATATCTAGGCAGCAAGGGCGGAGAAGCAATGGCAAGCCACTCCAGTACTATTGCCTAGAAAATCCCATGGATGGAGGAAACTGGTAGGCTGCAGTCCATGGGGTCGCTAAGGGTCGAACACGACTGAGCGACTTCTTTCACTTTTCACTTTCACACATTGGAGAAGGAAATGGCAACCCACTCCAGTGTTCTTGCCTGGAGAATCCCAGGGACGGGGGAGCCTGGTGGGCTTCCGTCTATGGGGTCACACAGAGTCGGACACAACTGAAGTGACTTAGCAGCAGCAGCAGGCAGCAAGGGAATCAGAAGCAAGCTTTGAGTCTGAGAGAACAATAAGATATGGTAGTATTCCTGCTGATAAGAGTACAGGTCTGAACCAAGCTAGAGAAGAAAAGTGGAAACAGAGTAGATACACAGTATAAATGGTAAATGGTGGCCTCCATGTAGGAGGCAGGAGGCAAGAGGAAACAAGGGGTCAAAAAAGCAAAACATTTTCCAGAAGCAGCAGTGTAACTCAATAAAGACTTCAAAAAAATCTTAAAGTAGAATACATTGTCTACTTCTTGCCAAAATTACATAGTAAGAGGTTGAGGGTTACAGAGATTCTCCACAGGGAGGGTAGGAAACAATTACCCTGTCTCCAGGGGAGAAGAGGTATTACAAGACAACCATATTTAGTATATCTCATTTTCTAACTAACTAAAGAAAACGAAAGTCTACAAATACCAAACTAGCTGGGGACCCCATGCAAAAAAACAAAAACAAAACCTACTACTTGCTTATCAAGCCTAAAGCTTGGAAAAAGAGATCAGAAGAGCCAGAAGCTGCCTAGGTCCAGGGTTGACACCCTTAGTGTGCAGAAGGTCACACCAAGTGACCTTCTGAAGACAATCTGGCTTGTCTGCAGAAAGACTATACTAACCTGCCAACCTGAGCATTCTGGTCTACTGATATCTGTTGGTTTTCACTATAAACTAACAGGCATTCAGGCTACTATGTCACTCTTTCATTTAATATGAGTTCACCCCAGAGAGGTCAACTCTCCAATGAGATTCACTTTCAGTATCTCCAAGGCTCAGGGCCAAACTGCAGTGAGGAAACACTGCCTTAGGGACTTCTAGTAACCAAGGGAAAGGGCTCTTCCTGTAGGCACTCCAGGCTTACCTCAAGCTTCCTCACTGAAATATAGCAAGCACTTTTTCACCAGAGTTAAAAATTAAAATGTGACTGCAAACAAGGAGTAGCATTTGTTAATATTTTTATTTTGAGTTGTAATCTATTACTTCAAAAAGATTCACTTCAAAAGACATCCAATGGATGCTGACTTACCAGTAAAAAAGCAAGTCATCACTATATGAGTTATAATACAGGATACACAATAAATTATATTTACATGCAATGACTAGACTATCACATACACGGTAAAAAAATACAGTATTTTATGTACATTTTTAAAGATTTACACTTTCATATACAGTTTATAAAGTTTAAAAAAGTTCTCTGTACAAAATCTCATGTGTACAGAGTTTATAAATCCCTTTTCTTATGGCTGTACCACCACACAAATATGCTCAAAACTATAATACTACACTTAGGTTTCTTTTTTACAGTTCATATTCTTGGCACCCATATACAATACCATTATTTTTGAAATGTGAATTACAAAGGAAATAAAACATAATCATGCAGACTTCTCTAATAGAAGAAAATGAGATAAAATGTGCTACCAGATCAACATTTATCCATTCCATATTTACCTAGTTCTGTTCAACCTGCTGCACTGCTTTCATACAAGTACATGCAAAACTAGCAGATTATGGAGTGCTTTAAAAACATTAAAATAATACTATAGTCTGACAATACTTAAGCATTAGGAATGCAACTATCCAACTACTCTAGTCTGCTGCTTATTTCTGCTTTGGCAGAAACCTCAAAGAAATGAAGATACTACACACTAAAATCACAGAAATGTCAATATTCTAACTCCTACTAAATTTCTAAAGTCTGCATCAGAGAGTACACTGATCATTTAAAAGACAAAAACAATCGAAAAGGTGTTTGACATTTAAGAGTATATTCTCTGCTCTGAGAATGGGGGGGAGGGAGAGACCTAAGATAAACCATTAAAGGATCAGCTGTCGTACCTGCTAAGGCAGCACTTTCACACCCCAATCTGTTTCCATAAAGACACCTGAAAGCTTTATAAAAAGTGGACAATATACTACTCATCTTTTAAAAATCATCTTGAAAAGTAGTAAATTGAAGGTATCAGCACCTTCCCTCCTCCCCCAAGTAGCTAAAGATCAATGAGAAAAATAAAGTGCCAATGTCTAAAGTATTGTTAAGAGGCACTAACCCATTTGATGGCTTAGGATTAAATATGAAAATAGGCCAGATCTGATCTGAATAATAAACAGAAGGTAGGTATTCCAGAGTCGATGCAATTCCTGCCTGGATGGGGGTGGACCAGGAAGCTAGCTACTCCATTTATTGCTTTGAAACCTGTACACACACTTAAAACTCGGGCCCAGGACAATGAAATTTCTAAGACAGAAAGCACAGTGTCTGTGCCACTTTGAATCTGAAGAAGAACGTGCACTCTTGATCCCTGTGAGGGGAGCTGCTGAGGCTCTCTTCTCCACAACTCATGTCTTCACAAGAGTCCTCACTGAAAGGAAAAACAGAGAAAAGGATCCCGTTATTTAAAACACACTCAAATGTCGCACAGGCAAAATTAAACTGCTGAACAAGTAGTTCTAGTCTCAGGATTTTTACATTCAAAATTTAAGCTCTACAGAGACAAAATTTAACTTAGAAGGCCTTCCTAAAGGGAAGTCTATTGTAAGCTCCTTAGAAAACACAGATTCACTTCAGGGGTTTAAACTAATTACCTCTTCTCAAACTAATATTCTTGTACCAAGTAATACTAACTAGAATTCTAAAGTATTTTAAGTATTTTAAATCCAATGAAAAGTGAAACAAAAGTATTAAGTTGCTCAGTTGTGCCTGACTCTTTGCGACCCCATGGATTGTAGCCTGCCAGGCTCCTCTGTCCACGGAATTCTCCAGGAAAGAATACTGGAGTGGTTAGCCATTCCCTTCTTCAGGGGATCTTCCCAACCCAGGGATCAAACCCAGGTCTCATTTACTGCAGGCAGATTCTCTACCATCTGAGCCACCAGGAAAGCCATTAAATCCAATAAACACAGACTAATGACAAAGTCCTATCACATGTCTTTCTCGCATCAATAATCACATCACTGGTCTTCTCAAATATCAAACCAAGAGACCAACAAGCTATTAACATGGTACTTCTGGTCTTTTCTCCCTACAGCATAAAACAGTCAGATTTAATAAAATTAAGTTCACTTTACTAACAAAAATAAATTCTGAATAAGACAAAGGCATTTGACAAAACTAAAAATATCCTCAGAACTCAGCTGCATCAGTGATGGCAGTTCTCTTTAGTTTCCAGTCACTTAACCCACAGCCTCTTCCCACAGTACCATTTTAGGAATCCATACTAATGTTAAAAAGCCCAGAATGCTATTTGCTTGTTTTCTAACTAAACTCAATTTCAAAGAGCAAGGGAGATGTGAAACAACCAGTTTTTAATAAGGGAGGAATGAAATAAGTCAGAGAACAACAAATACAGCATGATGTCGCCTATATGCAGAATCTAAAAACAAAAAACAGAACTCACAGATGCAGAGAACAGATGGGTGGCTGCCAGGGGTGAGGGGAGAGGGAGGTAGGTGACGATGGCCAAAAGGTGCATGCTTTCAGTTACAAGCCCTGGGGAAGTAATGATGTATAGGATGCTGGTTTCTGTTGTTTTTTAATAAAGTTGGGGGGTGGGGGGTGTACACTTCCCACCTATTTCCTATTTTAGTAAAACCACTTCTGGTTAATTTTCTAACCCAAAGAAACGATGCCATTAGAGGGGTGGGCTTTGATATACAAAAATCAGTCTTAGCCTGGGGAAGTCTCAAGGAACCTGCTTACCTTTCACTTTCATCAAAACATCCCCCCTCCGGTATTGTTGGCAGCTCAGGAACACTGTAATAGCTGTTGTGGAGGTTCTGGGCTGTGCGTCTTGAAACGATCCAAACCAGCTTCTTAAGATCTGGTTTGCAACATTCAGGAGAAGAATATTCGGCTAGGCATTTAGAAACTAACTCCCTCCAGTAAACAAACTCGGAGTCATTCACCTGAAAAAAAAAAAAATTTAAGTGAAGAGGTTATGACAGTGGTTCCCAAACCTTGCTATACCTTGGACTTATTCCGTGATTCTTAAAAAATACTGTGCCTGGCTCCCACCCCCTGATACTTTTACTTAATTGGTATGGGGGGGGGGTCATCCAAGATTTTTTTAAAGCTCCCCAGATGATTCTTATATGCAGTCAAAATTTGGTAACCACTGCTTCAGGCGAGGAGCACCACGTGTATAAAATATTCCCAGAGGATTCTGCCTATTTTAAGAAAACACACTGCCTATAAACAACAGGTCTGTTAATACACCAATTATCAAGTATATTCTTTGATAGTCACAATGCAAAGGAATTTAACAGAATTTAGGTTTCTGTGAAAGAGGAGAGTGAAAAGTTTGGCTTGAAGCTCAACATTCAAAAAACGAAGATCACGGCATCTGGTCCCATCACTTCATGGGAAATAGATGCGGAAACAGTGGAAACAGTGTCAGACTTTATTTTTTTGGGCTCCAAAATCACTGTGGATGCAGACTGCAGCCAGGAAATTAAAAGACGCTCACTCCTTGGAAGGAAAGTTATGACCATCCTAGATAGCATATTAAAAAACAGAGACATTACTTTGCCAACAAAGGTCCGTCTAGTCAAGGCTATGGTTTTTCCAGTGGTCATGTATGGATGTGAGAGTTGGACTGTGAAGAAAGCTGATCGCCGAAGAATTGATGCTTTTGAACTGTGGTGCTGGAGAAGACTCTTGAGAGTCCCTTGGACTGCAAGGAGATCCAACCAGTCCATTCTAAAGGAGATCAATCCTGGGTGTTCATTGGCAGGAATAATGCTAAAGCTGAAACTCCAATACTTTGGCCACCTCGTGCGACAAGTTGACTCACTGGAAGAGTCTGATGCTGGGAAGGATTGGGGGTGGGAGGAGACGGGGACGACAGAGAATGAGATGGCTGGATGGCATCACCGACTCTATGGACATGAGTCTGAGTGAACTCCAGGAGTTGGTGATGGACAGGGAGGCCTGGCGTGCTGTGATTGATGGGGTCGCAAAGAGTCGGACACGAATGAGCGACTGAACTGAACTAAACTGAACTAGGTTTCTGTAACATAGCTTTGATTGGACTGCTAAAATATGCATTTATATTAAAGCACCAGATATATGTGAAAGGAGAAGTTGGAAATACAAGAGAAGAGGAATTTCCCCAGATGGGGACAGTTCCTCCGCCACTGGGGAGTGCCCCAATTTATTTCAAGGAATCAATTTTCACTGAAAATTCTTTCCAAATAACAATACTATAAAAGGTTTAGATCCAAATTAATATATTTGTCACTAAAACAAAAGCTGGTAGTCAGCTGTTAAAATGCTTCACGCTGCATGTACCTGACCACAAACGGATGAGGACTGTGTGTCATCTTGGCTTCCATTTCCACCGAATCCAGCCACATCTTAATCCCCTTGCAACTTGGCTTCTACCTCTCATTCTCCCGACATCACCTCCTACATGCCAACTAAGCTCCTTCAATTCTCATTACACTGGGCCTCTCACCAAAATTCAATACTCTTGACCACTTCCTTCTTGAAAACCTCGTTCCCACCTGAATGCTTGTACTTGTATACTTCACATTCCTTCACTTGGATCCTAACAGAGAAACTGCCAACACTGAAACCCAGAGTTTTAACTGATCCCTAAGCAAGGGACTCTTAGGTTTCAACTAATATTCCTCATGAGAAATTCCTAATCTCAATCTCCAACTATAATTAAGACTGGCAAGAATCTGCTAGACACCTACCTATCGGGCAGGTATACAAGTACCTAAAATCATACTTCTTTGACATTAACTTCTTGGAAATTTCCCTCAATGGTACCAATATTCTGTCCACCATTAGGCCCACATTTTGGTCATCCATGACTCTTTGCCTTATTTCCATGCTTGGCCTCTAAAAACTAAAGTTAGATGCCTTTATTCCTGCTTGTGACTAGCACCTAGACATTCTATCTACAAACCTACCCTGAACTGATTCCCAAACTCTTCCAGTCCACCAACCTCCTGGTCACACACCTTGGTTGCCCAAACTTTCAGTGTCTAAGATTCTTTTTGGTACAGCCAGGCTCCCAGTCATCATGCCTCTCATGGTCTAGCCTACTTCTCTAACCAAACTTTCAAGCACATCCTCTGTTTAGAGACACAGACCCTGCCTTGTGTTCAGTTCCATAGTTCTCCAACCAGGCTACCAGTTTAAGAAAAAGGACTGTGAATGTATGGTTTACACCTCTAATCAGGCTGGCCTGACGAAGGAGTTCAAAAGCAAAAACACAGTTGATGTTATTTTGGTAATGCTACTATGGGACAAGCTCAGTCCCATAGATGTACTGGGATGCTGCTGGTGTATTTACTGAGTTGACTTCTTAGTATGCATTTTAGAACAGTGTGTGCAGGGCAATACAGACCACTGTACTACCAATTGGCAAGAAGACTAGGGAATGGATTTCTGAATACAGAAAGAGGCCAGGCTAAGTGATCAGATTCAGCTCCAGCTTAATACCGTTCGAGCTGAAGCTGCATTTGGAGAAGAACATCAACACTTAAGATACAAGGAAAAAAATGAATAAAAGTTAAGAGCCCCATAAAGTGTTAATAATGATTAAGTCACCACAGAAAAAATAAAACACCAGGAAGAAATCTGCTATAAACAAGAAGTTCTGAAGATATTTACCTTGGAATGTTTTTTAACGAGCAGAAGAATTTCCAACAATTCAATGGATTTCAAAGTTTCTACTTCCAAATTGAGAAGGCACAAAGCTAGTATGGATGGCTACAGGAAAAAAAGTAAGAAAAATAAATATTTTCTTAATTCAAAATAGAAACTGATATATATACATATGTAAGAAATTGACTTACTTTTGCTTTTGAAAAGGTAAGTCGGCAGCAGCAGGCTTTCAGCTGAGCTTCTAATTTATCCAGGCTCAGTATTTCTTTCCTATACAATGAAAAAGAAAAAATAAAATGTTTATTAAACTGGAAGGTATAAAAATATTCACTGGCATTCTATTTCTTTACTGTTACTTACAGCAAAGCTAAAGTACAAAATTTTCATTTTTAATCCCACTGACCTTTCTGAAGTATGACAAAGTACGATAGTATGGTATAAGTGCAAAAAGTTTAAGGCAGTAGTAGCTTCGAATTCATAGTGCAATTTTTCTGAAATTATTTTTTCCATCCGCTTTATGTCAGAAGCAGTACATTTACACTGGCTAATCCGGATCATGTCATGAGTAGATGGAATATTGCATTCTTCTTCAACTATTCTAGCAGCCAGCAAAAAACAACAGACTCCAATGCAAGACAAATGCTTAGGTTTCACCTGAAAAACAAGGAACAAAAGGTTTCTTCCAACAATTGTCACTTTAACTTCGCAAAGCAGAAACTTAAAAAATACTGTAATGAGCCCCTACTCTTAAGATAGAACACGATCAAACTGCTTCCTTGTATTTACCCTTACATACAATTATACTTAACTGTTTTTACATTTTAAGCTGTCTTAACCTCCCTTTAAAAAACAGAAAAAACATTTTGAGCATTTAATTTAAACGCAGCTAAAAAATATTAATGCAAATTCAAAAGCTAGGCTTCTAAATACACTGTATTTCTAACTTACAAAACTCATAATAGTACAATCTCCCCCAAAATAAATTAAGCCTAATACCAAGAAAATATATTTCTCTGAATATAAAAGTAACATATTCATCTTTTTATCTTCTTATCTATTTAAAAATCATCCTATGCCTCAATGCAGATTTGCCCCAAGAGAGCTACTGCATCAGATGTGCAGAGTGGAGCAGATGTAAAAAGCTGCCATGGACAGATGGCTGCCCTTTTCTTTTCAGTGCCCTGAAAACTGACCCAGCAGCTGACAAGAATCCTACTGGCAGAAGAATAACATTTTTCTAAGTTACTGATCAATGTTTTTTTAAATTTATTTTTAACTGAAGTATAGTTGAATTACAATGTTATATATATTACTGCTATTCAGCAAAGTAACTCCACCAATATACACACATATACATGAATATACATTCTTTTTCATATTATTTTCCATTTTGGTTTATCACAGGATATAGAGTATAGTTCCCTGTGGGACATAGTATGGCCTTGTTATTTATCCGTTTTATATATACCAGTTTGCATCTGCTAATTCCAAACTCCCAATCCAACCTTCTTCCACCCCTCTGGCAACCTCCAGTCTATTCTCTTTGTCCTTAATTCTTTTTCTGTTTCATAGACAGGTTCACTTGTGTCTTATTTTAGACTCCACAAATAAGTGAAATTATGAGTCGCTGGTAACTGTAAATAAGACTGTGGTTCCCTGCTTTAAAAGGTTTCTCATAGGGAAGGCACTAGGTCACCTTTAACATACTGCTATACTGCTATTTGGCACATCTCAGGTGTTTAAAAATACCTAGGTTTAACAGAAACATACTGGGAAATGAAAATATGAAAACCTTATTTTGAGAGCTGTGTATATAGAGAACACCCAAAAAAAAGTAGTTTTCACTGTGTCACGTCTTCAAAGAGAAGGTATGTAGGAGATACAGCAAAACCTAACTTAAGATACAACAATAC
This sequence comes from Moschus berezovskii, assembly GCF_049115385.1. Lineage (NCBI taxonomy): Eukaryota > Metazoa > Chordata > Mammalia > Artiodactyla > Moschidae > Moschus > Moschus berezovskii. The sequence continues at coordinate 101,404,881 of NC_142464.1, read as the reverse complement.
ACTGACTTTCCTAGTCTCTTAATCTGAACTAAAGATCACAACTCTGATTATTAAAAATGCTTATGTATAATAACAAATACATTCATTTACCAAACAGTTACTGAATCCTTTATGCTAGGTATTGTGCAGGGCACCAGGTATTAAAAAATGAAGTTGTGTTTACAAAAATGATTAAATACCTTCATAAGAGCCAAGAATCTGTCCAAAATATTGACAGCCAAGACAAAAGTTTCAGTGCAAGATCCAAAAAAGTTGGTTAAACTCCTCAAATCTTCGACTTTGGCATTTCTCAATCTTGGACACAAAGTGTTATCTGTCTGCAATAAAAACCAAGAGCCAAAGTTTATGCCTGTCTTAGAACTAGAATGGGTAATACAGATTCAAAGAAGGTAACTGTTTCACTTAATCTTCAAGAATATGGGGGGCAGAGTGCTATCACTGAACCAAAGTGCTGCAGTTTTTCAAATAGAAAATGTGTTTACATCACCAATAAAAATATACATAATTGGGCAAATCACACAAAAAACATATATACATCATCAGAGACATTCAGCAACTCAATATAAAGCAAACTGCTGCCACACTTCCAGAGGGTTACAGCAAATATAATCCAATTCCCTTGTAATGGACACATATAAGGTTCCTTGTTTCCTTTTATTAAAAAAAGAAAAACCACTTAGGAGCCTACAATACAGAAGTATTGCATAGGCAGAGGGTATTTCCACAAATGACCTACTCAATTTCCAGGGACTCTCCCACTCAGAAGCTGCCGACTGGGGGTGTCACTTCTGAAGCCACACTTCCCTAGAGTTAGTATCGCTCTCGTTCTTGCGAAGAAACAAAACCAATGACCCGGTATTATCTTAATAATCTAGAAAGATCAATTTTGGTCTTAAGAAACTTTGCAGCCTTTAATCCAGACTCAACTAAAATAAAAAGATAAATATGTGTCTGTGTGTGTGTGTATGTGTGTATATATATATATACATGTATATATATATACACACACACATGTATTTTTAAAGTCACCTCCCCAAGCCCCGTCAGCGGCTGCCCCAAGTTATCTTTCCTGGGAACTTACCTCCGGGGTAGCCTCGATCAAGCTCAGCCCTTTTTCTCGAGGTTGGAATCTCTGTTCCTGCTCTAGGTAGACGTTCAACAATCCGAAGAGCTGGACACCTTCGCGGCCGGCCAAGTACTCTGCCCCCAAATCCTTCATCTGCAGCAAAGACACCACACACAGATCAGTGTATTCTGGGGGTGGCAGGGGTGAGCAAGGGAGAGCACAAAAGAGCAGGGGTAATACCTCCAGCGAGGGGCGCCCCAGCACGCCCCGGAGAGAAGCGGGTGAGGGCACCAGTCACGTCCAGCCGAACCCGGCGGAATCCTCCCCCGCGGCCAGGGAGGTGTGCAAGGGGGGAGGCGCCGTGGGCACGTCCGCCGGCCAGCGCTGGGTCAGGCCGGCCAGCCCCGGCCTCCCGGCCGTTTCACAAAACAGGAAACTGTACCCGGGGGCTGCGGTGGCCGAACGGCCCGCCCCACCTGAAGTCGTGGAGCCAGGGGCTTCTGCCCAGTGGCACGCACCCGGGGCTCCGGGAGCAGCGGATCCCGGGGGTAGGGGCTTTGCACAATGCGGGGGGATGGGGAAAGAAAGTCTCGCGACTGAACAAAGAACCGGAGGGAGGAGACTCCCGAGCCCCGCCCCTCCCGCGGAGCCCGGCTCCAGAAGCCCCTCTCGCAGGAGTCCAGCCCCCAAGCCTTCCCCATCCGCAGCGACTGCGCCGCCTCGGAACAAAACCGGAGTGCCGGAGACCTCGGTTCCAGAAAGCGCTGGGGGTGGCGCAGCTCAGCCGATCGGGGGCAGGGGGCGGGGTGGGGGGCAGAAAATCCAGCCCGTTCCGTGCCCAGACAACACCTGTCCATGCCCGATTCCGCAGCTGTGCGGAGACGAGGAGCTGGCAATCCAAATCCACCCCAACGAGCCCCCCTGACAAAATGGGGAAGGGGAGCGCACCAAAGAACGGCCTGCAGCTTCCTTGACACTGCACGCACCCTATCAGCATCTCTCCGCCCGCGGGTGCCCACTGCCCCAGGGCTGAGGGCAGGACCGGAACCGCTCCCCAGGCTGAGGGGTGGCCACCAACCGCAGTCCCCGCAGCCCCGACCAAGAACAAAGAAACTCTGCAGTCCCGGCTGGGCCCACTCACCGTGCTGGAGCCGCGCCTCCACCGGCCCGCGGCGTCACGGTCGGGGGGCACTGGGCGCGGCGGGGGCGTCCGGACCAGTCTCCGAGGTCAGAGACCTGCCGCCTCACCGGTGCCCCCGGACCCGCATCCGACCCTTCCCACCCCCTGCCACCGGCGCTTTGGCCTCACAGTCCCGGCTTCATCCCGCTGCCCGCGCGCCCACCCTCCAGCTGGGGCGCTGCGCCGGCCCCTCTAGCCCAGGCCGACTGCGGGCTCCGCCGCCGCCGCGGATGCCGAAGCAAACCCCTTGTTTTTGTTTTGAGTTTCCGACGCCCCCAAGGGGGCGGGGCACGTGACTCCCCGCGGAGGGATCCGCCGCTGCAGCAGCAGACTTGGAAAAAGAGTCCCTCCCCTAAGCGTCTGTCTCCAGTCAGCTTTGTGGCTTCCTCGACTCGCTATGGCTCTACCGAACCAATCCTCCCTCTCGGTTCCAGGGCGCAAGATGGAGTCTGGGCACCGACTTTATTCGTCGATTGATCCCAAGGAGGAAAGAGAGGGAGTGTTAAGAGCGAGGGGCGGAAGGAGATAGGTTCTGGCCTCATCGCACCTTTTAAAGGTCCCCGATTTGTTTTGTTTTCGCTGTTTTGAAAAGTCCGCCCAAAGTAGCCAGTTTCCTGATTGGATACTGGTGGGGTGAGCAGACTGCTGAAGCTCCGATTCAATCTCGAGTCCCGATTGGCTAACTGATTAGCCCTTGGGTCCTCTGATTGGTTGTTACCGTATCTTGCGCCTCTCTCTGCCTTGGGGCCCTTAGCAACTCTGCGGTCTGGATTGCGCATGCCTGAGTGGACCACTTCGGAGGAATTTCTGACCTACCCTCGAGTCTGCGCATTCTTTCCAGCATTTCCCTCAAGCCCCTCGCCTGGATCGGTCTCCGGAGAATCTCACGTTGAGCTCTCACCTCCCCATAGAGCTGAAACAACTACCTTTGTGACAACCTCTTCCACCACGGGAGGATTTTTCTCCGTTCCTTTTTTGTTTTGTCCTTCAGGTCCATTTTGCATCAGTCAAATTATTGTAAAATTTTTCAATATTTACTAGTAAAATTTTACTAGTAAAATGCTATCATCTTTGATTTAGTTTTCCTACCAAAAGAAAAAAAAAATGAAAAAGATGTGTAAAACAGGATTGGCAAAAAGAGTTGTTGAACCTGGGGGATGGATACAAGAGGGTTTGTTATACTAGTCTTTCTACTTGTGTGTACCTTGAAATTTTCCTGTAATAAAAATATTCAGTAAAGGACTTAAAAAGTTACCTGTACACATTGATGGTGGCAGGCAATTATCTAATAATAGCACACCTCCTGAGGTTGTACTGTTGTTTTAATGAAGACTCGGAGAGGCTTCTTGGTCCTTGGTCACCTGTAAATTATCATTTATTGTCCATTATAATTAGACTTGTTATTAAGAGGAGACACTTCTCTTAAGGCGGGGCAAAAAGCAAAGCAAAGAATGCCTTAGGCCAGAGAAACTTTCACACGGAGTATCTCTGAGAGATGTTAAGAGGCTTCCCTCCAACATTTATAGTTAGTTTCTTTACCTTCTCTTGCTTCCTCCCTGGCCATCTGCTCAACAGGCAAATCAGTAAATAGCACATTCTCTTGTTCTACGCTAAATAATAATCAGTTAGCCCCTAGGAAGTGATTTTTCTGCCCTTCTGTATGTTTTCTGTGAATTGTTTGGTTACTTGTAAAATATGGGAAGGCATGTAACATAGATTTCACAACAGCTTGCTCTTTTTTTCCAGAGCAGCTAAGGAATTTTAGAAATAGATCACTTTGCATATAAACCAGAACTAGACATACATGTCTGCAGCACAGAGCAGCTGCGGGGAGGCTAGCTCCAAGAACTAATCCTGCTTTTTCAGAGTTGTGACTTTGTTCACGGTTTTGGAAAATTAATACAATTACATTAAGAGACTGCTTGTGATTAGCAGTTTCCATAATTTTATTCAGTGTGTGTTTGACCTATGAGACGTGAAAACTACTGCTTTTGTCTGATATAAACTTGCTGGAAAATCTATGCTGAAAACAGAGAGCATGTAACTAACATGGAAAATAGAAATAAGATTAGAATTACATATATATACATGATAGCTTGTTTTACAGTGTACAAAGAGACTCAGCGAACAGAGTTCAGAGAGAGACAGAAAAGAACTGGATGGAAAACATGCACCGTGAAAAAGGAGAGTATGATCTCCTTGAACATGATGGAGATTGGGGACTTTTCTTCAAGTAGAAGGGCAAAGGTAGAAGAGGAACATAAAATACAGAATAAGTGATATGAAGCAGGAAATATAAATCTTCTATGCGGTAGAAGATTTTTTTAAATAATAGAGAAGATATAAGACAAAAAGGAAGAGATGGAGATATTGACCTTTGCCTACATCACTGTTACAAAGGTCTACAAAATGATACTATTTATAATTGTGGTTTTATGTGTCTTCTAACAGGCAGCTTCTTGAATGATAAGCAGTTCTCTCCAGAAAGCTTTGTAAATGGTGTTGAATTTCCTGCTCTTTAGAGGCCGTGTTCAGTATAGAAAAGACTGATCCATTTGTCCGATATGGAGCCTCTTGTCCATTTTAGTCCACTTATCCTTTTAAGATAAAGGAAAGCAATCATTAAAAAATAATTGGTCCAGTATTAAATCTTCCTTTAAAAAAAGACCTTTTTTAAAAAATTTATTTTTAATTGAAGGATAATTGTTTTATAATATTTTGTTGGTTTCTGCCATACATCAATATGAATCAGTCATAGGTATACATATGCCCCCCTCTTTCTTGAACCTCCCTCCCACCTCCCACCCCATCCCACCCCTCTAGGTTGTCACAGAGGGCCAGTTTGTGTTCCCTGAGTCATACAGCAAATTCCCACTGGCTATCTATTTTACATATCATAGTGTTTATCCACAAGTCTGATCTCTATGTCTGCTTCTCCATTGCTGCCCTGCAAATGGGTTCACCAGGACCGTCTTTCTAGATTCCATGTGTATGTGTTAATATACAATATTTGGGGGGAAAAAAACAGACCTCCTTTTAACAATGATTGTCTTCTGGAATAGAAAATGATGCAAGTCTTCTCTTTTGACTCTGCTGATTTTTTTTAGATGTTTGTCCATTTTTTAAAATTTTCTTAATGACAGCCTTCCTCCAGGCTCTATTTGTCCTTACCACATTGACTCACTTTACTGCAGCTTTAGGTTAAGTAGCTCGCTCAGTCGTGTCTGACTCTTTGCGACCCCATGAACTATAGCCCACCAGGCTCCTCCTTCGTTCCATGGGATTCTCCAGGCAAGAATAACTGGAGTGGGTTGTCGTTTCCTTCTCCAGGGAATCTTCCCGACCCAGGTATTGAACCCAGGTCTCCCGCATTGCAGGCAGACACTTTAACCTCTGAGCCACCAGGGAAGCCCTCCAGCTGTAGATCTTAGGTATTAAAGACATTCTCCCCTAGGCTAATCAGCCTTTATCTATCAGCTGCCTTTCAGTCTTTCCTAAGCTTTCTTGAGGGCAACTTTTCTACATTGTGTGTGAATGCAAAATAGGAAATCAGAAATCCAGCAGTCCTCAAGAAGGGTATTGAGGGCATGTGTCTCATTATAGGATATGTGGTCTAGAGCATAGTGATAGGGGTGCAATTGGGTTGGGTGATACTCTACTCCCCATGAAGGCCTGACAGGGAATCAGCCGTCCTCGGTGACATCTGAAACTGTAAAAAGAGAAGATGGGCACAGAGCAGGAAGTAAACAGCAGCAACGCCCACGTAGAAACAATGCCTCCCTTCAGCAAATCCTTGACTCGTGAGGAGTGCCCTTCAAACCTACCCACATTTAAGCTTCCACCTTGAAAAGAAAATAGAACATTCCCAAGCAGCTGCTGCCCTGGCTTCCCCAAATGCCTTAAACTCGACTTCCCTGAGCTTTGTAAGACATCAAAATTCCCACAGAACTACCTAGATAGCATCTTTCTTCTCAGAAATGAGAAGTTTTAGATAATACATCCTACTTTTATAACAGATGTTGAATGACTACACACTAGATGCCAGACATGTTACTAGGGAGAGATACAAAAACAGATAGATAAAACACAGTCCCAGAATATGCCCTGGTGTATCTAAGGTGTAGGGCAGATGCTCTAGCAAGTGATTGGAATGCCTGATTTGAGACCCAACGTTCCTATTCACTAAAAATAATACCTCGAACGCTTTGAATAATTTGATTTGTCCAGAGTATCAAAAGGGGGACTACCATCATACGTGGGACTTTCCCAGTGCTGTGACTTCAGGAAGAAAGTGGAGTGATCATCCCTAACCTCATCAAAGGAATCAGGTAGAAAGCAGCCCTACGAGGGAAAGAAACTCAGGATCAGGATGGGAATGCTGACAAAAGACCCCATTTCCTCTTCCCTCCACTCCCTCTGTCTAACTCCCGGCCTAGGCTGTTTTCTGTCCTTGAGGGTGGTTTGCAGTTCCAAATTTCCAATGCTTAGATCAACCTTGCTAGCAGAACCTGTAAAGGAAACAGGAATGCTTGTCAGAGACAGAGGCATTGGAAAAGCCTAACCTAACTAGGGGTGCCATCTTGAAGGAATTTAGATCTTTTAACCAAGACTTCATTTTTGAATCTGAATTGGAAAGAATGAGACAATGTATAGGCAGATAGTTGTTTTTTTTTTTTTTTCAAGTAATCAGAGACTAAGTCAGTGAAGGGCTCATATATTCTGCTTTCTGACTTTCTCATGGACAAGACTTCTTGTCCAAATCTGAAATTAGCAAATCCCACATTCTATTTATCCCATAGTGTTTTGTTGCAGTTGTGTTTTAAAAATAGAAGCATGTTGCATCTTTCTGACGGGGGTGTCTGCTTATCTATGTAAGGGTTAGGGATATTTATTCACACATGTTGATGTGCTTGACCTTCCCAGGTGGCACTGGTGGTAAAAAACCTGCCTGCCAATGCAGGAGACATAAGAGACGTGGGTTCAATCCCTGGGTCATGAAGAGCTCCTGAAGGAAGGCATGGCAACCCACTCAATTATTCTTGCCTGAAGAATACCGTCGACAGAGGAGCCTGGCGGGCCACAGTCCATAGGGTCGCAAAGAGTCAGACATGACTGAAGCAACTTAGCACACACTCACGTTGATGTGCTCAGCTTTGGAACTGGGGGATTTATCAACACTGTAGGGGCTTCTCCAGTGTCTCTGTTGGTAAAGAATCTTCCTGAAATGCAGGAGACCCTGGTTTGATCCCTGGGTCGGGAAGATCCCCTAGAGAAGGAAATGGCAAAGCACTCCAGTATTCTTGCTTGGAAAATTCCATGAACAGAGGAGCCTGGCGCGCTACCTTCAATGGGATCACAAGAGTTGGACACAACTTAGCAACTAAATCACTAAACCACCACCACCATCAACACTGTAGAAACCCTCTGAATGACAAGGCTTTTTCCAGCCAACCATGTTAGCCCCTGCCAGCCCTGCTAGCTTGCAAGTGAGTGGCGAGAACTCTGTCTGAAACCAGAGAACTCAAAGTTCACTTGCCTGTGTGGCTGACTCTTGTCTTTAGTATCCAGAGTACCTTCTGTTATGTTGAAAGTCAACTGGGTTAAATGGGCTATCCCTGACAAGTTGTGGAAAGACTAGCTAAGAGCAGGTGCAACTGAGAACACAGCAATTCCTGAAATCAGGGCTGATTATCTCAAAATGGTGGGTCTGTCCCAAAGCAAATATATTTGAAGTAGCCCAGGCTGCACTCTGGGACATTGTACATTATTATTTACATAACACATTCCTCTTTTATGATTTTTCCCAAGAACTATAACCTAAATCAGATACTTCCTGTCTTTTCTTGACATCACAGAGCTATGGAAAGTTGACACAACAAAGAATCATTTCAGAGACATCTGTTGAAAATATCATCTTATTTCTAAAGGAAATCTTTATTTTCTGTGAAAGTAATTATCCCTTATGTTGATCCCAAATGAAGAAGCAGTTGACATTTAAAGTGATATGTACAAGTAACATAAGCTTAAATTTTGCTTTTGTTAACATTTTTAAATTGTCTTCAAAATGAAGGTTTTTATTCAACTTCTAAAAAGAAAGATTGCTTTATTTCAAGAGTCTCAGGTCTGTTTAATTGCATGTATTATTATGTTTTTTCAACAGAATTCTAAACAAGAAATTATGGCTGCATGCAGGAATGTAACTAGATTATTATTATTATTATTATTTTGGTGATGATGGGGGAGAAGGATTGAAGCTTTACAATGTAGAGGAGGTCTCTGTAGGAAAAAGAGAAGAATTTAAAAACGCAAATTAGATATGACAGTGATAATTTACTTTAAATGAGACAAATCCAGGAAAACTACACTTTCAAAATCTGACATAGACTCATGTTCCAGTTATCTGCTGTTGTGTGATGAATCACTCAACACTTAATGGCTTAACCAGCAACAATAGATGTACTCTCACCTGTCATAGTTCTGGGGTTGGCTGAGCTCAGCTCGCAGTCCTTGTTCAGGGTCTTTCATGAGGTTATATTCAGATGGTGGCTGGGGCTACAGTCTCCTTGTGGCTCACTACTTATGTGTCCCCAGTTGATACTGACTGTGGGCTGACCACAGCTAAGGCTGGTGGCTAAATCTCCTACTTATATGGCTTCTCCACATAGCCTTTCTACTTCCTCATACCATGGAAACAAAGCTCAGAGAAAACCAGGTGAACACTGTAGCTCCTTTCATGAACCAGACCTGGCAGTCACATAGTTCCTACACTAGTTTCATATTGCTACTGTGACGTAGCAGCTTAAGACAACATCTTTACTATTTTATAGCTCCAGAGCTCAGAAGTCTGAAACCGGCTTCACTGAGCTAAATTCAAGGTGTGGACAGGGCTGTTTTCCTGTTAGAGGCTCCATGGAAAATATATTTCCCTGCCTTTTCCAGCTTCTAGAGACCACTGCATTCCTTGGCTTATGGCCCCATCCTTCATCTTCAAAGCCCACATCATAGTCTCTTCAGATCTTTCTCAATTCTGACTTTCCTGCCTTCCTTTTACACTTATAAAGATCTTTTAATTACATTGGGCTTACCTGGATAAACTGGATAAACTCGGATACTCTCTCCATCTCAAAGTCAGCTGATTGGCAACCTTAATTCCATCTGCAATTCCATCTTGGGCTTCCCTGCTGGCTCAGATGGTGAAGAATCTGCCTATAATGCAGGAGACCTGGGTTCAGTCCCTGGGTCAGAAAGATCCCCTGGAGAAGGGAATGGCAACCCACTCCAGTATTCTTGCCTGGAGAATTCCATGGACAGAGGAGCCTGGAGGGCCACAGTCTATGGGGTTGCAAAGAGTCAGACATGACTGAGCAATTAACACATACACACCAAATTCCATCTTAATTCCACCCCCCTCCCACATTGCCATGTAACATGACAGGTTCACAAGTTCTGGGAAAGAGGAAATGGACATCTTGGGCAGGGGGCGTTATTTTGCCTTAATCAGCATTCCTTCAGCCACACCCACAAATCTGTTCATGTTCAAGTTTCAGGGGGAAAGAACATAAACTCCACATCTTAATGAGAGGCATGTTGATCACATGGTGATAAGAGCTTCTGAGACAGGAGATACTGTGGAGATAGTCAATGAAAAGTAAAATCTTCCACACTCACAAACATCAAAGATTGAGGAAATTCCATGATAATTTGTATTAATAAATTGCCTAACCTATGGCTATAAAACTTTTGGTCAATATTTTTGGCTCCAAATTCTCTGATCACATCTTCATAAGAATATTGTAATATACTTTTCTATGGAGAAAACACATTTTAGTCTTTTCCCTAGCATGATGGATCCATTTTCAATCATTGATATATTAACATATTTCTTTCAGATTTACAGCTCATTATTGATATCATCTTTCAGCGTCATATCTTTTTGCCTTTTCATACTGATATGACACTGAAAGATGATATCAATACTTTGGCCACCTGATGCGAAGAACTGACTCATTGGAAAAGACTCTGATGCTGGGAAAGATTGAAGGCAGGAGGAGCAGGGGACAACAGAGGATGTGATGATTGGGTGACATCACTGACTTGATGGACATGAGTTTGAGCAAGCTCCAGGAGTTTGTGATGGACAGGGAAGCCTGGCATGCTGCAGAACATGGGGTTGCAAAGAATCAAACACAACTCAGCCACTGAACTGAACTGAATTGCTATCATATGATATTTTAGAATTGATATCTGATTTGAGAAAAATTTTATCAAAAATTTTTCATGTTTAAGCTGTAAAAGTTCAGGTCATCAGTGAAGGCTAGCCACACTCATGATTAGCTTATCTGTTTCCTTATTGCAGAAGCATATTTTGAGTTTTATGTTATCTTTGTCAACATAAGTATATCAAACAAGAAGAGATTTCAGTATTTTTCAAAATATTATGATTCCTTCCCCTTCATTAATGAGACTATCAACCAATCCAACAGACCATCTATTACTTTTATTAGAAAGTCCTCTTCTTTTTATGGAAGGACCATCTTTAGAATGATCTGGAAAAAAAAATCTGTTCAAATTAGTGTCTTGATGTGCAAGCACATTCCGTTGTTTTATCATGCATTTGTCACTTTTATTTCATACCCCATTAATTTTTTAATCAGAATTTTATCTTAGATCTTAAATAAAAATACAGATGTCAAAAGAAGGCATCTTTCTTTTACATCCAAATTAGAGGTTTGTAATTTCTCAGTTGTTTTATTGGAATGTTCCAAAATGTGTTTCTAAATTTCAATTAAAGTGGTATGTCCCAAACTCAACTTCCCCTTATCCAGATCCCCATAATACTGGTGGACCCCAAGCACTTCCAAACACAAGGGAAAATGGTACAGGGAAATTTGACATTGAGAGAAGCATCAGTCTTGACTGCAGTTAAAATGTCATACTTTTGGAAAACTCAAAAAAAATGCATATGTGAACACTCTGCTAGGGTCCCTCCTGAGATCTCAGAAAGAGTATGGGCAAGTGAGGAGCCCAAAGCTACATGTTACTAGCTTCACAATAAATCTACACTTGGTAATCAATAATTAGCTGTCTAGCACTGTACTGAGTGAATTACACAAAATGACGTAATTGTAATGCCCACAACACAGAGATGCAGACATAGAAATCCAAAGAGTTTAAGTAGCTCATCCCCACAGTCAGACAGCAGTGGAGTCAATAGTCAATAGCAGACAGTCTGACTCTAGGACCCACATTCTTAACCACTACTTTACATAGTGATTCTGGTATGCAGGAAGAAGGAGAATAAAACTGCAAATTGGACATAAGCTTGATCCATTTGCCTACACTTTCTATTAAATTCACACAGAATGGTTGTGTTAGTAGTCTACATTAACCTAAACCAAGGCAACTTGAATTTGGATTTTTTATTTATTTTGATTGTCGTGTGCACAGGCTTTCTCTAGTTGTGGTGAGTGGGGTTACTCTCTAGTTGTGGTGCATGGGTTCTCTTGTTATGGAACACGGACTCTAGGGTGCATGGGCTTCAGTAGTTGGCAGTGCCTGGACTCAGAAGTTGCCTCACTGGCTCCAGAGCACAGGTTTAGTAGTTGTGGCACATGGGTTTTGTTGCTCCTGGCAGGTAAGATCTTCCCAAACCAGGCATCAAACCAGTGTCCCCTGCATTGCAAGGCAGATTCTTAATCCTTGACCACCAGGGTAGCCCTGGATTTTGATGTTTTATTAGGATATTTAATCAATGAACTATACACCTGCATGCTTGTGTGTGTGTTTTTACTTGTTTTTTCTTTTATAGCAAGTGAATATATTTTTGAGAAATTTGATTTCTCTCTACCAAGCAAATCTACCTATCCAGATAGAGACCAGGCTTACCAGGATTAACTGCCCTTGCCCTGGAGTTTTGAATTAACATATTCCTAACAAAGCAGGCTAAGTTTCAGCATGGTTTTACCACTCAAATCCCAAGAAAGCTAGTAGGAGAAGACTAAAAAGAAGTTTTCTTTTCTGCTTTCCTTTAGATATTGCAGGAAGATGTCTAAAGACTTTTGAACGTCACATGAGTATATCATACGAGTAGTTTGCAAATGTCTAGGCACCAGAGGGAAATTGCTGTTGTGTTCCTATGGGTCCTGCTATAGGGGCTATTTTGCAGTTGTTTGAGCTGTTTTCCATCTTATGACATGGAAGCATTTTTTTTTGTCTTTTTATAACTGAAGATTATAACCAGCAAATATTTTGCCCTATCACGGCTGGTTCTTCTTTTATGTTCTCACCTGAAAACCATCCTTCCAGATGGAAGTCAAGCCCCTGTGATCACTCCCTGCTAAAAATAGCAGGCTTGAGCTTTACAGCCTGTGATGGACAGGAGGGTGGAGATGGGGAGGGGTGGAACAAACACAATACCCAGAAGTTACCAATTTACTTCTGTTTATAGTGTTGTGCAAAGTTTGTAGGTTTTTATGATGGACATAATAATATTATCTCTAGAACTTCTATTTAAACATTTTAGAAATGTGTTGACTCTTTCTGTACAAAGATTAGCCTCCTATATATTTGGATTTCCATAGCCATGTGTTTTATAAAGGCAGACCCTGCTGCTTTTCAAAAGTTTTGTTGCTTCTTTTGTTTATTTTCATAAACATTATCTAGGCACCTACTCTGTTGAGGCACAGTGGTGGAAATTAGAGATGCAAAGTGACTATGGCTGGAAGCTGCCCACAAGGGCACTCAGAGCCCTAGGCAGAGACAACCCAATTGGCAAATAACATTACAGTGTGATCTGTGCAACCATATAAGTGTGCAGAAAGCATAGCAGCAAGATAGGGAGAGAATAGTTATCTCAGTTGGGGGAGGGAGATTAGATAAGTCTGTTCAGAGGAGATTCTTGGCTGCTTCTAGAAAAATTGTTTCTACTGTGTGACTGTGTCTTCTCCCTTCAACTCAGAATGTTATAGTCATTTTTTAAAAGGAATTCTGCTCTGAGAACAGATTAGCAGCATCTGAGCCACTCAAGACTACATGCTGCTAGAACTTGCATCTTCAGAGTGTACTTTTAACACGGGCATTTCTCAGATATTTGTGAAATTCATTATCCTAACTAAAAGCACTTCATGTTATATATTGTGACTTATTTTGGCTAAGTTGGAATATTGCTGTTTCCCTGTAAGTGGATTATTTAATATATTTTATTAGATTTAATATATTTAAATTATGAAGTAATTAAAACATATTACAGAAAATGTGGAAAAGGGAAACAATTACATATAACCAAACAGTTTAATACAACTAACATTATTATGGTGATGTAATATCTTCTGGTCTCTTTTCTGATATTTTAATTATATCGTGAAATATACAAGAGAGTGTATATGTATAGTGTGTGCTTACTTTAAAGGCCATTGATGAAACAAGGGATTGTGTATCCACCATCCAAGCTAATTAATAGAATAAAATCTGTACCTTGAAACCTCTGGATGCCTTGCTCAGACCCCATCCCCACTCTCTCTCCCTAAAAGTAGCCCTAGGAACATTTCCAGTTAATCATTCCCTTACTTTTAAAAATAGATTACTGGGACATCCCTGGTGGTCCACAAGTTAAAACTTCCTCTTCCAATGCAGAGGTTGCAGGTTTGACCTCTGGTCATCGAACTGATCCCACAAGCTTCAGGGTGCAGCTAAAAACTAAAAAATAAATAAATAAAAATAGATTACTTTTACATGGATCCTCCAATAATATATTGTTTAGTGTTTGAACTTTATATAAGTGGAATCACATGGAATATATTTTTCTGTGACTCTTTTTCCCCCTTAACACTAAGGTTTTTAATGTTGTTTGTTAGCTTGGGAGAGGACCTGAGTGGGAACCTGCCTGAGAATAACGGGTGCTGCGAGCTTTTGCCACCCTCTCCCACTCCACGTTATGTTTTTGACCTTCATGTTTGCCTATAGCCATAGAAGTTGTTCTTGCTATAAAATATTCCATCCTTTTATACCACACTCTATTTATCTGTTCCTACTGTGAATGGACTTTAGAAATCTTTCCAGTATATCATTTTTATAAAAATTGCTGCAATTCATGTTTCCCTTCCATCTCCTTATGCACACATCTAAGAGTTTGTCCATAAAAGACAGCTAGAGATGAAAGTTCTGGGTCCCAAGATATGTGTATCTTCAACTGGACTGAGCTGAGTAGCATCAGTTTCCAGCTGTTCTTTGTGAGTTTCTGCTGTAACACAGTTTCACCAACATGTGTTAATCATTTTCATAAAACTTAAAAACAAGGGTCAGAGTGACTTATACCTTTGTATCCTCCTCTTTACATAAAGACAAGTACAAAAAAGATGCTCAGTGAAAGTTCTCTGGTTTCTTGATTCTGGAGAATACATTTTATCAAGTTAAAGACAACTATACTTAAACATACAATTGCTATTTTCATGTATAGGAGAAAACTTTGCTTTTATTTTTAGATTAATATATACATATGTAAGGAGTAGGAATAACAGACTGGTTCCAAATAGAAAAAGGAGTACGTCAAGGTTGTATATTGTCACCCTGCTTATTTAACTTATATTCAGAGTACATCATGAGGAACGCTGGGCTGGAAGAAGCACAAGCTGGAGTCAAGATTGCTGGGAGAAATATCAATAACCTCAGATATGCAGATGACACCACCCTTATGGCAGAAAATGAAGAGGAACTAAAAAGCCTCTTGATGAAAGTGAAAGAGGAGAGTGAAAAGGTTGGCTTGAAGCTCAACATTCAGAAAACAAAGATCATGGCATCTGGTCCCATCACTTTATGGGAAATAGATGGAAAAACAGTGGAGACATTGTCAGACTTTATTTTTTTGGGCTCCAAAATCACTGCAGATGCTGCTTGCAGCCAGGAAATTAAAAGACGCTTACTCCTTGGAAGGAAAGTTATGACCAACATAGATAGCATATTAAAAAGCAGAGACATTACTTTGCCAACCAAGGTCTGTCTAGTCAAGGCTATGGTTTTTCCCATGGTCATGTATGGATGTGAGAGTTGGACTGTGAAGAAAGCTGATCGCCAAAGAATTGATGCTTTTGAACTGTGGTGCTGGAGAAGACTCTTGGGAGTCCCTTGGACTGCAAGGAGATCCAACCAGTCCATTCTAAAGGAGATCAATCCTGGGTGTTCATTGGAAGGACTGATGCTAAAGCTGAGGCTCCAAAACTTTGGACACCTCATGCGACAAGTTGACTCACTGGAAAAGACTCTGATGCTGGGAGGGATTGGGGGCAGGAGGAGAAGGGGACGACAGAGAATGAGATGGCTGGATGGCATCACCGACTCGATGGACATGAGTCTGAGTGAACTCTGGGAGTTGGTGATGGACAGGGAAGCCTGGCGTGCTGCGATTCACGGGGTCGCAAAGAGTCAGACACGACTGAGCGACTGAACTGAACTGAACTGAAGGAGTAGGAAATGACAACCCACTCCAGTATTCTTGCTTGGAAAAATTCCATGGACAAAGGAGCCTGGCGGGCTACAGTCCATGGAATTGCAAAGAGTCAGACACAAGTGAACATTTGTCAGCAGCAGTAGCATACATATATAAACATATATTCAGACATATGCACACAGAGAAACACAAAAATACATAAATGCTTGTTTATTAACACAAAACATAGGAGCAAGGAAATAGTATCTCTTCTAAAAAGAAAGAATTCAGAAATTTTGCTACCTTGCACACACACACTTATGCAACTGTGTTTAGGCGTGTGTTGGTGCCTGTGTCTATGAGTGTGTGTACCACCTTTGATATTTGCATCTGTGAATAAAATGGGTTTTAAAACACTGTCATTTGAACACAATAATCCATTTCAGAAGCTTATCATTTGGAACCACTGATTAGAGGTTCTTAACTGTCAATTTGTGTAGAAAACCAATTAAAAACACATACTTTAAAGTGAGCTTAAATATACACCTATCCAACAGAAATAAGGATTTGGTGAGTTACTTTAAACTCTAAATTTACTTCTTCCCTATCTATAACAGATTTTCATCCTCTACCATCCCCAGAATTTTTTTTTTTTCAAAATGTTGAACTTTTAAACCAGTTTTGTTTAGCTTTGGCCATGCCATGCAGCTTGCAGGAACTTAGCTCCCCAACCAGGGATTGAACCTTGGCCATGGCAGTGGAAGCACAGAGTCCTACCACAGAACCACCAGGGAAATCTCAAACCAGTTTTGCTTTTATATATATGTATATATATATACACACACACACACATATATACTTTTATTCATTTGTCAAGGCAATCAATTTCAAGATAAACTGAGGTTTTAAAGGTAAAAATTATGTACTAGTATAATTTCAACATATTTCAAAATCAAAATATAAAAATTTAAATCATAGTTCTAGAAAAAGAATGAAATAAGATCTTTACCTTTTTTTTGGCTCTACCAAGAGGCATGTGGGATCTTATTTCCCCAAGGAGAAATTAAACCTGGAAGTGTGGAGTTTTAACCACTGGACCACCAGGGAAGTCCCAAGAAGTCATTTCTCACAGTTCAAGTACATAATTTTTATCTAAAGTATAAACAGTTGCTACATGATAATACATTAAAAAGGGTAAGACAAACATTTATTATGTAATAATATTAAGAATTATTAGAAAAACAATTCTTTTCAGATAACTCAATTGCATAGAAGTTGCATTCCATCAGTTAGGACACGTAATAAAATAAGCAGTAGAGAATATAAGCTTTCTAGTTTCACACCTAAGGTATTCTATTGGATCAAATGTTTATAGTATTATATATGTTTATTTTCATAGGTAACACTTCATGTTTTTAATCTCATTAAGCAAAAATGAAGTGTCTGGACCCTATAGCACCTGAATAATCTGGATAATTATAAAATCCACACTGCATTTTGTACTGTACAGACTTTAACTTCACTATAAATATACATATGCCTGACCTCAGCTGTCCAAGAGTGGAAAGATCCTGCAATCTGAAATCAGCAGACTCAGCTCTGAATAGTGATCCTGATACATACTCACTGAGTGACTTCTCAAAGTCTCCACTCCCACATTTGTAAAATAGGATAATAACACTTAACTATCTCACGGAACTAAAATAGTGAATGTTGTTGTTGTTGTTGTTTAGTCGCTAAGTCGTGTCTGACTCTGAGCCAGGCTACTCTGTCCATGGTATTTCCCAGGCAAGGTACTGGAGTGGGTTGCCATTTCCTACTCCAGGGGATCTATCCAACCCAGGGATCGAACTTGCACTTCCTGCATTGTTGTTGTTCAGTGGCTCAGTCCAACTCTTTGTGACCGCATGGACTGCAGCATGCCAGGCCTCCCTTTGGCAGGCAGATTCTTTACCACTGAGCCACCTGGGAAGCCCATAAATTGCCTTTCATCATCATCATTCAGTCACTCAATCATGTCTGACTCTTTGCAACCCCATGGACTGCAGCATACCAGGATTCCCCATCCTTCATCCCAGAGTTGCTCAAATTCATGCCCATTGAGTTGGTGATGCCAGCCAACCATCTCATCCTCTGCCATCCCCTTCTCATCCTGCCTTCAGTCTTTCCCAGCATCAGGGTCTTTTCCAATAAGTCGACTGTTCGCATGAGGTGGTCAAAATATTGGCAGCTTCAGCATCAGTCCTTTCAATGAATATTCAGGGTTGATTTCCTTTAGCATTGACTGGTTTGATTTCCTTGCTGTATAAGGGCCTCTCAAGAGTCTTCTCCAGGACCATAGTTCAAAAGCATCAATTCTATGATGCTCAGCTTTTTTTATTGTCCAGCTCTCACATCCATACATGACTACTGGAAAAACCATAGCTTTGACTATGAGGACCTTTGTAGGCAAAGTAATGTCTCTGCTTTTTAAAATGCTGTCTAGGTTTGTCATTACTTTTCTCCCAAGGAGCAAGTGTCTTAATTTCATGGCTGCAGTCACCATCCACAGTGATTATGGAGCCCAAGAAAATTAGTCTGTTACTGTTTCCATTCTTTCCCCATACATTTGCCATGAAGTGATAGGGCCAGATGCCATGATCTTTGTTTTTTGAACGTTGAGTTTTAAGCCACCTTTTCACTTTCCTCTTTCACCTTCATCAAGAGGCTCTTTAGTTCCTCTTCACTTTCTGCCATAAGGGTGGTGTCATCTTCATATCTGAGGTTATTGATATTTTTCCTGGCAATCTTGATTCCAGCTTGTGCATCATCCAGCCCGGCATGTTTCATGATGTACTCTGCATAAAAGTTAAATAAGCACAGTGACAATATGCAGCCTTGACGTACTCCTTTCCCAATTTGGAACCAGTCCATGTTCCATGTCCTGTTCTAACTGTTGCTTCTTGACCTGCATATAGATTTCTCAAGAGGCAGGTAAGGTGGTCTGGTGTTCCCATCTCTTTAAGAATTTTCCAGTTTGTTGTGATCTACACAGTCAAAAGCTTTAGTGTAGTCAAGGAGACAGAAGTTGATTTTCTTCTGGAATTCTCTTGGTTTTTCTATGATCCAGTGGATGTTGGTGATTTAATCTCTCGTTCCTCTGCCTTTTATAAATCCAGCTTATACATCTGGAAGCTCTTGGTTCACATACTATTGAAGCCTACATTGAAGGACTTTGAGCATTACTTTGCTAGCATGTGAAATGAGTGCAATTGTGTGGTAGTTTGAACATTCTTTGGCATTAGAATGAAAACTGACCTCTTCCAGTCCTGTGGCCACTGTTGAGTTTTCCAAATTTGCTGGCACATTGAGTACAGCACTTTAAAAGCATCATCTTTCAGGATTTGAAATAGCTCAGCTGGAATTTCATCACCTCCACTCGCCATTAGTAAACCATAAAATGGACAGAGGATGAGACAGTTGGATGGCATCACCGACTCGATGGACATGAATTTGAGCAAACTCCAGGAGATAGTGAAGAACAGGAAAGCCTGGCATGCTGCAGTCCATGGGGTTGCAAAGAGTCAGACACAGCTGAACAACAGCAATGAACCATGAAATGCTAAACAAATATAAATTATGATTTTTGTGGAGGGGTTCAAATTCCAGCTTTATTGTTTAATATTTGAATGACTTATATGGCAAGCTACTTAACTTTTTAAAGCCTGTTTCCTCACCTGAAAATGGCAGTTTGGTGAGAATTAAGTGAGACAATAGTTTAAGCACAGTGTATGTGGTAAAGGGCTCAGTAAGGCTAACTATTATTTCTTATTGTTACTTATTTTGTTACCCATTTCACGAGAAAAATTGCTTTGAGTTGTTCTCCCAATAATTATAACTACCCATAAGATCAAAGACCTATGCTTGGGAGTGACCTGAATTTTTTTTTTTTAAAGAGACCTGAATTTGATAGCTCACAAGCTACTGTAGAGAAAGAGATCATTTCTCTCTATAGAGCTAACTGGCCAATCTGAAAACTAACCTTTGTCTTTATTAGGCAGCTGGGTGAACCAACCTGGACACGAACTGTGTAAACAAATTTCACATGCCAAGAATATTGTCGCAAAGCCCAAGAATCAGCATCAGTATAATGTGACAAATATTACATTCATAAAATGTTTGGATAAGAATTAATATTGCTTGTTTATTTCATAAAAGGATATTTCAACTACGACCTATTTCTTTCTCTTTCCTTTTGTTTTCATGTCTCCTGTCCTTGCAAATCTGTACGCCATCTTTCCTTATCACTCATTTCTACAACCAAATGGCTTTGACTGCCTCCACCCTTTGTGCCTTTTCTGCCATGTTTTTCTGAACAAAGATGAGCAAAGTGGGTCACCATGGAAAAGAGCCATGTGCTGCTTCTCACAGGCTTAATTCACCTTACTGCCCTAGAGGTCAGACATTTCCAAGATATTTATTTATGACCCCAACACAGAGGAGCAACATGCCAGGGAAACCAGACAGCTGTATGGGACAATTCAGGCTCCAATGATGCTAGCCCTTTATGTGGTTCCATTAAACACAACAAAACAAAAACCTAAAGGGACACACAACTGAAAAGTATACAATTTTTGGTGTGCTGTAGCATGTGACACATAGAACAAGAGAAATGTAAACCAAGTAGTTATCATGTTCTTCCTCCCCGGGTATACAGTAGCACTGTGCGTTCCCACAAGCCACTGAATCGTGGTGACTTCTGATCTTATCCCAACCACTTGCGCAAGTACTAGGAATCAAACACCTGTTTATTTGTTAATGCGACCGAGGGAACTCGAAACTAAACACACGCATTGTATTTCAGACCAAACGTATTTCCTTTCATTCGTGGGTTCTTGGTGATCATTTCTTACTTGAAAAAAATCAGTCAGATTCATATGCTACTGATAATTGCTTTTTCGTTATTGTTTTCAGGAAGCAATATAAATTCTGTACAAATGCTATCAGCCAATTTGTAAGTTTTAGGAATTGTATGTGGTTTCAATAAATGACTTAGCATTCCTTAGGGGTGCAAGATGATCAGATAAATGCGTTTACATTACACCATATCCTAATAGAGGAAATACAATATTAGCATGCACATTATGGGCTTCCCAGGTGGCTCAGTGGTAAACAGTCCTCCTGCCAATGCAGGAGACTCCGGAGACAAGGGCTCAAGCTCAGGGTTTGGAAGATCCCCAGGAGTAGGAAATAGCAACCCTCTCCAGTATTCTTGCCTGGAGAAGTCCATGGACAGAGGAGCTTAGCAGGCTACAGACCGTGGGGTGGCAAAGAGTAAGACATGACTAAGTGACTGAGCATGCATGATGCACACTATAAATTAATTATAAATTCTGATCTGTCCAATTTTGAGGGGAAAGAAGGTTTTCCCTCCTGCTCACAGGGAGCTTTTTTGGGATGTGCTAGGCATCCCATGGACGGAGGAGCCTGGTGGGCTGCCATCTATGGGGTCGCACAGAGTCGGACACGACTGACGCAACTTAGCAGCAGCAGCAGCAGGCATCCCATGGACGGAGGAGCCTGGTAGGCTGCAGTCCGTGGAGTCGCAAAGAGTCGGACACGACTGAGCGACTTCACTTTCCCTTTTCACTTTCATGCATTGGAGAAGGAAATGGCAACCCACTCCGGTGTTGTTGCCTGGAGAATCCCAGGGACAGGGGAGCCTGGTGGGCTGCCATCTCTGGGGTCACACAGAGTCGGACATGACTAAAGCGACTTAGCAGCAGCAGCAGCAGCGGGCATGGGGCCAGTATCGAAAATATAGGGGCTGCTCTCTGAGTTAGATGTCAGCTCTCACCAGGCCTGATAGCTTAAAAAAAAAAAAAGAAAAGCACAAAAATATTGATAAGGAGAAAACCATTCACTTTGGCCCAATAAACACTTGATGAACAACTACTGTGTGCCAACCACAATGAACAACAAAGAAAAGAAAAAAAGACACAGACCTTTACAGTTTGGTCAAAAGGCAAGTACATAAACAGGTCACTCAAATGAAACATAGTAAATGCTGTGACAGAGGTGAGCACAGGGCCATAGGGGTTCAGAGGAGGGACTAGATCTTCTCTGCTGAATTTCAGACTCACTAATTCAACAGTCTACTGCATGTCATTATCTTCTCAACACATTCAAAGCAGAACTCAGAAACTTCCATGCAAGTACCTTTGTTGCAACCCTGCTATATATAAAATAGATAACCAACAAGGACTTAGTGTATAACACACGGAACTATACTTGATATTTTGTAATAACCTATAAGGGAAAAAATCTGAAAAAGAATATATATGTGTATGTGTATATATTTATGTATTGTCTTACATATATATATAACTAAATCACTTTGCTATACACCTGAAACAAACACATTATAACTCAACTAAAATTTTTAGAAAGTAAATCAATTAAATAATTTAAAACAAAAAAAATAACTTTGTAGCATACACTGAAGGTGCCCTGTTCATTTTCTCTGGCCTGCAAAGTCAACTCTGCCTCTATGTGAGAACAGCCTTCAACCAATGACTGAGTGGGTAGATACATAACCCAGCTCTTTCCTAACTCACGTGAAATAACTCTGCTATATACTCTACAGTAGTCTCACTGAATCTCTGCCCATTGAGGACTGTCACAGTAAAAATAGGTCAAGTGAAAAGTGTTAGTTGCTGAGTCTGACTCTACAGCCCCATGGACTGTATAGTCCGCCTGGTTCGTCTGCCCATGGGACTCTCCAATCAAGAATCCTGGAGTAGGTTGCCATGCCCTTCTCCAGGGGATCATCCCAACCCAGGAAACAAACAAACCTAGGCCTCCTGCATTGTAGGCGGATTATTTACTGTCTAAGCCACCAGGGAAGACTAGGTCAAGTGAAAGGCCCTGGAAATTCCTGTCTTTACCAGGATTGTAAACCAAGCAATGCCTCATATCTGATGGGACCTCAGAGCTGAGCACTACTGGCAATGATTTAGCAAAAAACAGTGGTGTGAACCAGAGAGTAGATAAAACCTCGGGAAAATTCAGGGACCTATGTGAGATTCCTATGAGTCAAATGGTATGTTGTGACCGTATGAATTGTAGCATGCCAGGCTTCCCCGTCCATTTCCCAGAGTTTGCTTAAACTCACATCCACTGAGTCGGTGATGTCATCCAACCATCTTATCCTCTGTCATTCCCTTTTCCTCCGGCTTTCAATCTTTCTCAGCATCAGGGTCTTTACTAATGGGTTAGCTCTTTGCATCAGGTGGCCAAAGTATTGGAGCTTCAGCTTCAGCATCAGTCCTTCCAATGAATGTTCACGATCGATTTCCTTTAGGATTGACTGATTTAATCTCCTTGCAGTTCAAGGGACTCTGAAGAGCCTTCTCCAACACCACAGTTCAAAAGCATAAATTCTTTGGGACTTAGCTTTCTTTATGGTCCATCTCTCACATCCATACATGACTACTGGAAAAACCATAGCTTTGACTATACGACCTTTGTCAGCAATCTAATGTTTATGCTTTTCAATATGCTATCTAGGTTTGTCATAGCTTTTCTCCCAAGGAGCAAGTGTCTTTTAATTTCATGGCTGCAGTCACTGTTCACAGTGATTCTGGAACCCAAAGTCTGTCACTGTTTCTACTGTTTTCCCATCTATTTAACATGAAGTAGTGGGACCAGATGCCATGATCTTCATTTTTTGAATGTTGAGTTTTTAGCCAGCTTTTTCACTCTCCTCTTTCACCTTCATCAAGAAGCTCTTTAATTCCTCTTTGCTTTCTGCCATTAAAGGGTGTCTTTGCATATCTGAGGTTATTGATATTTCTCCTGGCAATCTTGATCCCAGCTTGTGCTTCATCCAGCCCGGCATGTCCCATGATGCACTCTGCATTTAAGTTAAATAAGCAGGGTGACAATATACAGCCTTGATGTACTCCTTTCCCAATTTGGAACCAGACCATTGTTCCATGTCCAGTTCTAACTGTTGCTTTTTAACCTGCAAACAGATTTCTCAAGAGGCAGGTAAGGTGGTCTGGTGTTCCCATCTCTTTAAGAATTTTCCACAGTTTGTTGTGATCCACACAGTCAAAGGCTTTTGTGTAGTCAATGAAGCAGAAGTAGATTTTTTTTTTTTTTCTGGAATTCTCTAGCTCTTTCTATGCTCCAGCAGATGTTGGCAATTTGATCTCTGGTTCCTCTGCCTTTTCTAAATCCAGTTTGTACATCTGGAAGTTCTTGGTCCACATACTGTTAAAGCCTACCTTGAAGGATTTTGAGCATTACCTTGTTAGCATATGAAATAACTGCAATTGTGTGGTAGTTTGAACACTCTTTGGCATTGCCTTTTTTGAGATTGGAATGAAAACTGATCTTTTCCAGTCCTGTGGTCATTGCTGAGTTTTCCAAATTTGCTGGCATATGGAGTGCAGCACTTTAACAGCATCATCTTTTAGGATTTGTAATGCTCAAATGGTATAGAACATTATAATAGCCAGGACATGGAAGCAACCTTGATGGTCTTTGACAGATGAATGGATAAAAATGTTGTGGTACATATACACAATGGAATATTATTCAGCCATAAAAAGGAATGAAATTGGATTAATTGTAATGAGGTAGATGAACTGAGAGTCTATCATACAGAATTAAGTAAGTCAGAAGGAGAAATACAAATATTACATATTAACACATATGTAATCTACAAAAATGGTACTGATGAACCTATTTGCAGGGCAGGAAAAGAATGAACTTGTGGACACAGAGGGAAAAGAAAAGGGTGGTAAGAACTGAGACAGTAGCATCAACATATATATACTACCGTGTGTAAGATAGCTAATGGGAAGCTGCTGTATAGTACAGGAAGCTCAGCTTGGTGCTCTGTGATGACTTAGAGGGGTAGGATGGGAGGATGAGAGGGAGACTCGAGAGGGAGGGAATATATGTATACATATAGCTGATTCATACTGTTGTAAAGCAGAAACTAACACTATATTGTAAAGCAATTATGTTGTCACTGTTCAGTCGCTCAGTCGTGTCTGACTCTTTGCGACCCCATGGACTGTAGCCCACCAGGCTCCTCTGCCCATGGGATTTCCCAGGCTAGAATACTGGAGTGGGTTTCCATGCCCTCCTCCAGGGGATCTTCCTAATCTAGGGATCAAACCTGTGTCTCCTGCATTGCAGTCAGATTCTTTACCCACTGAGCTTTTGGGGAAGGCCTAAGACCAACCCTGAGTCCTCATCCAGGGGATGAGTCAGCTATCACACAGCATCACTCTGATCAAAGTACTCATTTCACAGGCAAAGAGGTGCAGCAGGCAATTCACCACTCATCATACAGGCCATCACCCAGAAGCAGTCAGCTGATTAGAAGAGTAGAGTAGCCTCCTGGACTCAAAATGCCAGCTGAGGGATGGGGTTCTAGCTTACAAGATGAAAATGCTCTTTCAATCCACAACCAGGTGCTATCCCCTTCTTCCATAACCGAAATAATGGCTTCAGGACTCAAGGAGGAAAAGTAAATGGATCCCCTCAGTATTACACTTAATGACCACTTACAGAGTGGTTTTTGTCTCCGTTCTTGCAATTTTCAGTTCTGTTGATGTGGAGGTTTTGGTGCCAAAGGGCAGAATATTTTTTCCAGGACTTACAACACTGGCTCCATTGAGTTAGAAGCTGAAAACATCTGACCCTTTGGGGCTCTTTGTACTACTGGCTGTGCAATTTATACTACTGAAATGACTGAGCCAGGTTACCGAGGAAAAATTGAGTTGCTGCCATACACTTGGGGCTGGGAGGATTACCTGTTGAACCCAAGGGGGTTCTCTGAGGAGCCTCTTAATGCTTCCATGTACAATAATGAAATACAATGGAAAACTACAGCTGTAAAATAAAGTCAGGACCGCTGAACAGTCAGATGCTTCAGTATTAAAAGTTTAGATTACACTCCCAAGCAAAGAACCCTTATCAGCTGAGGACCCACCTGAGAACAAGTGAAAACTAGGAAGGAAGAGAGAAATAATAAATATCAATTATGGCCTTATGACCAGTTATAGAAACAAAGACTGTGGCAGCTTTGTAGATTCTCTTCCTTGCTTATTGTGAATTGTGTTTGTATACAATTAAAGACAGGTGATTTTATTCTCTCTCCTTCTCCCCCTTATTATTTTATACAAGTTTTGCTGGAGGTTAGCTTTACAATTCTGGAGAAGGCAATGGCAAGCCATTCCAGTATTATTGCCTAGAAAATCCCATGGTCAGAGGAGCCTGGTAGGCTGCAGTCCATGGGGTCGCTACGAGTCAGACATGACTGAGCGACTTCACTTTCACTTTTCACTTTCACACATTGGAGAAGGAAATGGCAACCCACTCCAGTGTTCTTGCCTGGAGAATCCCAGGGACGGGTTAGCCTGGTGGGCTGCCATCTATGGGGTCACACAGAGTCGGACACGACTGAAGTGACTTAGCAGCAGCAGCTTTACAATTTAGTAGAAGAATATTCACACTTCCCTGGTAACTCAGTGGTAAAGAATCTGCCTGCCAATGCAAGAGACATGGGTTCAATCCCTGGGTTGGGAAGATCCCCTGGAGAAGGAAATGACAACCCACTTCAGTACTCTTGCCTGGGAAGTCCCATGAACAGAGGAGCCTGGGGGGCTACAGTCCATGGGGTAGCAAAAGAATCAGACATGACCTAGCAAGACTAAACCACAACAAAAGACTATTCAGGCAAGGCAATGGTTGAATTTGACATGGTGCCGAGGTGGGTGGTATGATTGACTCCAAGAAGTTGTTTCAATGATTATGAGCGAGAAGGAAAACATGTCTTCATTTATATAAAGGAACTGAATTTTGTTGGGTGGAAATATAGAAGATGCATATGTGTAGTTGGGCCATTATGGATGCCGACCGGCCAGGAAGCACAGTTACTAAGCCATTATACCGTAGCTGCAAGTGCACGCTTCTCTACTCTGCTTAATGATGCTGGAACAGGAACTCCCCAAATTACATTTGTGCTTTGCAGCTGGCTTCCTGTTAGGCACCACTCTTCAGGTGCTCTAGCAGGACCCTGCAAGGCTGGAGGATAATGAACTGCCTTGCTGCATGTGTTTTCTGTCTGCTTTCTGTGCCTGTGAACTGTGCTCTAGCATCATTTCTTTACCCTAGGAGCATAATTCTTTTTCCTCCATAGCAGCATCTTAACTCAGCTGCCTGTTTTTCCTGTACTGGTAAAACCATCCTCAGGTTGTTCCACTTTAGAGACAATGGCACTAGTCAGCAGGTACCTCCTTCCCCAGAGATCTGGCTCCCAGCCTAAAGGGCTCCTGTTCCAAAGTCAGAGACACTGGCACCAACTGAGCAGGCCCCAAGCTCTGAATATCTCAATTTCAGCTTCATGGGCCCCCCACCCAATTTTCTAAGTTTTGATAATTCCAACCCCTTCTCTTTATTTTACCAACCTGGTAGCTGTCTCCCACAGTTGTGCTTCCCTAACAATTTAGCAATTTCCTTTTGCCTTTTCTGTTACCTAGCTAGCAACTTTGTACCTGGTTAACAATTCCTTGTGTTAAATGTTGGTGCAATTTCTATCTCCTGACAGGATGTTGACTGATACAGACACCTTCCCAGGATTCCTTCACTTGCTCCCATCCTCTACTGCAGGTTGGAAATTTTTCTCCTGTTTTACTGTTATTAACAACAAATCATCACAGAATTTTGTGATTGATTTCTAATATCCCAGCTAAATGGAGAACTTGCTACTCATCTTGACCTCTCTCTTTCCCAACATATTGTCTAGGAAAAAGAGACAGTCTGTGATTATTTACTGAACGAGAGAAAGAATAATTCAAGAAGATTCCCATGGAAACATGACAGAGGAGAAAGAGAGAGGTAGCCACTAGACGGGTGGCTCGCCCATTTTTTGATCTCAGTAGTTCTTTACTGGTAAATGTTTAATAAATATTTTTTAATCTCTATGTATTTGCTGATTTCTGTTTATTAATGCGTTCCCTGTG
Organism: Moschus berezovskii; assembly: GCF_049115385.1. Classification (NCBI taxonomy): domain Eukaryota; kingdom Metazoa; phylum Chordata; class Mammalia; order Artiodactyla; family Moschidae; genus Moschus; species Moschus berezovskii. Next base: position 101,377,192 of record NC_142464.1, on the reverse strand, counting down.
TCCAATTTTAAGTCCTCTATATGATGCTATTGAACACAGAGTTGAAAAGAGATGCTCACCTTGGCTGCTGGGAGCCAATGCCAGCCAGCCTGCACACCACTGCTTCACAATCAAACCTCTCTGAGGACCTTGAAGAACTTTAGTTTATGAGGATTATATCGATAAATACAGCATTAGAAATTAGAACTCAAATATTCTTTAAACTTTCACTTGTAAATTCTATCAAAAATAACAATAACAATCCTACTAATTAGCCTAAATGTCATTTTTAGAAAGCATTTTTACAAAACAAAAAACAATTAGTGCAAAAAAGGAGGTATTGTTTTACATTTTGGCAGTTTTCTTAATGTCTGGGTTCCTCGAAGACTTTTCATATCTCCTCAAATATTCATTCCATTATCGTATGTTATTTTAAGTATATGAAGAAAATCTGGCCCAACACAGATATGTTATTAGAAAAGAGAAGAATACACACATTTTAATAAACCTTTTAGATAGTTGTCAATATTTTTCATTGATGCTACACTAAAACTCAATGAGTGGCCATTTCCTAAAGGTTAGTTATAATGTGGAATCTGAAACCACAAAATTAGCTTTTAAACTCAATCATGATAAAATCCACTGGTCTAGCTTGCATTTTGAGTGGATCTTTTATTGAGCATGAAACATTGGTCATTTGGAAAGGATTGCTTCACTGAGTTAGGCAGATCTTCAAAATGTTAACATAGTTCATTATATAAAAACAAAAATTCTATTCACTAATATCACCACCAATCTCACTAGTAAAGTCCTCAGGGGTTGGAAAACTATCAGGCTGTAAGTTCCTCAAATTCTAATTTTCACTCCCATTTTTCTCATTGGCAATAAACACTGTAAGTTGTTTGACATGAAGTGACAGGTTCATTTCATGCATTTGTAATGAAATATCTGGCAAGTGCCTGACTGTGAATAACCATAGTTTTTCTATCATTTTTTTCCAGCTAGTTCAGCTTCAGTCTCAAACAACCACACAAGTGCTTTTACTCAAGACAACTACTCAACTCTTCTGTGTGCAACAGAAATGCTTCATGCCTCCTTCCCATTTTTTAAACATAGAATAAATGTATAACCAAGTGTCAAGATTTAATAACATACATTATTTTATTGCTCCATAAAGGACATTCTTAAAGGAAACTGGCTTTGTGTGGGGGTGGGATGGCAGGGAGGGGCTTTGGTTTTCACTGCGTGTGCATGACAATAAGAAAACAATGACTTCTAATACAATTCGTGACCACTGCCTTGAGTCACCGGAGAAGGCAATGGCAAGCCACTCCAGTACTATTGCCTAGAAAATCCCATGGATGGAGGAGCCTGGTAGGCTGCAGCCTGTGGGGTCGCTAAGGGTCGGACACGACTGAGCGACTTCACTTTCACTTTTCACTTTCACACATTGGAGAAGGAAATGGCAACCCACTCCTGTGTTCTTGCCTGGAGAATCCCAGGGATGGGGGAGCCTGGTGGGCTTCCATCTATGGGGTCACACAGAGTCGGACACGACTGAAGTGATTTAGCAGCAGCAGCAGCAGTCTTGAGTCACACTGAGATGCCAGCAATTTTAACCACCATTGCTTTCCACTACTGGTGCAAATGTCAACCATAAGACTATAAGATTGTACCATCTTAGCGCTATAACAAAAGTAATTTTGACCCCACAAACTCCAGAGAAGATCTGGAGATCTCCCTATAGTCCACTGACCACACTTCAAGAAGTGTTGCACAAAACAGTGAAAAAAACCACAAGTCATCTTGCATATATATAAGACCCCATACCAATATGAAAGATAGAACATTTCTAGAAAAGGTATCTCCCCAGGTCACTATGCTGGAAAGAAAAGGAAAGAAAGAAAAGGCTTATTGAGAGCTGTATTAATCAAGTGAATTCTGTCCACGGTCTCTCCTGAGGAGGCAGCTGTGGGCCACCATGACCTACCATGAACCCTTGTGGCTCTTCCGTTAAGACCGGTCATCCCTATTACCATCCAGCTTGGACTTCGGACTGAGGACACCGAACATAGAGACTCATAAAAACCAAGGTGCTGCTGCTGCTGCTAAGTCACTTCAGTCGTGTCCGACTCTCTGCGACCCCAGAGACGGCAGCCCACCAAGCTCCCCTATCCCTGGGATTCTCCAGCCAAGAACACTGGAGTGGGTTGCCATTTCCTTCTCCAATGCATGAAAGTGAAAAAAACCAAGGTGCTATGAGGACAGTAATATAAGAGCTCCTCTGAAACCAAGATTAACTAGCTAAATCAGATTCCTTTCCACAATGTAGAAGGGAAAAAAGATCAGCCAGGTGTAGGTGGAGGGAAAAAAACCACCCAGATAAGAAATGATTCAGTTCAGTTCAGTGGCTCACTCGTGTCCAACTCTTTGCAACCCCATGAATCACAGCACGCCAGGCCTCCCTGTCCATCGCCAACTCCCAGAGTTCACTCAAACTCATGTCCATAGAGTCGGTGATGCCATCCAGCCATCTCATTCTCTGTCGCCCCCGTCTCCTCCCACCTTCAATCTTTCCCATCATCAGGGTCTTTTCAAATGAGTCAGTTCTTCACATCAGATGGCCAAGGTATTGGAGTTTCAGCTTCAGCATCAGCCCTTCCAATAAATCGTAGTCAGGGCTATAAAAGGGCGGTCCACCTGTGGTTATGACGCCTGGCTTCCACTGCAGGGGGCACAGGGTTCAATTCCTGGTGAGGCAAGTAAGATCCTCGGAGGTGCACGATGCAGCCGGAAAAAAAAAAAAATGCAAAACCAAAAAGGAAAAATAAGCAAAAATCTGAAATTCAGGTCAAGCTGGAAAGACAAATAAAATTACCACTAAATTAAAAAAAAAAAAAAACAGGTCACAGACATTCAAAAATTATAAGCTGAAGCTACAAGAAAGGAGAGAAAATGAGTGAAGAGAAACAACGAAGGAGGGAGAAGAGGCTGAGTAGACCATGACCAAGTGGGTCAGCAAAAGCAGTAAATACAAAGAGGAACCAAGTCACTAATACTGCAAGGTTAACAAATTTCTGCTGCTGAGTGGCTAACAAGAAAATCCAGTTCTTAGAGTTGCCAAGCCAGGCTTCAGCTCTTAGCTGAGATTCCTTCTGTCTATTAATATCCTTCCAAAACCCCACTGTTTAAAATAATAATAACTTGACTCTGTTCCTTGTATCCAGTGGAACCTAATTACCGCCTAACTACTGGGAAGACATCATTCTAGATGCTTTCACATCATTATCTCAGTTTTAAACCATATTTCTTGACTTAAGCATAAGTACCAACAACACTCCCACACATCAGGTGAGTTGGGAATTAGCAAAGTGGATGTGATTTTCATGTTCCATCAGCCATAAAATACAGAGGCCACAAGCCAGAAGAATTTGTTGCTTTTTCCTCCTGATTCAAAATGAGAAAACAAACTACAGAGCATTAAGATGATAAGAGAAAAGGGTGTATCTAGTTGAGATTCCTTTAATTATATATTTTAAAAATCCAGGTGAATTAAATTAAGCAAACAAGGAGACTATATTATAACACTGCAGAGTGGAGTCAGAAACATAATGGGATGCTCAGTCTCAGAAAAGCTACGCCTGGATTTCCTGTGGCTCTCTGTGTAACCGTCGCATTGTTCTGTTCCTGCACCCTGGCTTTCTTTGTTGCCTAGTCTGTCTGGCAGGAAGTCTATCCACAGCTCCTGAATTTGCAGGTCACCACTCTACCTCACAGGGAAACTGAATCAATCTTCTCCTCCCTCTTTTTTCTTCCCTTTACTCCTCATTCACCTCAATTCCATATTCGTAGGGAAAGTGCTCTGATTGTTCCAGATTGGGTCAAATAATCCTCATTGGTACAGTGAACTGCAGCTGAGAGGCAGGGTGAGGGAAGCACCATATATGTAATGAAAATGATGGTAGAGGTGCAAGGGGGTTGAGGGTGCTTGGTCTGGTCTTAACACTGTGGATTATCAGAATGGGGCAGTTGGGTGGAGGGTGGGTGCTTATTGTTAGTTGACTGATTCCAAAGAATGATTCCAAATGGATATGGCTGCATCTCATGATGTCCTTGGAAAAGGACATCTGAGATCCACTACCATCAAAAAAAAAAAAAAGGCTGCTGATCTCCAGCAAAGTCAAAATGTGTTTTGAGAAATCTCTCCCTTTGAAGATTTCCTCCTACCATGTGCCTTATAATTTCAGTCGCTTCATCACTCAACATGGGTAGATCGTCCCTTACACAATACCCTACATCCCAGACATGTTCTTTATTTTTTCCTTTCACTCAAGCAAAATCTATCTGTTCTATATTATAATCTTTTGCTCCATTAGAGTAGCTGCAAAAGTTACCTGTGTTAGAGCTTTAATGGTCTAATACTGTTAACCATCCCAAATAAAAGAAATGTAATAAACACACAGATATAGATGTAAGAAACATAATTGCTTACTTTAGAGGGGTGGTTCTGATGGTAGCAATGACCTTGGACTAATTTGAGAAAAAAGATATATTAATAAAGAAGGTCCATCACTGGCCGTATTACTTACAATACAACCCATTTTTCCTAAACTGTGGGGCTTGATATTGCCTTCTGTTTCCTTTCTAAACTGGTAATCTTGTTTTCCAGACCTCCTTTGTAACTGCTGTCTCTGCTTTCAGATTATAGCCATAATACTGTGCTTTTTGTATAATAAATGACATTGTAAACCAGAGGCACTAAACACAAAATCCTAATAAGGCTGCATTTGTGCAACATCCTTTAATGCCCTAAAGAATGAAAAAAAAAAAATCAGTTTTTAATGAGCCCTTAAGAGAGTTTTCAAAGATGAGCGGTTTCTAAAATTTGCAGTTCCTGTCCTCTTAAAATGCAAATATTCAAATGTCCAGTAAGAGCTGTTTTTTTAAAGGAAACATTAGTGTTCATCTGCATTTTAATAAGTATTACCCTACTGTTAAAATATTTTCAATTAAAAATTAAGTACTACCCACCACTTTCAGCTCTCTTCATTTAAGGGGCTGCAGATCATCTTAGAAATTGACCTACTTAATCTAAAATTTTGCCTGTAATGATGGTACAGTAACCAGCAAGATGAGATTATAAATTATTCTACCAGACCTTCCAGCTCACTCTGTCAGCTGTAAAACCTATCTCCAGATCTTACACTTTAATTCTTCTATCACATACAAAAAGGCAGTGGGTCTCAATGGTTAGACAATTGACTCAGTAACCAGACTTCCTACTTTTAAATCCTTCAGCCAATAGTTGGGAGATTTGAGCAAATTTGCTTGAGTTCTCTGAGTCTGTTTCCTTACCTGTAAAATGAAGGTAATAATAATTTCTATGCAATGGCAAGCCACTCCAGTACTCTTGCCTAGAAAATCCCATGGATGGAGGAGCCTGGTAGGCTGCAGTCCGTGGGGTCGCTAAAGGTCGGACACGACTGAGCGACTTCACTTTCACACGTTGGAGAAGGAAATGGCAACCCACTCCAGTGTTCTTGCCTGGAGAATCCCAGGGACGGGGGAGCCTGGTGGGCTTCCGTCTATGGGGTCACACAGAGTCGGACACGACTGAAGTGACTTAGCAGCAGCAGCAGCAGCATGGATATATTATTGTGACAATTCAGGCCAGGCCTGGGGCTTTCCACTCTATCCTTATAATAGGCCATCTGAGCAAGAATCCTGCTGAATCAGTTTAGTGAAAATTCCCCTCCCTTCAAATTTTATCACTCTGTCCTGCCTTTAGCAAGAATTCTGTCAACTCTTCTCACATGATTCTACTTAACTCCGATGATTTCTCCTAGTAATTTTCCATCCACTAACCCCCATCCTCCTGCTTGGCTATAAATCCCTGCTTGTCCTTATTGGAGTGGGAGTTGGGTCAGAACCTCACTGAGTTAGCCTCCCTGGAATGAAATCTGCCTGCCTGTTATGAATATTTTTTTCTTTAACACTGCCCTTTGTTTTTAAATAAGCAACCATCTCTTGGGCAGACTGGGAGGCGAGGCACGTTTTGGAGATGGCTCCAATATTTTAATCTTGTCTCTAATAACCTAACCTCATTTATTAATATTTAAGGTGTTGGTGGCAGAACATTCATGCCTTAGCTACACAGGAAACTGGAAAAGGAGAAAGTGGTTGTTTAGAGAAACCAATCTGTGAGGAGGCTTAGGAGAATGGACAGCAGGAGCTACCCTCACCATAAAAGCTAGTATTATAAGAAAAGTATGTTTAATTTTAATAAGGGTGGCATTGATGTTGTTCCTTATCACGTCATCACAGTTCATTTGTTGAAATGCATGGATAAGGAATGCAATGACTGAATCTCCTACCAAACGTCTGATTGGAGGTTTGCTCAGGATGATTGCCTCAATAGTAAGATCAACAGTTTTCCCCTTGAGAGTTTTTATTCCACTCTTCTATTCTATAATGAGCAAGGGAAACTTTTTTTTTTTTTTACAGAAATGGCTTTTAATGATGCCACAATTGTGCTGAAAATGCTAAAACACATAGCATTCATGTAGCTACATACATATTTATGTTCTATTCTGTCAGTCCATTCCCCATAGAATATCTCTTAACTGCCAAAAAATAGTCACTGAAAGTTCACGTTGAAAAATCAGATTGTTCAGTCTTTAGAAGAAAATTGGAGAGATGGTGGGGTAGCATACTCAATGTCTTATAGATAGTAGAAAATGCTGGGGTCTCTTGAGTTTGTACAAACCTATCCAGGTTGTGCTGTGCACTGTCATGTCCGACTTTTTGCAACCCTGTGGACTGTGGCCCACCAGACTCCCCTGTCCATGGAATTTTCCAGGCAAGAATACTGGAGTGAGTTGCCATTTCCTCCTCCGGAGGATCTTCCTAACCCAGAGATCAAACCAGCATCCCTTACGACTCCTGCATTGGCAGGATTCTTTACCACTGCACCGGATTCTTTACCATTGAGCCACCGCAGACCTACATAACATTACTAATCCTATGCTAGACAGTGCATCTAGGAGGTTACTCTGTAACCTAAAGAAACACCCATGTTTAAGATTGGGTTTTATAGATGAAGAGCCTGAGAAAGGGGTTCTAGTGCATGTACTTTATTGAGAGAATATGTTCTCTAGAAAAAGCTGGAGGGGGCAAGAAGCAGTATGGGAAAGAGCTGAGTGAGGATATCTTCCTAGGTCGAGTCTGGGAAGGAAGATGAAAGAGAGGAAGTGAGTCAGTCCTGGTTATTCTTGGACTGGGACACTCCAGTGAAGTGTCTCCACTTGGCCAAGTTCAAGACTCTGGAGAAAGTCACAGGGATGAGCCCGCGAATCTGTGAAGGGTGTCCAGGCTGGGCTGCAATGCATACCACATGGCTGTTCATTATTCTGTGATGATTTTTAACACATGATGATAGGAACTTCATTTTGTGCATTCTTTGTATCCCTGGCACTTATCAGTGCCTAGCATATGGTAGGTTTTTAATAAGCTGTTTCCTTCGCTTAAATTACATGGAGAGCCTCCTATTGAATTTACATAGTGACTTCTCAAAAGAGCCATCTAAATTCAGATTTGCTTTTGTACTACTGCAAAGTACACTGTGTTTTCCTTCATGCCCTTGTCACCACCCTGGCTGCTTACATCGGCCAGTCTCCTCTGCAGATCAATGGGAGCGGAAGGAAGTGTGGTCTTGTGGTCGAAAGAGTAGCTTAAGAACCCAGAGATCTAGCCTCACCTCTTATTGGGTGCTTTAAAGAAGTCACTGAACCTCTCGAAGCTTCCCACTGGGGAAAGGAGACTTACACGGTCTGTCTGTCTTCCATTTAGCTACTTCTGTCTGTTTTACTTCTCTGTTTAGGTTAAAACCTTTAATGTTACACACTGTGAATGAGAAATCTCTAAAGCACCTTCCTGCTGGAGAGAGAAATCTGAAGTTGTAATGTTTAGGGAACAGATTCCTGGAGTCTTAGAATCCTGAGATGCTGGGCTTGCATGCTCTGCTGTGGGAAGAAAAGAGCTAAGATTCCCTGGTGGTTCGGTGGTAGAGAATCTGCCTGCCAATGCAGGAGATGTGGATTCGATCTCTGGGTCAGGAAGATCCCCTGGAGAAGGAAATAGCAATCCACTCTAGTATCTTTGCCTGGGAAATGCCATGGGTGGGAAGAGCCTGGCAGGCTACAGTCCATGGGGTCTCAAAAGATTCAGACATGACTTAGCGACTAAACAACTAGCTTGTCTTGGCTCATTCACCTTAATACACATGTGCTAAAGGACTTCATTTGGTAGCTACAGATGTATGAAAGTCATTCAGTTGTGTCCGATTCTTTGCAACCCCCATGGACTATAGCCCATCAGGCTCTTCTGTCCATGGAATTTTCCAGGCAAGAATACTGGAGTGGGTTGCCATTTCCTCCTCCAGGGGATCTTCCTGACCCAGGTATTGAACCCATGTCTCCTGCATTGCAGGCGGATTCTTTACCGCTGAGCCACCTAGGAAGCCCAGATGTATAGAAGTGGGCAAAGAGGGACCTGAGGAGTGGTATCTGATGAGGTTACTACCAAAGGGACATCACTCCCTTAATAGAGAGGCTGTTGCACCTCTTCAAATTCCTCTTTATCTCTCCTTTAGATTTCAACCAACATTCTCGTAGATGTGGAGAAATTATCTGGTAACTATTTTCTCCCTGTCTGCAGTCATCTAACAATGCACACCCACTGAGTAGGGATCCGGCTCATGGTCAAGAAAGTCCAAACTTTTCAAAGGAATGGAAATAGGTTGCCAAAAATTATGGTATTGAAACTGTAACTGAGGGTATTAAATCATTGAAAACTAGGGAATAAGGACCAATGAGGAAAGACAAAAATCTTATTGCGGAGGATATATAAATCCAAACACTCTAATGGAATTAATAGCCTAATTAAATAGTTTGCTCACAGATGACATCTAGATTAAATTATGAATTAATGAAGGCTTTTATAACCACAAATTATACCTGTCATTTACCTCATGGATAACCATCTGGCTCAACCAGAGCTGAGGAAAGTTGGACTTGGGGGGAAAAAAAGAGGAATTTTGGAAACTTTTTTGGGGAGAGGATTTCTGAAGCTGACCCTGAGTGTGTGTGTGTGCGTGTGTGTGTTCACTGTGAACACAGCTAACTGTGTGAAGCAGAAGGGGAAGCTGGGGTGGGGAGGCAGAATAAAGAACCATAGGATACTTTAGACATAAATAAACAGAAAGTTCATAGACCTCTACAGATAAATCTTCAGTATTTCAAAAATGCTCCTACATTATTATCTATTCTCTTCTCAAGGGCTAAGTGGAAATCAGATACTTCTCTCTAGAAATTGATGCTTACAGGAGGGAACTGCACAACCCCCTTATTATACAGTGGGAGAATCAGATGGAGAACTCTATTAACCTGTCGACCATACCATGGTAGGGCTGGATGGTAAATGGGTTTGGGAAGAGGAAAGTTAATTTCTGTTGGCTAGTCCCTTCTCAAGGATGGGGATCTTACCACTCAAGAGATTTCATTCCTTCCTTATATCACATTCACTATCCAAATCTTCTCCTTTCTTAGCCTCTAATTTGCCTCAGAGAGCTTACTGCTCAGGAATGGGTATAGAGATATCAACAAACAAGTAGGACATTTGAGATCATCATGGCTTAGTGTCAGGGCTCTAGGTCTGAAGAAACATCAAGGAGAGAGGGAATATGTAGAAATCTAGCAGTGGCATCATAGTTATTTTTCCTCTCGTTCCTGGGCACACAGGAAAACTTCCTAGCCTCCCTCAAAGTTCATTTGTGGCCATGCACAGGGTCTGGCCAACGTTCAGGAAAAGAAGTGATGTGTGTCATTTCCAACTTGCAACACTTGAGAGCATGTGTGAATTCACTCATCCCCTGCTTTAGGGTCTGAAAGTCTTGTGTTCCAGGTGGAGTAGCTGCAAGGTGAAAGCCCCCTGGATTTGCAAGTCATCACTTGGAAGGAAGCTGCCCGAAAAAGCTGCTGAGCCTGCAGTAGATTCAGCACATGTGAGCTGGGTGAGGTTTGAGGGGCTGTTTATTTCTGCGACAGAACATAGCTTCTCCTGACTAATACAGGTAAGGATGCAGAAAGAGGGGTGAGGAAGGGCTCAGAGCCGACCCTGCTCTCCTCACCACTTCCCAGAGTCATAAAGAAAGGGCCTCTCTTCTGGAAATGGAGGCATTAAAAAATATCCACAGAAGGTGAACTTGAATATACTTCTGTATTGTCTTTTTTAAAATATTTATTTATTTGGCTGCACTAGGTCTTAACTGTGGCATGTGGGATTCAATTCCCTGACCAGGGATCAAACCCAGGCCCCCTGCACTGGGAGCACCAGGGAAGTCCCTCTAGATTGTCTTTTACAATAAGAATATACTTCTCGTGTCATTAAAAAAAAAAAAAAAAACTAGGAAAAAAAAGGTTTGGGGTAGCTTTGAGAAGAAAGCTTTGTGGCGAGGAATTTGGAAGACCGCCAACATCCCTCAAAAATGTCTCTTGCATTTATAGAAAGATTTATTTGGGTTACCAAGTACCCGTTTAAAATATGACTCAGTGAGGCAGCGTAAACAGTGAATTCCTGCAGTGGTATGATTTAAATCACAAATGCTGGTGGTTGCCAACTGAAGACACTCAGCCTGGGTCAGCTCCACTGGGCAGATTGACGGCATAGAACACCAACTCATGGGTGGAAAAACCTGACTTTTGTTCCCTCACAATGATAAGCAACAAGACCCAAACCTCTTTCAGCAAAATGGGATGGTTTTTGTTATGAAGTGTGTTTCTTGCAAGTAGCCTGAAGTGCTTTATAGAAAGAGAATGTAAAATAAGATAGTACCTATTAACTAAGTGCTGCTGACATAAAAAATGTGGGATGACCACTCTTCTGAATAAATCATAAGAAATCAGAAAAGCTGGTTTGCATGCATCCATTGAAATATCAGTTCCCTATTCTCTAGGAAAATGAACTTCTTTATTCATGCTGTCAGTGACACCAGGAACTGAATAAGACAATAATGAAATCAGTTTCATAAATTCTGCTTCATTACCTTGGTAGCACCATGGGGCTTAGACACTCGCATCAAGTCTGCCACATTAAAATACCTTCACAGTTGAAACATATACACTACCACGTGTAAAATAGATAACTAGTGGGAAGTTGCTGTATAACACAGGGACCTCACCCTGTGCTCTATGATGACCTAGTGGAGGGATATGTAAGGGAGGTTCAGGAAGGAGGATATATGTATGTGTGTATAGATATAGATGTAGGTATAGATATAGCTTTCCTGGTGGCTCAGATGGTAAAGAATCTGCCTGCAGTGCAGGAGACCCAGGTTCAATCCCTAGGTCGGGAAGATCCCCCAGAGAAGGGAATGGCAACCCACTTCAGTTTTCTTGCCTGGAGAAATCCATGGATAGAAGAGCCTGGCTGGCTACAGTCCATAGAGTTGCAAACAGTCAGCCATGACTGAGCATCTTTCCACTTCATAGCTGATTCATGTTGTTGTCCAGCAGAAACCAACACAACATTGTAAAGCCATTATCCTCCAATTAAAAATAAATTTTAAAAAATCACCATACAAAAGTACCTTCACAGAAACTTTTATTTGTCACCAAATACTGAAGAGAAAGAGGCCCAGATAGAAAAGAGAATCTTGAGTTCTCTGCTCACCCCACTCCTTGACTTCCTCTGCCACCTACACTTTCCTAAACCAGGAAAACCTCTGTTATCAGTCACGATTCTCCTCAGTGAGCAACTGTTCACACATGGGTAGGAACACAGTGAATTTTCCCTCTCAGCCTTTTATCTCTGTGTGGGGCCATGGGCGTTTGACCCTTTGAGGGGATTTCACACATCAATACTCAGAAAGAATGTTTGGGGGATTAAAGGCCTATGAAATAGCATGAGGATTATTAGCAGGTTGGTCTAGAAATGGAAACTAATCAAGATCATTTCATGCTGTTGGGGTGGGGTAAAACAATCACAGCTCTGCCAGTTTCTCTTCTTCAAGTCATCTCCCTCTCCTAAATGGAGAGGGAGGCCTGTTTTCATGAGACACACTTTTTCCCTTCCCTGGACTATGCCTTGCCCTTCATAGATTTCTCTAGAACACCCCTTCTTCTAACACCAGGCCCTCCTGTTTCTTAGCCTCTTGAGCAGGAGTTAGGACTCCCTTTCCTACTTCCAAATTTTAACATTTCCCCTTCCTATGCTTTTGGTTCAGACGGTAAAGAATCTTCCTGCAATGCAGGAGACCCAGGTTCAATCCCTAGGTTGGGAATATACCCTAGAGAAAGGAATGGCCACCCTCTCCAGTATTCTTGCCATGGGGTCACAGAGTCGGACATGACTTAAGCGACTAACACACACCTTACTTCCAAATTTTAACATTTCCCCTTCCTAAGCTTTTAAAACAGAGTTGGGAACTTCACTTTTCTAAGAAACTTGATTTTATTTTCATTATAGAAATATATTTTCATCCCACCTCTTTTCTGAAATTTTGTAAGGCTCTGATTTTGTAAGGAAATGCCCTAGGTCACTCAGTATAAGAACTTGAGTTTGTTATTATTTTATAAAGCCTCATTTTAGGATTCACTCATTTTTAAAGGGCCTCAGAGTTCCCAAACTCCCCAATCAAATGTGTACACACATCATCACACTCTTTTCGCGTATTGTGAGGACACTTTCATTAAGCCTGAGTAATTATACTGGAGTTAAATTGGTCTGAAAGAACAGAAACTGTGACTCACTCAGTACTTAGACCCAATTCTGAGTTCTTTGATAAAACAGGTATTTGTTTTTGATTCCCCATATGTTTCTGTGTTACATCTAATTGTTTCCAAAAATGATCTGAAATTTTTAGAAAATTCTTCCTAAGATTTCCATTGAGGAAAATTGATTCATTGCCTATATTGTAAATTTTTAACTAATGAGAGTAACAAATAGCAATTCTTTTAAGTTTTGTAAGTTTTTATTTCTGGAACTAAAATTCCTAAAATTAGATGGACTGCTGCTGCTGCTAAGTTGCTTCAGTCGTGTCTGATTCTTTGCAACCCCATAGACAGCAGCCCACCAGGTTCCTCTGTCCCTGGGATTCTCCAGGCAAGAAACCCAAGGAGTGGGTTGCCATTTCCTTCTCCATTAGATGGACTAATGGGTGGCTTTTTTAATTTAAATATCTTAATAATTTTTAGTGTAAAATATCTTATAATGATATAACTATTGAATATAACCATATTGATGGTTTCTCTGTTGCAATTTTAAGTTGTTGATGCTATTTGAGTCTTGGGCAATGTACAGTGTATTATAGGTTGAACACTGATGTATGTAATATCATTTATAACCAATAAAACAAAGAGGCTGTATTATCAAAATATTTAGGGTCATACAGAATAATACATAGAGTTATGCAAAAACTGAACTTAGCCTAAAGTTTCCTCCCCTATTATCACACTAATAAAGTGGGATGTTAACTAGGAGGTACAGCAGAAGAACTGGGGTTTTATTGCCTCTATGTTCCTCTCCTGTGAGTGTTGAAAAACCATGAAATGGTCAAAAAGGAGACAGCAAGGACTTCCCTGGTGGTCCAGTAGTTAAGAATCTGCATTTCCAATGCAGAGGATATAGGTCCAATCCCCAGTGAGGGAACTAAGATATCATATGCCATGTTGCAAGGCCAAAATAAAAAAGAATAAAGAGAAATTACATATTTTAAAAAGGGAGATGGCAAGAGAGGTTAGAAAAAACAGAAGTTGCAAGAAATACAAATTGAATAGCCTATCCCTTAATTAACCAAATAAGTGAATGCAGTGGAAAGTGAAAGTGGCTCAGACGTGTAGACTCTTCATAACCCCATGGGCTATACAGTCCATGGAATTCTCAGGCAAGAATACTAGAGTGGGGAGCCATTCCCTTCTCCAAGGGATCGTCTCCACCCAGGGATTGAACCCAGCTCTCCCGCATTGCAGTTGGATTCTTTACCAGCTGAGCCATCAGGGAAGCCCAAGAATACTGGAGTGGGTAACCTATCCCTTCTCAAGCAGATCTTCCCAACCTGGGAATCAAACCGGGGTCTCCTGCATTGCAGATGGATTCTTTACCAGCTGAGCTACTAGGGAAGCCCAAATGCAGTGGGGGTTTCCTTTATTAATTTGCTTTGGCTGTCATACAGAGTACCTCAGATTGGGTGGCCTAATCAACAGAAAATTATTTTCTCGCAGTTTTGGAGGCTAGAAGTCCAGGATCCAAGTGTTGGCAGCGTTGGTTTCCCTTGCGGTCTCTCTCCTTGGCTTGTAGTCTGCCTTCTCTCTCTGTCTTCATATCATTTTGCCTCTGCACTTGTCTGTGTCCTAATTTCCTCTTCTTAAAAGAACACAAGTCATATTTGATTAGAGCCCACTCTAACATCCTCATTTTAACTTGATCATCTATCTTTATATAGGTGACTTTAAATCTTGTCTTTGAATATGGTCACACATGAAGTACTGGAGGATAGGACTTCAAATACATTTTAGGAGGTACCAAAGTTCAACCCATGACAGAGTCCTGTCCAAGCCATCTGTTGAAAACCACCAAAAATTCCATTTATCCTATGCAAATCATCTTTTTAAATGCATCAAAGAACTGAGAGGTTAAAAAATTATACATATACACACAGGCCAAAACCCATGAAATGAGAAACTAAGTAAATAAAGCAGTGAAACTGGTTTCACTTTGAGGGCACTTGTCAAAGCCTGGTGACTTTAAGCACCTTAAGTTTTTATTTTTCTGTAATTTTCAGGGAGCAAAGAAGAGGAGAATAAAACCCACCCAAAGTGAGGAGTCTAATTAAAGCGCCCCTAAACCGAAGGGATAAACACCCAACGTAAAGTGAACTAGAAATAAGCCTTGCCTACTCATGCCACCAAATCATGGGATCACAAGGGGAACTGTCACACTTAAACTATGGCATTGAGTAGAGGGAAAATTATTCCTTCTAATCATACACGTTACAAACCAGCCTCAAGTAGGTCTCTAGCCTGTATTTATACTTCTTCTGTTGCCCTTAAACCCATAAACCCTAGAATTTAAACTAGTCTGAGCTTGGTCTCACCCCAAGGTGTCTGGCAGAAGTGTTCTGTTATTGACTGCTGGATAAAATCCATGTTCCTCCCAACTTGGTATCATACACCAGCAGGATTATTGTACTCACAGAGTCTCCAGGTTAAGAATTTGGAAAAAGCACAACAGGGACAATTTACTTCTGCCCGCAATGTATCTGGTGGCTATCAGAGAAGACTTGAAGACCAGGAGGTGACTCCAAGGCTAGAACTGTAATTACCTGTAAGTTAGTTTATCTGCAGTTCTGGTAGTTGATACAAGTTGTTGGCTAGGACTTCAGCTGAGAATTCTCTTGGTGAAAATACCTAGATATGATCTTTCCATTGGCTACATGGACTTTCTCACAGCACAGTGGCTGCTTCAGAATGCAACACGTCTATAGACAAGTAGGGTTAAATTGTTCTACCTTTTATCTCCCAGCCTTGGAAATCACATGGAATCACTTCCATGGACATTACAGATCTTCCCAGGTTCAAGGAGAAAGAACAATGACTTCGTTTCTCCATGGGAGGAATGTCAAAATCACATTGTAAGAAAAGCATGTGGAATGGAGATATTGTGACTGCTCTCTTTGGAACCTAAAATTCACCATCCAAAAGGATATGAACCAATAAAAAAGATACCAGCTGATGGTTTTAGAATTATCCATGAATCCCAAGCCGGGATATATCAGAGGAAATCCAGGCCTAGATATATCATAGTGTGGCAATCCAGAAACAAAGAAAATATTTAAAAGTATATCCTTCCAAGGAGTAACAATTACACTAACATCACACTTCTCAGCAATATATGAAAGTCCTAAGGCAGTAAAATAATGTCTTCAAAGATGTCATCCTAAAATTATAAACCTGGCAAAAATATAATTCAATAATGATGATGAAACAAAGACATTTGCAAAAACAAGAATATGCAGGAAGAGTTTATCACCAATAAATCTCAACAGAGGATGCTCCAAAAGATTGAAGGAAGAAAAGTGAGTTGAAATGGAAAGACTAAAATGCAAAGATGAATGGTGAGCAAATAAAGTAGATAACTCTAGATAAATATTGACTATATATTATAAACATATATTCATATCACATATAAATATATTTACATATAAAATAAAAATACCCAACATAAATCAGGAGGGGGTAATCGAGCAAAACATTTCAAAGATCCTCCTCTTGTTTAGTAGGGAGTTAAAGATACTATTGTTGTTGTTGTTTAGCTGCTAAGTCATGTCCAACTCTTTGTAATCCCATGGACTGTAGCCCTCCCAGCTCCTCTGTTCACGGGATTTCCTACCACTGAGCCACCAGGGAAGCAAGATGTTATTGGGTTGGCCAAAAAGTTCATTTGGGTTTTTATGTAATATCTTATGGGACAAGCCTGAACAAACTTTTTGTCTAATTAAAATACATGATAGCTTTCTAAAGTCACCACTAAATAATAGAAAGAATAAGATGAGAAAAATCACTCAAGTATTCAAAAAATAGTCAAGATAGGAGGAAAAAAAACATAAATAGTGGGAGATATTATCTAAAATAACATGTTAGAACTAAATCACCCTGGTAATCTCAACAAATGTAAGTAAATGCTAAATGCTCCATTTAAAAGAAAAAAACCACAACCCAGCAGACTACATAACAGCCACAAAATCCAGCTATGAGCTGCTTACATGTTTGCGGGCTCTTCTCAGCTCTGCTCTGGCTGGCTCTGGGCTCAGCTCTATGTTCTGCATCCCTGGAAATCTTTAGCCATCTAACTTCTGGTTGGGTTTGGCCAGCCGCAGATAGTGGTAATAGATCACAGGTCAGGAGCAGAAAGAAGTAGGGTATCAGTGTCCCTAGTTTCCCTCCCTGCCAGGCCAGTGTTTTTCGATGGTTGTGTTATCTCTACTGAAGGCCGCTGCTCCTGCAGGTGCCCCCTCTCCTAGTAACAGTTTATCTTGGGTTCCACTACTACTGTTCCCTGTCTTTGACCTTTTCGTGCTTAGGGTATAAATGCTTTTCCCTGTTTCTAGTGCCTGGGTATTTCACCGTCTTTTATTGGTCCTCTTAATGCTGTCCACACCTCTGTAAAGAATTTCTTCATTAAATTGTCTTCAATTAGCGTTTTGAGTCCACTGCCTATTTCCTGCCAGCATCCTGACTCACAGCAGGAGACACACCTAAAACATCAGGATTCTAAAAGATTGACAATAAGATGTTGAAAATGTTACAGCATGCAAATACCAACCCCCAAACATTAGACTTTAAGATGAAAAAACAATACGAGATAAGAGAGACATGATGAAAAATTCAGTTAGTCAGTAATAGAGCATTACCATCATAGCGTCAAATGATATGAAGTGGAAAAAATTGAGAGGAGAATTAGATAAATCTTTCAAACCTAGAGTAAAAAAGATAAAAATGATCTGGAAATAACAATTTGTTTTTTAAAAGTACACTATACATGGAGACTTCCCTGGAGGGTCCAGTGGTTAAGACTCCATGCTTCCACTGCAGGAGACATGGGTTCAATCCCTGATCAGGGAACTAAGATCCCCTATGCCATCCAAAAGAAAAAGAAAAAAAGTACACCATACATTTGAATAACTTTATAACAGGCATTTATTTTTCTAATTTTATGTTTTTTAGAGTAATATAATCCTTGGTTTGTATTTACCTGAGCAGAAATTGGTTGGCAGCAGAGATAGGAAAGTAAAACTGTGGTGGTGGTCAGAGGAAACCAGTTATACCAGAACACAAATGGACAAGAAAATGGTAATTTAAGATAGAAAAGCTAAAAATGACTAAATAAACAAATGGAAAAATGTTCAGCCTCATTAGCAAAGAAACAGAAAATAAAACCATACATTATTTTCACCGATAAAGTTAACAAAAACTTCTTTTAAAATTAGGTGTAATACCCGAAGCTATCTAGGATAAAATAGACACTGCCATGTACTGCTGGCAGGAGTAAAACTTGAGACAAGTTATTTAGCTTATGACAGTTGACCCAATGATTCCATTTCTTGGAATCTAGAAAATAGTTTGAGTTAATGATAAGAACTCATGTGCAAAAAGGGGATGCTGTTGATAATATACATATTTGTAAAAATAGGAATGCTCTTCTCTTTCTCTTCCCCTTCCCATATCTTTCTCCCTCCCATTCCATTGTTTACTTCTTGAGCAATTCAACCACAAACCCATTAGATTGAGGCTATACAAGGTAGGTGTCCCTGCGGGTGAGCGGGGGAAAAGCCATGGTAGCCCGTGTGGAATGGCAGACAACCACTGGAAAAAAGGGTCTCTGTGGGGCACTGATGCAGCTCAGAATGCAAGAGTCCCAGCAGGGAGAGGAGAGCCTCTGTGGGGGGGAGAGAGATAGCCAGCAGCAGGATGTCATAGCCCAATCAAGGTGAGGAGGGCATTTACATGCATGAGAGCGTGGTGGCTATTAAGGAAAACAGTTGCATATAGGGGATTGATCAAATAAGGAAATATACTCAGGATAAGGAAGCCAGGTTTCTCATTTCTAGAGAATCAAGTTACAATTATTACAATATATACAGGGAGAACATAAGAATGAGATATTGGCTTAGAATTGGGGATACTGGTGTTAACTCCTGGCTCTCATATAAAAATAGGTACAAAACATAAAAATAAACACAGATATAAACACATGTATGTATACGTACATATGTCTGTTATGAGGGTCTAGGAACAGTGTCACCCTTATAGCAAGGAGCCCACTAATGCCTAGATGTTGGTTTCTAAATATTCTTTTCCAGTAAAAGGAACTCTTGAGAGAAATAGATGAGTCCAGTGCTGGGGCAGGGAATGTACAATTAGACTGGAGTATCTCTGCCATAAAAAGTAAGGGCAGGTTCAGAGAGTAATGGGAACATTTCTAAAGAACACATATATCATTGACGAAGCTACGAGTCCATACTTATTCAAGTGATATAAACAATTGGATGAATTGACTCTTTGAAAAGGAATGACTCTTTAAATATTCTCTAAGTATCTCTGTACAAAATATTTATCATTTATAAGGGGGAAGAAAAGTACCTGTGCACTGCAAAAGCCTGGCAGACATCACCTTCATAAAGTTATCAAAGTTAATATCACCAGTGATGGGGCAAATTGAAATCATGTATCTGATAGGGTGCAATGAGAAGAATACAGCATTGCTTCTGAAAAACACCTACCAAAGACGCATGATTGAATCCAATTGTCAGGAAAGATCTAACATACTCACATGGAGGGGCATTTTATAAAATAACTAACTTGTAATCTTCAAAAGGATCAAGGAAATGAAAATCAAGGGAAAGGTGAGGAACTGTCCTGGATTGAAGGAAACTAAAGAGACCTAACAACTAAGCATAAGGATTTATTCTGAACTAAATTTTTTACTATAAAAAAATTATTGGAAGAGCTAGTGAAACACAAATAAGGTCTGAGGATTAGATGGTAGTACTGGATCAACATTACTTTCTTAATTTTGGTGGTTGTATTAAGGAAAATGTCCTTGTTTGTGGATATTATACATACTAAGGCATTTAGGGAGACAAGATGATTAAGCATCATGTTGGCAACTTATTCTCAAATGATTCGGGGGGGAAAAGTTATTTGTTCTTTTCTTTCAACTTTTCTCTAAACTTGAGATTGTTTCCAAACAGTTTTTAAATGAAGAAACAATCGAAGTATCAAATAGGCCAGTTCCATAATCTGGGTCCAACTTCTCTAACTTCCATCTGTCATCAATCCACCAGGCACCCATCCCAACACTCAACCACCCAATCGATGTTCTCACATACTACACGTGTAGTTCAATTTGGCTTGACCATATTTTGTCTCTTTACACAGATGAATAGGCTTTATTTCCTTCAAAGTCTGACCCAAAAGACTTCCGCTAGAATATGGTTTTCTCTTCCCAGGGTGATCAGTTGTCCCTTCAGCTCTCACAGCATCCGGGGCTTCTCTTGATCTTACCGGGTGCACTTCTCACTTCTTATCATCAAGAGACCACTCTGTTCTTTTCTTGCCTGAGCTTCTTGAAACAGAGACTATGTCTTTCTTTCTTTTTGGCCACATGCAAACATTCCCTGAACCAAGGATGGAACCTGAGTTCCCTGCAGTCTGAATCACTGGGCCACCAGGGAAGTCCCAGGGACTATGTATTTTTTAT
The DNA here is from genome assembly GCF_049115385.1 of Moschus berezovskii. Lineage (NCBI taxonomy): Eukaryota > Metazoa > Chordata > Mammalia > Artiodactyla > Moschidae > Moschus > Moschus berezovskii. The sequence continues at coordinate 101,356,900 of NC_142464.1, read as the reverse complement.
CCAACAATCCTCATTGTCTGACATTGAGTTCAGTTCAGTTCAGTTCAGTCGCTCAGTCATGTCCAACCCTCCGCGACCCCATGAATCACAGCACATTGAGTAGGTGCTCATAAAACTTTGTGTAATCAAAGGATAAACAAATAAACTGGTCTTCCTGCAAATACAGTCAGTCCTTCCTTAATAATCCATTCCCAAAGGAATAGCCAGACTGACTCATGCCTCTTTCTCCTGAAATGTCTCTCTAGGGCTCTCTACAAAGCCTAACATTATGCCAGCTGCAAAATGAAACTATTTAAGAGATTCAGATTCATTTTCATTGAGCAGGCTATGAAGGGTGAATTTGGACTAAGAGGCAGTAAATTAATAACATAGAGTATATAGTAATTCTTTTAGGATTTATTAATTAATAGAGTATAAAGTACCAAAGACTCTCTCTAACTTCAGAAATCCCTTAAAGTATGTTGATATTTTATTAATTAGAACCAGATCTATTAGAATCATAGCACATATCTGAGTCACTGTGCTTTTTTAATAGATATTACTTGATGAGCCTATGGATTTGGAAATCTCTGACACACCAGCAAGATCACCATTGCTGAGTGTGGACAAATCGAATACCTTTGACTTGTAGGAAAAAAACTTCCAATTGTATATTTACAGGACTCTCCTGAGGATTAAAATACTTAACCCATGTAAAAAAGAACTCAGGATAGCAGTCAACACAGAGCAAATACTCAGTACATATTAGTTGTTGATTTTGTAGTTATTATTGATTGGAGCCACATTCTAGTTCAGTTCAGTTCAGTTGCTCAGTTGTGTCCAACTCTTTGCTGCTGCTGCTGCTAAGTCACTTCAGTTGTGTCCGACTCTGTGTGACCCCATTGATGGAAGCCCACCAGGCTCCCCCGTCCCTGGGATTCTCCAGGCAAGAACACTGGAGTGGGTTGCCATTTCCTTCTCCAATGTGTGAAAGTGAAAAGTGAAAGTGAAGTCGCTCAGTCGTGTCCAACTCTTTGCGACCCCATGAATCACAGCACTCCAGGCCTCCCTGTCCATCACCAACTCCCGCAGTTCACTCAAACTCATGTCCATAGAGTCGGTGATGCCATCCAGCCATCTCGTTCTCTGTCGTCCCCTTCTCCTCCTGCCCCCAATCCCTCCCAGCATCAGAGTCTTTTCCTGTGAGTCAACTCTTCGCATGAGGTAGCCAAAGTATTGGAGTTTCAGCTTTAGCATCAGTCCTTCCAGTGAATATCCAGGACTGATCTCCTTTAGAATGGACTGGTTGGATCTCCTTGCAGTCCAAGGGACTCTCAAGAGTCTTCTCCAACACCACAGTTCAAAAGCATCAATTCTTCAGCGATCAACTTTCTTCACAGTCCAACTCTCATATCCATACATGACTACTGGAAAAACCATAGCCTTGATTAGACGGACCTTGGTTGGCAAAGTAATGTCTCTGCTTTTCAGTACGCTATCTAGGTTGTTCATAACTTTCCTTCCAAGGAGTAAGCGTCTTTTAATTTCATGGCTGCAGTCAGCTTCTGCAGTGATTTTGGAGCCCAAAAAATAAGTCTGACATTGTTTCCACTGTTTCCCCTTCTATTTCCCATGAAGTGATGGGACTAGATGCCATGATCTTTTCTGAATGTTGAGCTTTAAGCTAACTTTTTCACTCTCCTCTTTCACTTTCATCAAGAGGCTTTTGAGTTCCTCTTCACTTTCTGCCATAAGGGTGGTGTCATCTGCATATCTGAGGTTATTGATATTTCACCCGGCAATCTTGATTCCAGCTTGTGCTTCTTCCAGCCCAGCGTTCCTCATGATGTACTCTGCATAGAAGTTAAATAAGCAGGGTGACAATATACAGCCTCGACGTAGTCCTTTTCCTATTTGCAACCAGTCTGTTGTTCCATGTCCAGTTCTAACTGTTGCTTCCTGACCTGCATACAGGTTTCTCAAGAGGCAGGTCAGGTGGTCTGGTATTCCCATCTCTTTCAGAATGTTCCACAGTTTATTGTGATCCACACAGTCAAAGGCTTTGGCATAGTCAATGAAGCAGAAATAGATGTTTTTCTGGAACTCTCTTGCTTTTTCCATGATCCAGCGGATGTTGGCAATTTGATCTCTGGTGCCTCTGCCTTTTCTAAAACCAGCTGGAACATCTGGAAGTTCATGGTTCATGTATTGCTGAAGCCTGGCTCGGAGAGTTTTGAGCATGACTTTACTACATTCTAAGCCACATTCTAAATATTTATTTATTTGGCTGTGCCAGGTCTTAGTTGTGGCATGCAGGACATTTAGTTGCAGCATGTGGGGTCTAGTTCCTTGGCCAGAGATTGAACCTGGGCCTCCTGCATTAGGGGCATGGAGTCTTAGTCATTGGACCACGAGGAATTCCCAGAGTCACATTTTAGAACCACATGATGTTAGCAATATTCTAGAAATCTTAATCCCTCCATAGAAATGGGGGAACCTGGAATTTGAAGACAAGTTAGGTGACTGTTGAAATAATCTTGGAGAAGGCAATGGCAAGCCACTGCAGTACTCTTGCCTAGAAAATCCCATGGACAGAGGAGCCTGGTGGGCTACAGTCCATGGGGTCACTACTAGTCAGACAAGACTGAGAGACTTCACTTTCACTTTCACACATTGGAGAAGGAAATGGCAACCCACTCCAGTGTTCTTGCCTGGAGAATCCCAGGGACGGGGGAGCCTGGTGGGCTGCCGTTTATGGGGTCGCACAGAGTTAGACATGACTGAAGCGACTTAACAGCAGCAGCAGCATAGTTAAATTGGGGGAAGGAGTACAATGAGAATGGAAAGAAAGAACTCTGAGAAGTGAATTTAAGAAAAAATAATTGAATTCAGAAAGTAATTGCCATTGAGGGGTCTAGAAAATGGAGGCATTAAAAAATAACTTCAATGATTTAAACTCTTGAGATCAAGAACTATAGATTCCATTGGAAAAAATACTGACAAATGGAAGAAAAATCTACTTGAGGAGAATGAAATCATATTGGATTTGAGGAAGAGGAGATCACTGGAAATCCAAGTAAAATATTTAGTCTGATTGGAGAGATAAAGGACTGAACTTTAGTTAAATGAATAGGACAGCAAGTATATAAAAATTATCTGAATATAAGTAATAAACAAGTTAGTAACAATTGATATGCTCTCTGCTTTAAAAAAAATTGTTATGGGAAAAACCAAGGTTTGACACATCAGGAACATCCAGAGTTAAATTGTGGGAGAAGGGAGAAGAACCAATAAAGGAAAAATGTTCTCAGAAGCAAGAGGAAGACAGGGTAGAGCCCTGCTATGAGCAAGATACACTATGTACTCTGAGAGGCAAGATCAGACATGAGAGCAGGCCATTGTATAGACTACTTTTAGTAACCTGATGATACATGGCCATCTGAGGAATGCAAAGAAAGCTGATATAAGACCTTCTCAGTAAAAAAGAAAGAAAAGAATGAGGCAAGGTCATTTGCTGAGAGCAATAGAAGAGGATGTGATTGAGTGCTTAGTTGTGACCTTGGAAAAAAAGATATGGAAGTTTTGAGGAGAGTTAGTGGCTCAGCTGGTGAAGAATCCGCCTGCAATGTGGCAGACCTGAGTTTGATCCCTGGGTTGGGAAGATCCCCTGGAGAAGGGAATGGCTACCCACTCCAGTATTCTGGCCTGGAGAATTCCATGTACTCCATTGTCCATGGGGTTACAAAGAGTAGGACATGACTGAGTGACTTTCACTTTCTTTCTATAGAGTTGTGAGCAAGGATAATGAAAAACAAAGGATGGTACATTCCCCCAGGACTAGTGGGCGGGAGAACTATTACCTTTCCCAGGCTTGGAGAAGAGGGAGGAGAGAGCACTTACCCGGAGAAAGCTGTTGGGAGAGGACCCCCTGCAGGAGCTGTGGGCCTTTAGGTAAAGGGACATAGCCAACCCGCAGGACTGGTCAGGAGGCAGGTGGGGGTATAAATGATCTGACCTCATTTTCTCTTGCCCTGTAGATTTCAAGTAAAGTTTGAAACCTAACTGGTAACTAGAGGACCAGGGAGCCAGAATGTTGCAATCTCATGGGACAGCTTCTTATGGCACATGTGTGCGTACATGCTAAGTCGCTTCGGTCATGTCTGACTCTTTGCGATCCTATGGACTGTAGCCTTACAGGCTCCTCTGTCCATGGGATTCTCCAGGCAAGAGTACTGGAGTGGGTTGCCATGCCCTCCTCCAGGGGATCTTCCCAACCCAGGGATCGAACCCAAGTCTCTCACGTCTCCTGCATTGGCAAAGGGGTTCTTTACCACTAGCGCCACCTGGGAAGCCCTTCCTATGGCACAGAGGAGGGTAAAGATGGTGGGAAATGGATCCAGTGAGACTTTAAAAAGAGTGGAAAAGGTCTGGCAATGCCACTGTTAGAACGGAGTCGCAAAGAGTCAGACGCAACTGAGCGATGAACACACACACATACACAACAACACTGTCAGAAAAGAGATGGGGAGCCAAGAGATGAAAAAAACTGCCAAGCTTCTCCAGAAGATCAGATTGATGCTAGTCAATACTTTAAAATAACAGTACTTATAGCAGAAATCAACACAACCTTGTAAATCAAACATACTTCAATAAAATAATTTTTTAATTTAAAAATAAAATGAAATAAAGGTAGTTATTTTTATCTTATTACAAGGATCACATGTAGTCATTGTAGAAAATTTCAGAAATATTAAAATCAAAAAAGAAAATGAAAATTACCCCAAATCCCACTCTCCAATGGTCAGTTCAGTTCAGTTCAGTTCAGTCGCTCAGTCGTGTCCGACTCTCCACGACCCCATGAATCACAGCACGCCAGGCCTCCCTGTCCATCACCAACTCCCAGAGTTCACCCAAACTCATGTCCATAGAGTCGGTGATGCCATCCAGCCATCTCATTCTCCGTCGTCCCCTTCTCCTCCCGCCCCCAACCTTTCCCAGCATCAGAGTCTTTTCCAGTGAGTCAACTCGTCACATGAGGTGGCCAAAGTATTGGAGCTTCAGCTTTAGCATCAGTCCCTCCAATGAACACCCAGGATTGATCTCATCTAGAATGGACTGGTTGGATCTCCTTGCAGTACAAGGTACTCTCAAGAGTCTTCTCCAACACCACAGTTCAAAAGCATCAATTCTTCCGCAATCAGCCTTCTTCACAGTCCAACTCTCACATCCATACATGACCACGGGAAAAACCATAGCCTTGACTAGACGGACCTTGGTTGGCAAAGTAATGTCTCTGCTTTTTAATATGCTATCTAGGTTGGCCATAACTTTCCTTCCAAGGAGCAAGCGTCTTTTAATTTCATGGCTGCAATCAAAAAATAAAGTCTGACAGACACTGTCTCCACTGTTTTTCCATCTATTTGCCATGAAGTGATGGGACTAGATGCCATGATCTTAGTTTTCTGAATGTTGAGCTTCAAGCCAACCTTTTCACTCTCCTCTTTCACTTTCATCAAGAGGCTTTTGAGTTCCTCTTCACTTTCTGCCATAAGGGTTGTGTCATCTGCATATCCGAGATTATTGATATTTCTCCCGGCAATCTTGATTCCAGCTTGTGCTTCTTCCAGCCCAGCGTTCCTCATGATGTACTCTGCATAGAAGTTAAATAAGCAGGGTGACAATATACAGCCCTGACGTACTCCTTTTCCTATTTGGAACCAGTCTGTTGTTCCATGTACAGTTCTGACTGTTGCTTCCTGACCTGCATACAGGTTTCTCAAGAGGCAGGTCAGGTGGTCTGGTATTCCCATCTCTTTCAGAATGTTCCACAGTTTATTGTGATCCACACAGTCAAAGGCTTTGGCATAGTCAATGAAGCAGAAATAGATGGTTTTCTGGAACTCTCTCGCTTTCTCCATAATCCAGTGGATGTTGGCAATTTGATCTCTGGTGCCTCTGCCTTTTCCAAAACCTGCTTGAACATCTGGGAGTTCACGGTTCACATATTGCTGAAGCCTGGCTTGGAGAATTTTGAGCATGACTTTACTAGTGTGTGAGATGAGTGCAATTGTGCAGTAGTTTGAGCATTCTTTAGCATTCCCTTTCTTTGGGATTGGAATGAAGACTGATCTTTTCCAGTCCTGTGGCCACGTCTGAGTTTTCCAAATTTGCTGGCATATTGAGTGCAGCACTTTCACAGCATCAATTTTCAAGATTTGAAGTAGCTCAACTGGAATTCCATCACCTCCACTAGCTTTGTTCATAGTGATGCTTTCTAAGGCCCACTTGACTTCACATTCCAAGATGTCTGGCTCTAGGTCAGTGATCACATTATCATGACTATCTTGGTCGTGAAGATCTTTTTGTACAGTTCTTCTGTGTGTTCTTGCCACCTCTTCTTAATATCTTCTGCTTCCTTTAGGTCCATACCATTTCTGTCCTTTATCGAGCCCATCTTTGCATGAAATGTTCCCTTGGAATCTCCAATGGTAATCACTTCTAAAATTTTTGAACATCCATTTTTTTTATATGCACAAAAATTTATTTTAAACAAAATCAGATTACATTGTACTCTAAAATAATCTAAAGTTCTTTGGAAATAATAATAAACAGAAACCAAATTAGATCAACTTAAGTATTAATTAAATGTTTATTGACTGCCTACAATGTATAGAGGTTCATAGCACTTAAAAAGATAGATTATTTGTGATCTCGTAGAATTTACATTCTAGTGGAGAGAGACAGTAAACAAATAAATCATACATAATATTTTCAGTTTAGTTCAGTTCAGTCGTTCAGTCGTGTCCGACTCTTTGCAACCCCATGAATCACAGCACACCAGGCCTCCCTGTCGTATGCAGGTCAGGAAGCAATAGTCAGAACTGTACATGGAACAACAGACTGGTTCCAAATAGGAAAAGGAGTACGTCAGGGTTGTATATTGTCACCCTGCTTATTTAACTTATATGCAGAGTACATCATGAGGAACACTGGGCTGGAAGAAGCACAAGCTGGAATCAAAATTGCTGGGAGAAATATCAATAACCTCAGATATGCAGATGACACCACCCTTATGGCAGAAAGTGAAGAGGAACTCAAAAGCCTCTAGAAGAAAGTGAAAGAGGAAAGTGAAAAGGTTGGCTTGAAGCTCAATATTCAGAAAACAAACATCATGGCATCTGGTCCCATCACTTCATAGGAAATAGATGGGAAAACAGTGGAAACAGTGTCAGACTTTATATTTTTGGGGCTCCAAAATCACTGCGGATACTGATTGCAGCCATGAAATTAAAAGACACTTACTCCTTGGAAGGAAAGTTATGGCCAACCTAGATAGTATAATAAAAAGCAGAGACATTACTTTGCCAACATAATATTTTAGGGTGTCATAAATGCTGTAAAAGAACAAAGCTGGGACTGGGATTTTTCTGGTGGTCCAGAGGCTAAGATTTCGCCTTCCAATGCAGAGGGTGTGGGTTCAATCCCTGGTCAGGGAGTTAAAATCCCATATGAATTGTGGCCAAAAAAATAAAACATAAAACTGTGAGCGATACTGTAATGAATTCAATAAAGTCTTTAAAAGAAAAATGGTCTGAATAAAAAAAAATCTTTGAAAAGTAAGTAAATAAAAAAATAATGTTGGGGAAATGGATAGAAGCTAATTCAGTTGTCCAGGTAAGAAACAGTGGCTTGGATCAGGAGGGAATAAGGGAGGAAGAGCGTGACAGCTGGATTCTGGATGTATTTCCAGCAGAGCAGACAGACTGACTGATGAGGGCACACAGGGAGTGTGGCTGTCCCTTCAGATCCACCTGCTCCTCCCTCCTGGGCACTGGTGATCTGACCTCCGTGGACCACACCCTTTGATTCTCCTATCCTCCTTTGGTTGAGTTCAGACAATGAAGTGAACTGGAGAGCATGAGAACAAGACAGAAATGTTTATTGGCCTGACACCTGCCCTGCCAGCTACAGCGTGGCAACACTGCCCTTCTCTGCTGTCAGGCAGCTGTCTATGACACCACAGCTCCTGCTGGTTCCGGTAAACCCTGCTCACCCCTGCTTTGTTCCAGCTTCGGGTAACAGTGGCTTCCTATGGTGGTCCCCTTTTGGGCGCTTCATCATTCCTTATTACTTTCCCTGACCCTGAGGACTTCCCAGGTGGCTTATTTGTAAAGAATCCACCTGCAGTGCTGGAGACGCAGGAGACATGGGTTTGATTCCTGGGTCAGGAAGATCCCCTGGAGGAGGAAATAGCAACCCGCTCTGGTATTCTTGCCTGGAGAATCCCACGGACAGAGGAGCCTGGCAGTCTACTAGTCCATGAGGTCACAAAGAGTTGGATGTGACTGAGCAACCGAACAACACCTTTTAATGTGTTAATTGTATTCTGCCAGGATTCTGAGTGACACAGGATGAGAGAAAAAAAGAATCAGAGATGACACCCAAGTTACTGGTCTGAGCAGCTGGAAGAAAGGGTTGTTATTTGCTGAACTGAAGGAAAAATTGATAGTGTATAATGAATTCATGGGAAAGATAGGGAGTAGCTCACAGAATAGAATCAAAGGCGGAAATACAAAGGAGTGGGTTGAAGCCCCTGGCCTGCTGAGAGCTCAGGATGGAAGCTGGCGATGATTGGTCAGAGCTTCTAAAGGGAAAAGAAGTTCAAAGCCTTTCATTGAAGGGAAGAGGCCAGATGTAGGCTCTAACTGCTTGAAGGTGGGAACAAAACTATTGTTGACTGCTTGCCTGGTCTGTGGCATTTAGCATGCTTGAGGCCTCAGGGAAACTGCTGCTGCTGCTAAGTCACTTCAGTCGTGTCCGACTCTGTGTGACCCCATAGACGGAAGCCCACCAGGCTCCCCCATTCCTGGGATTCTCCAGGCAAGAACACTGGAGTGGGTTGCCATTTCCTTCTCCAATGTGTGAAAGTGAAAAGTGAAAGAGAAGTCTCTCAGTCGTGTCCGACCCCTAGCGACCCCACGGACTGCAGCCTACCAGGCTCCTGCATCCATGGGATTTTCTAGGGAAGAGTACTGGAGTGGCTTGCCACTGCCTTACTGCTAAACTTCCTTCAGTCATGAGACAACTCTTTCACAAAGAATTACTCAGTCTATAGGTTATTACAGTCATGAAAAAGCTATATGCATATGTATAATTGAATCACTTTGCTATACACCTGAAACTAACATGATATTGTAAATCAATTATACTACAATATAAAATAAAAATTAAAAAAGAAAGAAAAGTGCAAAAATCAAAATAGATGACAATGAAAAATAGGAATTACCTGGCAGGTCAGTAGTTAAGACTCTGCACTTTCACTGCTGAGGGCACAGGTTCAATCGCTGGTCAGGCCAAAAAATAAATAAATAAAAAGAATTAGCCCAAAACATCCATAGGGTTCAGGCTGAGAAACCCTTCTCTGTATGGAGGTTGCCAAGGACTGTTTCAGTTCCTTTTTTTTTGGCCGTGAGGCATGTCTTAGTTCCTCGACTGGGTATGGAACCCGTGCCCCCTGCAGTGGAAGCAGAGTCCTAACCACTGGACTGTCAGGAAAGCCCCTGTTCTTCAGTTTCTAGGTCTTAGAAGACAGGTCAGATTATTCTAGATACAGAGCCTCAAACTTTATTGGAAACCGATTTTTAAAGTGACTGTGGCAAATATATGGGAACTGTCTGAACAGGCTCAGTAAACAGTTGGAAATTTTTCAGAGCCTGGAGCTGAACTTGACAACACTATGGCAAAATGTAAGTGTGCAAACAGACACAAACCTCCTCAGGGTAGTGCAGGTTTATTCATCGCTTAAACAGAGCATTCTGGATGTGCTCAGTTTGCAACTGAAATTAATAAGGCTGTAAATCACATTACAGCTTTCAAACTCATGCAGGAATCTTTTCAGGGAGTGGAGAGCTATGGCATTGTCTAATGACAGGTTCTAAGGCAGGCCTGCAACAGGGCTGCATTCATGGGGCACAATATGCTTTCTGTGTCCCAAGGATTCTCCTGGGACAGCCTGACTTACCTGGAGGAGGTAGACAGGCTCACTGGAGAAGGCAGGCTCCGCTCCAGACACGCCTTTGTTCTTAGCACAATGGTAGGTCTGGGAACCTGGGCCTGGACCAGGGCCAGGGAGGCTCTGAGAGCAGATTAAGAAGGTGCACTCTGCCAACGAGCCTCAGGGCTTAGATGGCTCAGTGGTTTCCTAAAATTCTGGCAGAGAGAAATATTTTTTAAAGTAAGATTTTTTTTTCTTTTTTGCCATTTGTAGCTAGAAAGTTTTCTGTCAAAAATAAACATGATTCATGTCCCAAGAAAGCTCCGTTCTAGAGAATGCTGCAAACTTCCTTGACTGACGTATCTCCCCGAACACTTGGAATCTGATTTCTGATTCCCAACTCCGAGGTGATGGTTCTTCCCTTTATTGTCCTGGTACAGGAAGACCTGAATCCTCAGGAGGAACCAGTCTTCAGGTAGAGAATATGCAGCTATGTCCCAAGAATTTGAATTCCAATTATTAGAAAAGTGTGATAATATGATGGTTTCCCCCATCTCATTTTTGCTACCTCTGAAAGTCCCTTAAATTTACTCAAAAGTATTTCCCTGAAGCTATAAAGTCAGGCTTTTTTCCCCCCCTTAACGTAGGAATGTTTTAATTGTAAATATGAATTCTACAGAGACTGTGCTTGAGTACTATAGTTTATGCTGTCAAATTAGTTCTGTAATTCAGTAAACTCCATTAACTGATATTTTTCTATCACAAATAAATAGGTAGGTGATTTCTTCAGAAAAGTATGTTTTCAACTTTATGCATATTAGCAATCAGTTAATGTGATAAGACCATTAATTCACTCACAAAATTGTTCTTAACTCATAAGACTAAGCAAAGTTTATTTGTAGTATTATTAAATTGCTGTGGGTGTGCATGTATTATACATATACATAAAAATTTGTGAAATACACGCGATGAAGTACAATCATCACAGTATTGGAGTTTTTTAACTTAGTCTCACTTTTAAAAAGTTACATTTAGTATTCATATGTTGACTCTTATTTTATGATATGGAAAAATGACATCCTTGGGGCATATTCTCCTTCAAATAATGCAAATATCCTGTGAAATATTATGATATTCATTTTTATCTTTGTCAGTTCCTGGTTTTCCTTCTTTACATTGGTTTATTCTTTCTGGTTACAAAACAGCTAAATTAAAATATAAGTTTATGACAAATTTCTGTTAAACCTTGTATACAAAATTTGTAGTATTTCTTTCATACAGTAAGAATAACTGAAATTCCTAGTTAACGCACACACAAAAATATAATCATTCAGTTCAGTTCAGTTCAGTCGCTCAGTCGTGTCCGACTCTCCGCGACCCCATGAATCACAGCACGCCAGGCCTCCCTGTCCATCACCAAATCCCAGAGTTCACTCAAACTCATGTCCACAGAGTCGGTGATGCCATCCAGCCATCTCACTCTTGGTCGTCCCCTTCTCCTCCCGCCCCCAACCTTTCCCAGCATCAGAGTCTTTTCCAGTGAGTCAACTCGTCGCATGAGGGGGCCAAAGTATTGCAGCTTTAGCATCAGTCCTTCCAATGAACACCCAGGACTGATCTCCCTTAGAATGGACTGGTTGGATCTCCTGGCGGTACAAGGGACTCTCAAGAGTCTTCTCCAACACCACAGTTCAAAAGCATCAATTCTTCAGCGATCAGCTTTCTTCACAGTCCAACTCTCACATCCATACATGACCACAGGAAAAACCATAGCCTTGACTAGACGGACCTTTGTTGGCAAAGTAATGTCTCTGCTTTTCAATATATTATCAAGGTTGGTCATAACTTTCCTTCCAAGGAGTAAGCGGTTAAAATCTTATTAATTCACTACAATAGTTACTTTGTTCATTTCAAAATGTGGCCTTCAGACTACCAGAGGATGCAGGTGCTAACATGTAGATTTAGAAACTTACACCAGAAATTCTGATTTAGTTGATCAGGAGTGGACCCAGGAATTTGTTTTCTTTTTTTTCTCTCAGTGTGGTAAGTAGCACTCTTACATCTTTTTTATGTGTGTGGGGTTTTTTCTAACTTAATTGAGGTATGATTGACAAATAAAATTGCAATATATTAAAAGTGCATAATGTGATTTGATTTCACTTTAATTGTGAAAAGATTCCTACACTCAATTAACACATCTGTTACCTCACAGGGGCTTCCCAGGTGGCGCTAGTGCTAAAGAACCCACCTGCCAATGCTAGAGATACAGGTTTGATCCCTGGGTTGGGAAGATCCCCTGGAGGAGGAAATGGCAACCCACTCCAATATTCTTGCCTGGGAAATTCCATGGACAGAGGAGCCTGGCAGGCCATAGTCCATGGGGTCGCAGAGAGTTGGATATGACTGAGCACACACACACACATGGCTTATATCACTTAGCATAATTCCCTTCAGGTTCATTCACGCTGTCACAAAAGGAAGGAGTTCCTTCTTTTTTAAAAAGGCTGAATAGTATTCCTACCTCTCTGTGTGTGTATGTGTGAGTATCACATTTTCTTTATCCATTATCTGTTGTTTAGACTCTTAGGTTGTTTCCATACCTGGATATTGTGGACATTGTTGCAATGAACATTGCTCTGGCTAGGACTTCCAGTACCATGTTGAATGAAAGTAGTGAGAGTGGACATCCTTGTCTAGAAACCTGTATTTTAAGAAAATGACTGCATTGTATGCCCAGTGAAACTTAAGTACCATTTATTTAAAAGATTTCTGTTGTGTTCCTTTGGTCATTTGAAATAGAGAATTAATTTCATACCTCATTTTGATAACTTAATACCTTTATATTCTTATTTTTCTTCAAAAGAGTTTCTAAAACTGTATAGATTTCAAGCCCACAGAAACCTCAATCCACTCCTGCTGTTGGTAAATTTGTAATACATACTTTTGTGTTTCTAAATGATATCCATGGGTAATTTAAGAGAACGTGATAGAAAACATGAGAGATTTCAAAAGGAGATATGAAAAAGCAGTGTCCAAAATAAGAAACAAGCCAGGGTTTAAATGTACCACGTGTCCAGAAGCTGATACCAATTTACAAGCATCTACAGCTGCCAATTCTTGAACATGAATGCATGAAAGCAATAGGCAGCAATTATCTGGTCAGAGGAGCAGCTGACCTAATTCCTTTGAGGGATTATCCCCTGGTACCAATTATGGTAGTCGGTCAGATGATATTCTGTGACAGTTGTTTAACTCTCATCATCCCAGGACTAACTCTGTCCAGCCCAAATTTGGACTTGAGTTAAAAACATAAAAAAAGATGATGTCTTTTCTAGATCTATTGGTCACCTTTCCACTCACAATCCATTCTAAGAGACTGCCTTCTAGGCTTTGGTCATGATTATTTCAGGTGAATCTACTCTCCTGGTTACAACTGCTTGAACCAGGTAAATAATAGGATTCAGACTGAGCTGACTGGATATTCTCAGATCAGAAGCTGGATCAAAATATAGAGATTGAGGCTGTTCATATTGTGCAAAGGCGCTCTCAGCTGTGGGAACATTGGTCCAAACATGATGCTGTGGCAAATCGAAACTTCGTGTGAGAACTGGTGAGGGGGAGTGAACCTCAAAAAGCCTTAGAAAAATAAAAAATGCCTGGAGTAGAGGAGAAAGAACAAATGGATACACCCAGAGAAGCAGAGATGAGAGACCATCTGATCCCAGAAGCTACTGGATGACTTTCTCATTCCTGTGAAGCAGGACTCTGTATTCTTCAAAGTATAGATATCCTTCAATAAATACCCTTTCCACCTCTACTTAAAATGCTGAGTTGAGGGAATTTCTGTTCCCATCAGCAGAGATTCCTCCTGGAGACAATGGTGTACTTATCAGCCTCCGTTTTCAGAGTAGTTAAGGAAGGAAGCACACATCCTGTGGAATGTGCTAACGTCTGCAGGCTTCCTGTGCAATGCAAGCAGAGTGCTGAAGCTCAGCCTGATGAGCATCAAAGAAGCAGGAGGTTGAGGGTCAATAGGACATGAAGCTAGAATAATGAGGACCCCGAACAGGAACGCTCCCTACCTACAAAAAGTAAAGTAAAAAGACATTCAAAAGTATGGAGATTTTAGTTACATTAGCAAAGGGACACATTCAGCTTCAGAGTCTTACTTGTATTGGTTATATCTTTAATATGTTATAGTGTTAATGTACATTCAAGGTATAGTGGCTAGAGTCATAATCTGGCTCTTCGTGACAGTACAGAGGTTACACTTTTTTTCAGGGAAGTCAGCATGGTTAAAACTCAGTATTAAAAAAACTAAGATCATGTCATCTGGTCCCATCATTTCATGGCAAATAGAAGGGGAAAAGGGGGAAGCAGTGACAGATTTCCTTTTCTTGGGCCCTATAATCACTTCAGATGGTGACTGTAGCCATGACATTTGAAGATGATTGCTTCTTGGTAGGAAAGCTATGACAAACCTGGACAGTATGTTAAAAAGGTCCATATAGTTAAGGCTATGGTCTTTCCAGTAGTCATGTATGGATGTGAGAACTGGACCATGAAGAAGGCAGAGTGTCAAAGAATTAATGCTTTCGAATTCTGGTGCTAGACAAGACTCTTGAGAGTACCTTGGACTGCATGGAGATCAAACCAGTTAATCTTAAAGGAAATCAACCCTGAATACTCTGGGAGGACTGATGCTGAAGTTGAAGTTCCAATACTTTGGTCATCTGATACAAACAGCTGACTCAATGGAAAAGACCCTGATGCTGGGAAAGATGGAAGGCAGAAGGAGAAGAGAGCAACAGAGGATGAGACAGTTGGATGGCATCATCGATTCAATGGACAGGAACTTGGGCAAACTCTGGGAAATGGAGAGGGACAAGGAAGCCTGGCTTGCTGCAGTCCACAGGGTTGAAAGAGTCAGACACGGCTTGGCAACTGAACAACAGCAGCATAGTTATGACTACTGCACCTTGGACTGAGATCAGATCAAAAAGGTTTGCTTTTCTTTTTTCTTCCTACCTGCACCCCCACCCCTCTCCAAATACTAGTAAGAATATCAGGGGAACTAGGATGGACATTATGCATCCGCCAAAATGCCAACTGCTAGCTCTTTTTTTTTGTTTGTTTGTTTGCTTATATATTAAATTGTCTTTTGGGCTGTGCTGGGTCTTTGTTGCTGCCCTCAGGCTTTCTCTTGTTGTGGTGAGCAGGGGCTACTCTCTAGCTTTGGTGTGTGGGCTTCTCATTGTGGTGGCTTCTCTTGTTGCAGCTCTTGGGCTCTAGAGTGCAGGCTTAGTTGTAGCAATGAATGGGGACAGCTGCTCCGAGGTATGTGGGATCTTCTTGGACCAGGGGTCATACGCGTGTCCCCTGCATTGGTAGGTGGATTCTTAACCACTGGAACACCAGGGAAATCCAGCTGTCGTTTTTTAAAGACAATTTTTTAATAGATCTAGATCATATTAGTGCAGGGCAGAGTTTGCTAATCATCTTCTCAATATCCTTTATCTCCCATACAACTCATAACAGTTTAAGCTGGATGCAAACATACCTAAAGACTGCGTAGGGAACAGAATGTAAGCAGAAGTGATGTATGCAACTTCTGGGCTGGATGCTTCTTCACTCTTTCCCCTCCAAATGGGATGCCTTCAGTATGTGATTGTGAGCTAGCTAATTCTCACGCACAAAAATGAAGCTAACTCCCAAATGACGGGAAAGCAACAAGATGGACAAGGCTCTATATGATAGGGCCTCTGGTGTTTGTATTTTTGAGTATGTTGTTTCCACAGCCTAGTTCAGTTCAGTTCAGTTCAGTTGCTCAGTCGTGTCTGACTCTTTGCGACCCCATGAATCACAGCACACCAGGCCTCCCTGTCCATCACCAACTCCTGGAGTTCACTCAAACTCATGTCCATCGAGTCGGTGATGCCATCCAGCCATCTCATTCTCTGTCATCCCCGTCTCCTCCCGCCCCCAATCCCTCCCAGCATCAGAGTCTTTTCCAGTGAGTCAACTCATCGCATGAGGTGGCCAAAGTATTGGAGTTTCAGCTTTAGCATCAGTCCTTCCAATGAACACCCAGGACTGATCTCCTCTAGAATGGACTGGTTGGATCTCCTTGCAGTCCAAGGGACTCTCAAGAGTCTTCTCCAGCACCACAGTTCCAAAGCATCAATTCTTCGGCGATCAGCTTTCTTCACAGCCTAACCAGTGTCCTAAACAAGGCCATTACTATGCAGGCCTCCAGATGACTCTCTCCATATATATTGGCACCTGACATAAATCTAGGAGACAAGCACAGAATATTTCTAGAGAGATGATTGACATCCCACTCGACAGTGAAACTACATCAAGGGCAGTAGACAGAGGTCTGGGAGGTGAGACAGACACACTAAGCATTCCATAGGATCTTAGAATAAAAGAGTATTTAAGAGTCCTTGGGAAAGTGGGAGCTCTAAGTATGTCCTAAGGATATTTCTGGAAGTGTGATAAGAGGTACAATTTTAAATAAGTTTAATATACTAAATAAGGCACTTCCCTGGTGGTCCAGTGTTTAAGACTGGATTCCCATTGCAGAAGGCAGTTCAACCCAATTCAATCCCTGGTTGGGGAACTAAGATCCCACATGGAAAAATAAAACAAGAAGGGTAAATAAGGAGAATAAGAAAATAAGGAGAATAAAAGCACAAAATAGTTGACAAGTTACATAGTTTCCTGATGATGATAATTTCTTTTTATGATAATGTTTTGATTTTTCCCTCGGGGAAGAAATAATTTGGGATCTCCAAAAATGTATAACCTAGTAAAGACTAGAGGCCAAGGTCCTATTAGAAAAGCAACAGGAAGCTTTTGCTTTACTTAGACAAATTTCACACCAGGCCACTGGAAAATGGTAGACTTGCATATGAGTTTGGGGCCATTTGCTTCGTTTCCATCTTGTCTACCTCCAATTCTAAAGAACAGTAAGTACAACAAGCCCAGTCCAACCCTGGGCCAGATAAAAAATGCCTTCTGAATCAAGAGCTCTATGACTTCCTGGATAATTTCACTCCAGAGGTATGGAATGAAAGGTATTTCATGAGAGGTATTTCTAGTTTTGTTGCACAAAATATTTGTATAGTTGTTCCCAACTTTCCCTCAAAGTCATGATCACTGCATATTTCCCCAAAGGCATATACTTGTTTTTGTAACATTATCTCCTGGCTTTATGGTCAGCTTGATATGTAGTCCAAGGCCTTGTAGAAGGGCTTCCCTGATGGCTCAACGATAAAGAATTTGCCTGCAATGCAGGAGATGTGGTTTTGATCCCTGGGTCAGGAAGATCCCCTGGAGAATGAAATGGAAACACTCTCCAGTATTCTTGCCTGGGAAATCCCATGGACAGAGGAGCCTGGTGGAACACAGTCCACGGGGTCACAAAGAATCACTGACATAACTTAGCCCCTGAACAACAACAAGGCCTTGTAGACAGCTGATGCTCAGTAAATATTCAGCTATTTGTTTATTGAGTCAGAGTTTCACATAACTCCAGCTTTTATTAGTAAATGTGGCTGGCAAAATCAGTTGAAACCAGCAACAGTCTATACCATACCAAGTTGTGTCTCAGTTGTGCCTTTGAGAAATGATTGCGTGCTGAGTCTCAAAGAATTTGAAAGGTACTTAAAATTCACTTTTTAAAATGCCTAGTCTCAGAAGAAGAAACAGAGATTCTACTGAAATGACATCATTTCATTGACTTACCAGCAAATACAGCATGGAGTGGTGTTGCTCTGGCCAGGATACTTCATCCGAGGAAATAATTCTTCCCAGGAGCTTCTCTGAGGGTCTAATTTAGAAAAGAGACTTGACAAAAAAGCTACTTTGTTGCCGTTGTTGTTTTTGTTCAGTGGCTCGGTCATGTCCCACTCACCCCATGGACTGCTGCACACCAGGCTTCCTTGTCCTTCACTGTCTCCCAGAGCTTGTTCAAACTCATGTCCATTGAGTCAATGATGCCATCCAACCATCTCATCCTCTGTCGTCCCCTTCTCCTCCTGCCCTCAATCTTTTCCAGCATCAAGGTCTTTTCCAATGAGCCAGCTCTTTGCATCAGGTGGCTAAAGTATTGAAAGGACTATAACACACCAGCCAAGAGAGGGCCCCTTCTTCACTTCACACCGCCTTTACCGAGACCAACGTAGACGTTGACCACAAGGGACCTGATCCAACATCAGTCAGCCACTGAGAAGGGACGATTGTAAGTCCAAATTCTGAGACAGTGACCCCCAAGTGTTGTGCCAAGGTCAGTACACATCTGAAGAGAGCCTGCAGGGCAGCTGAGCCAAAGGAACCAAGCAGATAACAAAGAGATGGGATTCTTTTAAAGATTGTCAAGGATATCAAGTGAACTCCTCTAGGACCTGCCAAGAGAAAAGAAGAATTTGGAGTTCTGGAGGAATTGGGGTGCCTGCAATTATATAGGGGGAGCTCAAAGCCAGAAATTCCTGTTGTCATTATATTTACCCCCCAAACTGCTGTGGAAGATAAGGATACACACTAACTGCAGTGTACTTTACTGAATTTGTTTGTTTTTAATGAATTTTTAAATGTAAAAAAAAAAAGACTTTTACATGTTTATAAGAAATGTATACATTTACTCAATACAAAAAATAGAGTATTGAGTAGACACTCTACCCAGAAAAGTCTTTTGAGAACCTTTCCTATTGTTGGTTTTTATACTAATTTAAGCCTTTGCCGGAGGCTCAGTGGTAAAGAATCCAGCAGCAAAGCAGGAGACGCAAGGAGGATTCCATCCCTGAGCAGGGAAGATCCCCTGAAGGAGGGCATGGTAACCCATTCCAGTATTCTTGCCTGGAGAATCCCATTGACAGAAAAGCCTGGTGGACTACAGTCCATGGGATCACAAAGAGTCAGACATGACTGAAGCAAATGAGCATGTGTGCACTTTAACTCTTAATGTTAGGCATAATTTTAGTATTCTGATAAAGGATCCTGGCATTGTTAGCATGGGAAATTACATTTTTGTCTCACTTCCTCTGTTTAATGTATACCTAAACATTGGCTCTGTCTGCAACGGGGGAGACCTTGGTTTGATCCTGGGTTGGGAAGATCCCCTCGAGAAGGGAAAGGCTACCCATTCCAGTATTCTGGCCTTGAGAATTCTGTGGACTCTATAGTCCATGGGATCACAAAGAGTCAGACAAGACTGAGCAACTTTAACTTTCAACTTTCCTTTCAATTTATAAAAATCAATATATACTCCATAACATCATTTTATAAATTCAGTTTTAATTGGTGATTAATGAGAACTTGGTGAATAATCCCTTGGCTTTTGAACAGTTTTAAAACAAAAGTAGTAACATATTTTAAAGTCAGGCAACAAGATACTGATACATACAAGATGTATAAATGTAAAAACAATGTTATTAGTAACATGGGCTTGTTTTTTTCATTTGGACAAGATTCCATTTCTATGACCTTAGCTGTAACTTTCTACAGTTGAGAATATAGTGCATATATTATAACGCATGTGGGAGTAGCTGTCAAAAGAAGCCTGTTCCATATTCAACAATTCTCTGAGTGGAAAAAAAAAAACTGACTTGGCATTCAAATCAATCTTTTATTATTCATTACCGATTTGTATGTACACTGTAAATTCCTGATAGTGGTCAGGAGGCCAAGTTACAATGGATTTATAAAAATTGATCAGTGGGCCTCTCTGAAAGTCTTGATGAAAGACTTCTGATATTGTGGGAGGAAGGGAAAGTCCATAGAAAACTTCAGTTTCTTTAGCATAAAACTTGATTTCTCTCATAATATTTCTCTAGCATTATTTTTTCTCCTTACCCAACACTATTCTTAAACATTCAGAAGACATTTTGGATTCAGGAATGGAAATTATCTTATAGAGGAGTGAATTTTGGGTATGTAATTTTTAAATCTAAAATGCAGGTGGTTGTAAGTATATGATTTATGTCAAAATAAGCTGATCATTTTCTAAGATTTAAGTCAAAATTAGCTGGGTTGATGCAAAGAGCACCTTGTATGGTTAGATCTTTGGGAGACCTGGGTTCGATCCCCGGGTTAGGAAGATCCCCTAGAGAAGGAAATGGCAATGCACTCCATTATCTTTCCTGGAGAACCCCATGGACAGAGGAGCCTAGCAGGCTACAGTCCATAGGGTCCCAAGAGCCGAACACAACTGAGTAACTAATGCTTTCGCTTTCACTTTGGATCTTAGTTTCCATCATCATGGCTCAAATGAGCAATACATTAAAAATAACTTTCTGAAATATGCCAAGGAACATAACTAAAAGGGGATCATTCCTTTGGAATGGAGTACTTAGAGAATTTATAAATATTCCTCCACTGGCAATCTTTCAAGGCAAAGTAAGAAAACTATCAATATTTTTCCAAGACGGTTTAAGTATAACTTTATTAAAAATAGAACGATTACATAAACTATCAAAATCTCCTATCATTGACATATTTGTGCTGATATAAAAGAAAATAAAAGAAACTGATTTTGGTAAAACCTTTATTTGGTCTTTCATGCTATTAATGAAGCCCTTCTCTGAAGACGGAATTCACACTTGACTGAGTTTGTAGGAGGATCAGTATAGCAACAGGAGAGAGAGAGAGAAGCACTGATGCACTGAATTTTCCTTTTTTAGGAAACTAGCTTCTCTGAATGGTGTTGATGTCTTCTTCCCTCACACAAAATCTGCTCATCAGCTAGAACTCACCAAACCACCGAGTGGTGTTATCCACCCCCTGGGTGTTTTGAAGCTCACAAATTATATCCTGCTGTTTTTAAGAAGGAAAGCTGGAAATGGGCTATTATCTAGAACCTGAACTTTAGCTCCCAAACTCTCTTACCTTGCTTTATGTTTTACCAGCAGGTCTCAGTTCCTATATATTCTGCAAATCTGGTTCTGCCTTCCTTGCCAACTTGTTGAACCCTTTGCTCTACGGGTGTTCTAGATTTTGCTCTTTGCCAGGTGCCGCTAGTGGTAAAGAACCTGCCTGCTAATGCAGGTGACGCTAGAGATGTGGGTTTGATCCCTGGGTCAGGAAGATCCCCTGGAGGAGGGCATGGCTACCCACTCCAGTGTTCTTGCCTGGGGAATCCCATGGACAGAGCAGCCTGTCAGGCTATAGT
This sequence comes from Moschus berezovskii, assembly GCF_049115385.1. Lineage (NCBI taxonomy): Eukaryota > Metazoa > Chordata > Mammalia > Artiodactyla > Moschidae > Moschus > Moschus berezovskii. The sequence continues at coordinate 101,335,757 of NC_142464.1, read as the reverse complement.
CCATAGGGTTGCACAGAGTCAGATACGACTGAAGCGAAGCATTCTTCTTCTCTCCTGGTAGGCTGAATCCATAGATTTACATTCCATATCACCTTCAGATGGCTTCATAACACTCCCCAGCCCACTCCTCATCTGTGTCATGTCCTCAGTGGGGACTCAGACTGGAGTAGGTCAAAAGAAAAAGTTGGGACCATTACACTTTTAAATTCTGAGGCTCCACAAAAAAGTTTCCTGCTCTGTGTTAGTTACAAGGAGAAATATCTCCAGCAGCAAGATTGAAACAGTTTTTCTTATGCATCATCAGCAAAGAAATGACACTTGAACAATATTTATACCTTTGGAATCACCAAGTCCAGCTGGTCTACAAACTGGTTTCTCACCCTCATTTTTGTCTTCTTTCCTGATGCCACATTTCACTCTGGTAGGAGGTATGACTAAAAGGAAACCTTGATGGCGTCCCTTGTGGCTCGGTTGTGGGGAATCTGCCCACCTACGCCGGAGACGTGGGTTTGATCCCTGGTCCAGGAGGATTCCACATGCTGAGGAGCAGCTGAGTCCACGTGCCACAACTGTTGAGCATGCACTCTAGAGCCTGTGAACCACACTACTGGGTTCATGCTCCACAACTACTGAAGCCCATACACCCTAGAGCCCACGCTGAACAACAAGAGAAGCCACCACAATAAGAAGCCCGTGCACCGCAACTAGAGCATGGCCCCTGCTTGCTGCACCTAGAGAAAAGGCTGTGCAGCAACAAAGACATATCACAGCTAAAAATGAATAAATAAATAAAATTTTAAAAAGGAAACCTTGAAATAAGGCATCAAAGGGAAGAAAAGAGAGAAAGGTCCAAACGGGAGAAAAATACTTCTCAAATGAAAGTCATTTCTAAATATGTGAAAGGCAGATTGAGGGCAGGAGAAGAAGGGGATGACAGAGGATGAGATGGTTGGATAGTATCACTGACTCAGTGGACCTGAGTTTGACAGACTCCGGGAGTTGGTGATGGACAGGGAAGCCTGGCATGCGGCAGTCCACGGGTCACAAAGAGTCAGACACAACTGAGCAACTGAACTCAACTGAACTGAATTACTGAAAACACATGGGCCAAAAAAGGAAAACACTGAAAGGAAAAAATATAATGTTAATAACAACCATATTTGTCATTTGTCAAAACACGATTGAAGATCAAGCATAGACAAATATTCCCACATATATTTCCTAAATGAATTACAGTATTTCACGGGAACACCCCATCCAGTATCACATGTTCAAGGTTACATTGCTCACAGAGAGCTATCGGTTTATCTTCTTAACTTTTTAATTTTCTTTTTTACCTTTTTATTTTATATAGACGTAAAGCCAATTAACAATGTTGTGATAGTTTCAGGTGGACAGCAAAGGGACTCAGCCATACATATACATGTATCCATTCTCCCCCAAACTCCCCTCCCATCCAGGATGCCACATAACATTGAGCCCAGTTCCCTGTGCTGTACAGTAGGACCTTGTTGGTTATCCTTTTTAAATACATCAGTGTGTACACATCGATCCTAAACTCCCTAACTACTCCTTCCTCCATCCTTTGACCCTGGCAACCATAAATTCTTTTCTGTCTGTTTCTGTTTTGTAAATAAACTCATTTGTATTATTTCTTTTTAGATTCCAAATATAAGGGATGTCAAACAGTATTTCTCCTTCTCTGACTTACTTCACTAGAGTATGACAGTCTCTGCTGCTGCTGCTAAGTTGCTTCAGTCATGTCCGACTCTGTTCTAGACCTATCCATATTGCGACAAATGGCATTATTTCATTGTTTTTAATGGCCGAGTGATATTCCATTGTATATATGTACCACATCATCTTTATCCATTCCTCTGTCAACAGACATGTAGGTTTGGTTAATTTTCCTAAATCCAACAAACTGCTTAGTATGACATTCAGGGCCATTTGTGATCTGGACCCCAAGTTGTCATCTTTGTAGAAGGTAGTATAATTTCATGTGTCATCTTGGGTCAGCCATGGCACCCAGATACTTGGTCAACAATTATTTTGGAAGTTTCTATGAAGATTTTGTTTGTTTTGGGATGAGATTTAACAACTAAGTGGGTGGACTTTGGATAAAGCAGATTACCCTCCATAATGTGGGCAGGCCTTATCCAACCAGTTGAATGTCTCAATATAACAAAGGCTGAGCAAGAAGGAATTCAGCCAGCAGACTACATTTGGACTTGAGCTGCAGTATTCCTCTGCAAATTTTGTACTTACCAAGCCTCTATAGTCATGAGCCAATTTCTTAAAATAAATCTCTCTCTCAAAATCCCTCTATATATATAGAAAAAGAGACACAGATGCAGCCTCTTGGTTCTGTATCTCTGAAGAACCCTGCCCAATACAGGTAGTGATAAGACTGTAGGCTCTATAATCGGAATTTTATGGATTTAAGATCTGGCTCTGCCATTTACTAACTGCGGAATATAAACTGGGAAAGTTACTTTACCTCTCTAAGCCCATTTTCTTTTTATAAAATCAGGAATAAAAACAGCCCCGTCAATTCTTTAGCCATGGCCAGATTACATGTCATGAAACTTAGATCTCTCTACTGCTTTGTTTCTGCTGCTCACTGGCCTTTATAAATGTGTTTCTGTGCAGGGAGCAAAATGGTTACTTTTCCTTCCATACCTGCAGTGGTTTTAAAACTATGTTCACAGATTCTCTGATACTCTTCCCTTCAAGTTTAACTCCTCTCCTCTTTACTACAGGCTGGATTTATTGAGTTGTTGCTGCTTCTTTTTTTTCTTTTTAGTATTTATTTATTTAGTTGTCTGTGTTGGGTCTTAGTTGCATGTTGCATCATGTGAGATCTTTCCTTGTGGCACATGGATTCTGCAGCTGTGGCACAAAGGTTTGGTAGCTGTGGTGCAAGGGCTTAGTTACTCCTGAGCATGTGGGAGTTTAGTTCTCCGGCCCTGGATCAAACCCACGTCTCCTGCATTGCAAGCAGATTCCTAACCACTGGACCATCGGGGAAGTCCCTATTGATTTGCTTCTAGTAAACAGAATATGGCAGAAGTGACAGTAGAACATGTCCCAGATTAAGTTATAAAATGACTGCAGTTTCCATCTGGGTCTCACTCCCCGTCTTTCTCTCACCACCTGTGAGGGTGCAGTCACGGTGACTGTGGTCACTTGGGCAGCCCTATGGAAAGGCCCGGTGGCAATGCCTGAAGCCTCCTGCCCACAGCCAACACTGAACTTGAAAGTAGATTATCCAGTCCCATGATGACTTCAGCTCCTGTCAACAACTTCACTGCAGCCTTATGAGAGATCCTAAATCATAACCACCCAGCTAAGGAACTCACAGTTCTTGAGCCTCAGAAATGGTGTGAGATACTACATACTTGTTGTACACAGCTAAGTTTCAAGGTAATTTGATCAACAGCAAGTAATTAACGCCACATTCAAGTCTATAAAAGCCTTTCTTGACCAATATAAAGAATTTCTCCTCTCTGTTTCTTCCCTTGTACAAGGCAGGGAGCTCACGGAGGGTAAGCTGTTTTTAACTCTATTAAGCGGGAAAAAATAACCAAATTCAATCCTGGCACATGAAGGGTTAGAAAAGTTAAGCTAACAATTAGTGTTTTCTATGTGTCCTATGCTGGTCTAAGTGAAGTCACTTAGTCGTGTCTGACTCTTTGCAACCCCATGGGCTGTAGCCTACCAGGCTCCTTGGTCCATGGGATTTTCCAGGCAAGAATACTGGAGTGAGTTGCCATTTCCTTCTCCAGGGGATCTTTCCAACTCAGGGATCGAACCTGGGTCTACCGCTTTGTAGGCAGACGCTTTACCATCTGAGCTACCAGGAAAGACTGCTGGTCTAAGCCTATTGTAAACATTATCCTATTTGGTCCTCATAAAAACCTAGGAGATATATTATTATCATTCCATTTTACAGTTGATGAAACTGAGGTGAAGTTATAGAGAAGCTGGTTAACTTGCTCATGATCACACAGCTAATAAATATTGAATTAAGAAATGAATGAATATAAGTTTCTTACAAACAGGACCACATATGCCTCTTTGAATCTCATACAGTTTCTAGCCCAATATTCAACTGGGTGCTAATAAAAGAAGCTGATATATGTGAGAAAGAAGTCTTGGAAACCCTGCTTGTGGACAATTTAAATTGATTTCCCAAATATAATTCTTTTCCTTCAGTGAGAAGAAATAAAGATTACAGTAAATGCATGCTGTCATGAAACTAAAAATACACTTTGGAAGATGTTTACCTGTCTCTCCACACCTCCCACATAAATGTTTCACAAGAAATAACCTGTATTGGTAGTTTGATTATGTAAGATACACAAAAATAATTTTTGGTGGTTCAGGATTCAAAACAGTTTGTGAGAGTAAAACAGTGTTATTTTAATGGTGTATTTTCTTCCCAAGAACAACAAGGAAAGAATGTTTCTACTGAAGTCTTTTTGATTTACAAATTTCAAATAGCAGCTTCTGGGGCTCCTTTTAGGAAAGCATGCAACCAATGGTCCCTCCTGGTGAAGTCTTTCTCAATAATCACCTGCATACCAAGAAACCTAAAGCAAGTTTTTATTCAGAGTTGGTCAAACTCTGGAAAGCAGCTGTGGCTTCCTATTTTAAAACTTTTGACTTGTTTTCTCTGAGCACTTTCTCTCCAGTTAACTGTAAGTAGGAGGTATAAACGAACAACAAGGACCTACTTACAGCACAGAGACCTATATTCAATATCATGTAATAACCTATAATGGAAGAGAATTTGGAAAAGAATATATATATATATAGTGTGTTAGTCGCTCAGTCGTGCCTGACTCTTTGCAACCCCATGGACTGCAGCCCACCAGGCTCCTCTGTCCATGAGATTTTCCAGGCAAGGATACTGGAGTGGGTTGCCATTTCCTTCTCCAGGGGATCTTCCTAACCCAGGGATTAAACCCAGGTCTCCTGTACTGCAGGCAGATTCTATACTGACTGAGCTACAAGGGAAGCCCATATATATATAAAACCAAATCACTTTGCTGTGTACCTGAAACTAACACAACATTGTAAATTAACTACAATTAAATAATGAGAGTTGGTGATGGACAGGGAGGCCTGGCGTGTTGTGATTCATGGGGTCACAAAGAGTCGGACACGAGTGAGCGACTGAACTGAACTGAAATAATAGTGAGCAGGTGGTCTTTTACATTATTTGTAATAATGTCTATTTGACAGGTTTACTCCTCTTACATTTTCTCTGTAGAGATTAAAGAAAACAAGTAATTTGGAGGCTGTAAAAAGGATCTTCGGAGAAGGCAATGGCAAGCCACTCCAGTACTATTGCCTAGAAAATCCCATGGATGGAGGAGCCTGGTAGGCTGCAGTCTGTGGGGTCGCTAAGGGTCGGACACGACTGAGCGACTTCACTTTGACTTTTCACTTTCACACATTGGAGAAGGAAATGGCAACCCACTCCAGTGTTCTTGCCTGGAGAATCCCAGGGACGGGGGAGCCTGGTGGGCTTCCGTCTATGGGGTCACACACAGTCGGACACGACTGAAGTGACTTAGCAGCAGCAGCAGCAAAAAGGATCTTGACGCTAAACACTAAAGATAAGTGATTATAAGAACAATAAATCACTTCTTTTGTTCTTTTGGTGTTTCTCTTATAGGATAGTACCTTCATAAATTGTCTGCTGAAAACATTACCCTAAAATTTCATTTAAGACAAAGGAGACTAGAAATTTCTCTCTTTAAAGTTTAAACAAAGCCTTATCTTCTATATTCACAAAAAGGTAAGCAGCCTGTTTCTAATTATTTTTCTTGAAAGATTAAGATAGCAAACGACTTTGCTCGTCACTTGATTCCCCTCAAGTTGCCCTAGATTTCTGGAGGGGGTCTCACTTCACACTATACTGCACTTCAGAACAGAGCTTTTATTTAGAGAGCACTCTGCTTCTCAGCTTCCTCCTTACTCTGTCACTCTGCATTGGAAGCAAGACACGTTTCTATTTCAAGCTCCCATATTTTAGTCATGAAATAAAACAAATGTAAGAAAATGTTAATAACCTGTTTTCAAGCAGAACTCAACTCACTCAAAACACAAATATGAACTACTCACTAAAAACTTTTGTTTGAATATTTGTTCTAAGATTACAGGCAAGGCAACAATAACCAGAGAGTATTTTTGTTCAGACTTCCACACAAGCCAGAAATACCTGTAGGGGAGGCAGTAAAGAGTGGTAACTAAAAACACTTCAGACTCAGGAGTAAGACAAGCTGGAATCCTGGCTGTGCCTCTCCAAGCTGTGTGACCCATCTTGAGGACTTACTTTACCTCTTATTTTATTATTGCTGTTGTTTTTCACTTTTTACTTTACTTCTTTATCTTCTGAAAAATAGGGATGACAAAAATACCGATAGTAGAATAAACACAAGAGAATGCAATAAAAGTGCTCAGTGCAATGCCTGGTACATAATGAGTAGTCAATATATTTATTAGTACTTAACATGCAGGAGCTTCCCAGGTGGCTCAGTGGTAAAGAATCTGCCTGCTAATGCAGAAGACTTGAGTTTGATCCTGGGTGGGGAAGATCCCCTAGAGAAGGAAATGGAACCCACTCCAGTATTCTTGCCTGGGATATCTCATGGACAGAGGAGCCTAGTGGGCTACAGTCCATGGGGTTGCAAAGAGTCGGATGTGACTGAGCACACACACACACCATGTGCAGAAAGGTAGTTTATTAGGACAAAATATTCCTAAAATTTTTTAAATAAAAAAATATGAATTCCCTATCAATACAGTAGTATTAAAATTTTCTTTATATGCCTTATTTTCTCACAGAATTTCAAAGAATTTTCATTTGTTATAACTGCAATTCATTTTTTAAAATGATATTAGTTATTAATAAAAAAAGTGATAGTGATTAAATGTAAATTCTTGTGAATGCATAATGAAGAAAAAGAATGTCCATATTTTTTGTTAGGACAACTGGAACAAGTTCCTTACTTACCAATTAATTATTTATAACTATATTTATAGTATTCTAGATTAAATTGTCACTGGCAATCTCACAGACAGTAAGACAGTTGTATTAAAACTAAGCTTCACAAAGGCTAAGTATGTAATGAAGTGAGAGCTCTTAAATACTCTGGGTTACATTTTAATTGAGTCAACTCTTCTGCCAAGCACTTTGGCAAATTGGTATTCATCAAAAGCCATAAAAATGCAAATAACCCAGAAAAAGGTTACACTTGAAGATGTTAATTGTTCTTTTTGTTTTTTCCCTTCGTTTTTTTTGGTAACAGCTTTATTGATATATAATTCACATCTCAGATAATTCACCCATTTAATGTGTACCATTCAATAGCTTTTAGTAACTTAGAGTTTGCAACCATCACCCCAATCAACTGTAAAATATTTTCATCAAAAAGAAACCCCAAAACTTGTACTCATCATTTCCCATTCACATCTCCATTCTTAACAATAAACAATCACTAATCTACTTTCTGAGGCTTCCCACGTGGCACTAGTAGCAAAGAATCCGCCTGCCAATGCAGGAGAGGTAAGAGACAAGACTTTGATCCCTGGGTCAGGAAGATACCCTGGAGGAAGACATGGCAGCCCGCTCCAGTATTTGTGCCTGGAGAATCCCATGGAAAGAGGATCCTGGTGAGCCATGGTCCAAAGGGTCACAATGAGTTGGACATGACTGAAGCCACTTAGCACCTGCACAATCTATCTTGTCTATAGATTTGCCTATTCTGAACATTTCATATAAATAGAATCATCACGCTAAGTAAAAGAAGCCAGCCACAAAAGACTGCAGATTGTTTACAACAGTCATCCATGTTACACCATATATCAGTACCCCCTTACGGCCAAATATCATTTCATTGTATAGACATTTGACCACTCATTCAGCAGTTGTGTGTGTTGTCTGTGTTGTCTCCCTTTTCGGTCATTATGAATAATGCCCTTATGAACGTTTACATACAAATTTCTGCGTGGACATGTTTACATTTCCTTTGACTACATACCTGGGAATGGAATTGGTATTATTCTTACAGTACTGAAAATTGTAAGCAATTTCACTGTCCAACAAAGAATGGTATTATGCAAAGTAAATGCTGCCTATGTAGAAAGAAGACCATGCAGCCATACAGAACATGCAAGAAAAATGATGCATGTGTGCTAAGCCGCTTCAGTTGTGTCAGACTCCGTGCGATGCTATGGACTATTGCCAGCCAAGCTCCTCTGTCCATGGGGATTCTCCAGGCAAGAATATTGGAGTGGGTTGCCATGTCCTCCTCCAGGGGATCTTCCCAATCCAGGGATTGAACCCATCTCTTATGTCTCCTGCATTGGCAGGGGGGTTCTTTACAGCTAGCGCCACCTGGGAAGTCCGGGGTTAAAAAAAAAGCAAAGTACGACCCTCTTAAAATCCTTTCTGGGTTTCCCTTCCCTGTTCTGTCACAGGGACCTGCCCTCTGCCTCTGACCTCAGAGCTCTCCCCCTCAATTCTCTGAAGACCAGCCACACTGCTTTTAGAGATTTTTTAAATCTCTAAGATCCAGAGTCTGCATTTGTTTCCTCTGCTTGTATCACACTTTCCCCACTTTGATAACCAGTGGTTTCAAGTATCATCTTAAATGTCTCTTCCTCAGACACCTTCTCTGATATCCCTAACTAGTCTAGGATTAGGTGTTTCCATAGCAGCCTGCAATTTTCCATCTTAATACTGCTAATTGTTTATTCAGTCGGTAATCAAGTATTGAGAGCCTTTTACATGCAGGAATACAGGGTAAAATAAAACATGCAAGACCCCAGCCATCCTAGACCTTATATTCTACAGAGGGAATGCAACATACAGGTAAACAAATCACCCTACTGGGCGATTTTAGTTAATGATAATTAGCTCCACGATTTTCCTCTGTGTTTGGATAGTAAACTCCACGAAGGTAGAAGCTATTTGTCTTAGTTACTTCCAGTTTGCTAGAGCTAATTAGCACCTAACTGGCTGAATAAGTTCGAAACAAATTTAAGTGACTGTTAAAAACAGGCATATAAAAAACAGAAATGGAAAACACAAATATGTCTACTTCTGTAAACAGTTCAGTTTGAGGGATTTTTTCCTCTTTCAAAACTTTCTGTAATTCTACTATTCTTTTTATAACTACAACAATTTAAAAAGATAAGCATAAAATTACCAAAGTCCGTAAAGAAACCCCAAATTAAACACATTTATATGTTATCACACACTCATTAACAGACGTGGCAGTAAACCTACTCTGAAATATTCAGATGCGTTGGTTAAGATTATAGACTTTCTTGGCGCCTTACCACGTAGGTTCCCGGCTGCCAGCAATGTAATTTACTGTTTTAAAAGAAAAGGTGCATAAGAATATGCCCCCCGCAATTTCCCCGATCTCTAATACACTTTAGAATCTCCCTCCACCCACGACGTGGCAGCAAAAAAAAAAAACAAAACACTGCAATTCTATTTTTATGTCAACGATGAGAAGAGAACACAGAACGTTTTGCGAGGCCAACAAAGAATGCAAGGCTTTTACACAACAGATCGCCGGCTTTTTCCCAAAAGATCCTTTTACAAGCCCCAGAGACAAAGATGGACTGGATAAAACCAGGTAACCCTAGGTTTCGCCAGGAGAGCATCTAGATAAAACCCCACCCCCTAGCAGAGCGCTCAGCCTTGTCTTTCTTTCCCCCGGGCGCATGCGCAGCGCACTCTCCTGCCTCCGCACGCCTTTTCCAGCGAGTCGAGGAGGCGCTTACGTCACCGTGCAATCGAAGAGAAAACCCTTCCGCTGCTCCACGGAAAACGAGTCCACGCACCTTTAACTTTCCTTACCCCTCCTCCTACCCCAATGCCAAAGACTTTCCCGGCCCGTTGCCAACAGCCCAGCTTTTTGCCGAACTTCTGAGTACGCTCGTTGGACGGAAAAGGCGGCGGAGAGGAAAAAGTGGGAGGATGAGAGACCAAACCAGGGTTGTTTACGGGGAGTGAGCGGGTCTGGGAATCGGTCCGCGAGGGCGGAGCCGAGGAAGCCGGCACTTCTTTCTCTCCTCCCCTCCCTCCCCAGCCTTCCCCGCGAGCGGACGCGGCATCGCCTCTGTCTCGCTTTTTTCTTATTTTTCTCCCCCCTTTCCCCTTCCTTTTTTTTTTTTTTTTCATTTTTCCCCCTTCCCCCTCTTTCACCATTTCCCCTCGGAGGCGCTTCCCCTGGGCAGGGGCAGAGCCGGTCTCACCCCCCGCCTCTCCCCGGCCCCCGCCGCCCTATGGCGAGAGGGAACCCCCTCCCCACCCGGGCACAAGCGGCGGCGGTTGGAGGAGCGGGACCGGCGGCGGCGGCGGCCTCAGGTCCGGGGGCGTCATGGAACTAGTTCGCTGACCAACCCACCGGCTGCAGCCGTGCGTCCCGCTCGAGCGCCCGCGCCCGCGCCCTCCGGCCCGCTTCCCCCTCTTCTCCCTCCTCAGCCGGCCCGGTCCTGGCCCCGCGCGTCTCGTCGCCGCGCGCAGAGGAAAATGAGGTGGTAACGGGCCCCCGGATGACCCCTCGGCACCACTTTGAGGTCTACAGTTCTGCCGGGGAGGAGGAGGAGGAGGAGGAAGAGGAGGAGAAGGTAAGGGGCGGGGGCGACCCGCGCGCGACCCTCTCCAGCGCCGCGCGCTCCGTCGGGGAAACCTGCCGGACACCCCCCCAGCCCACCCCCGCACCAACAACTCGGCACCTGCCCAGTTTGGAAACAGCTCCGCTGGGTTCCCTTTCGGGCCAGTTTTTTCCGTCAGCGCGTAACTTTTTTTGTAGCTGCAGCAAATCGCCTCCTAGTGAGCGTTCTAGGCTCCGCGAGCCCGGGGGACACACAAAGAAGGGAACACCCCCCCCCCCCCCGCCCAATCCTAGACCTCAGCGCCTCCAAGGGACCCGGGGGAAGATCGTTCACTTTGCAAAGTGGGCGGTGCTGGGGACAGGGTCGGGGCACATGATGGGGAGAACCTGCGGGAAGGCGGGGGAGAGGAACGTTACCCGGGGTTTTGGGTGGGTGGGGAGATCTGCCGAAGGAGCTGAGCTTAGAGTTTGCACCCTAAGGGCAGATAAGAAGACCGAAAATTTGAAGTGGGCAGAAGGCCCTCTGCCGAGCTAGTGATTCCACTGCAGGTCGTTTGGGTAGGAGTTGCGAATTAGATAGCAAAGTAGTGAAGGGTATCTTTCGGAGGTAGGCTGGCATCAGACTGGAGATCTTTGAATGTCAAAGTTTTCAGCTTTTATTCTGTCGGTGGGAGCCACTCAGCGTTTGAACAACAACAGTGCGACATTATGATGTTAATAGTAACACTTGTTGAGGCTTATTAGTGGACAGGCATGGTTCTAAGTGGTTTGCAACTTACTGAATCTTCACAGGGGTAGGTGGTTCAGAAACATTTTACAGATGAGGTAAACTGAGGCTCCATAAAACTCATTTTTCCTACTAGATGACAGGACGCGGTGGCCAGAATTCCAACCCAGGCAGTCTGACTGTGCTATACAGTCTGTATCTCGGAAGAAATTAAAGTAGTCTTATCTGCTTCTAGCTTTTCCAGGTTATTTGTGGCAGACAAAGTAGAAGGGAACAGACAAATAAGGAAGAATGGACAGGATTCAGATTTGCTAGTCAGGGACCAGACACATCAGAAGTTCCGAGCTTCTGAACTAGAAGTTTCTGAATACTGATGAAGAGCAGACTAGTAGAATCAGTGTGTTTTGGGAAGGTGCACTTGGATGGTTTGCAGTTAAACTGAGTTAAGTGAGTTTTCATGGCAGTGTGACAGACTAGTTTAGAATGGAACTCTCAAATATTTCTTGATTAAGATTGGAAGCTTAACCTGTGTACATGTTTTATTACGATTGTATGCTACAATCAAAGGTGAAAAGTATTCACCTTTTTGTGCATATTTCTAAGTCTTTAAAAGAGGCGTAATAAAAATACAAACTTCATAATGTGCTTCCCTGGTAGCTCAGTCCATAAAGGATCTGTCTGCACTGCAGGAGACCTGGGTTTGATCCCTGGGTCTGGAACATCCCCTGGAGAAGGAAATGGCAAGCCTCTCCGGTATTCCTGCCCGGAAAATCCTATGGACAGAGGAGCTGGCCAGGCTACAGCCCATGGGGTTGCGAAAGATGGACACGACTTGGAGACTAAACCCCCACCACCAAACTTAATACTGTTCTTTGAGTTTGAGGAATTAAAATGGCAGTATTTTGAACAATACCTGGCCAAGTAATAAGCACTTACTGTTTTTTAGCTAAGCACTTAACAAGTGTAGGCTATTATTATTACTTATCTAGCACAGTGCTGAACTCTGGAGAGTTTGCCATCGAGGTTAATAGAGACCATTCTACAGATAATCCCTGGTGGCTCAGAGGTTAAAGCGTCTGCCTCCAATGTGGGAGACCCAGGTTCGATCCCTGGGTCGGGAAGATCCCCTGGAGAAGGAAATGGTAACCCACTCCAGTATTCTTGCCTGGAGAATCCCATGGACGGAGAAGCCTGGTAGGCTACAGTCCACGGGGTCGCAAAGAGTCAGACACGACTGAGCGACTGAACGGAACGGATCCTACAGATCCGTTTACCACAGTAAAGTTATCCACTTTAGTAAACTTTTTACTTTTGTCATATCTGTCGGAATTCTCATTATGTCAGTTGACCCAAAAGTGACCCTCTCTCTGCAGGATCCAGATATTGAGTGTATATCTGATCTGCGATAGCCAGATCAGATACTGCAGTTTCACTTTTCTGTAGCTTGGAAAATGTGAAACATCCCCACAGATGTCCTCCATTCTTGTATTATTTATATCCCATTTTTTTGAAGTTTAAGGAAATATGAAATTTTTGTTATGTTTCCCTATTGTGTTTTGTTTGTTTGTTCTTTCTGTTGATATGGTGTAGGGCTTCCCTTGTGGCTCAACTGGTAAAGAATCTGCCTGCAATGCAAGAGACTTGGGTTCAATCCCTGGGTTGGGAAGATCCCCTGGAGAAGGGAAAGGCTGCCCACTCTAGTGGCAGAATTCCATGGACTATATAGTCCATGGGGTTGCAAAGAGTCGGACATGACTGAGTGACTTTCACTTTACTTCGTGGCATGTTACATTGATTTCTGAATGTTAAACCAACTTTGCATTCCTGGGCTAAATCCCACTTGGTTATGGTGTATAATCCCCTTTTTATGTTTTCAGATACGGATTGCTAGTATTTCGTTGACGAATTCTGCCTCTGTATTTAAAAGAGATATATATTGGTCTACAGTTTTCCTACTGTAGTCTTTGATTTTGGTAGCAGGATCATAACTGGCCTCATAAAATGAGTTGAGAAGGACTCCTGCTCTTTATTTTTTGGAGGAGTTTATGAAGAATTTGTCTTAATGTTTCTGTAAATGTTTGGTAGAATTCACCAGTGAAGCCATTTGGGCATGGGGTTTTCTTTAAGTTTGTCTTACTAATTTTAGAAGGCTGGCAGATCCTGTGAGCCACCCTGGTGAGAGTAGCTAAAGGAATGAAATAAGTTTTACAAGAGTTCATCAATTACTGATTAAAATTAAGTTTAGAAGAAGTCTTAGAACCTAAGCAGTTCAGTCTGCATCCAGTATAGATATTTCTTCTAAATACCTCTAGACAGGTGATTATCTAGTTTACACTCTTGTTTCTGAGGTTGATATTTATGTTTACTTTAAATTAAATTATAGTGAGTCTGTTTATCTCAGATTGTGGAGAATTTGAGAAAAGTACCAAGGCAACAAAATTGGAATCTCAGAACATCTCAGCAGAATATAACAGTAAGTGGAATTTAACGAGATGAGTTTGTTTAAAGAAAGAATGCATTTCAGGTCCTGAAGAAAAATGTAACATCCTCCCCCACCCCCAAAAAAGGCACCAAAAGCCCACGACAATGAGGCGGGGAGGCAGAGAAGTTTGCCTAAGAGTGTACCTTAGAAAGTCTTATAGAGTTTTAGCTGAGCATAAATTTTGTCTCGGTAACTGAATAGCCTCTTTAAAAAAAAAGTAATGATCTTAGAGGGCATTAATAATTGGTGCTAATTTTGAAGAGCAAAAATCATGTCACATGAGGAACTCTTGAATAGTTTTTCAATTCTGCAGAGGATGAACTGATGAGCATGATAACAGCCTTCAAACATTTGAAGGCTCGATCTTTGAAATAGATCAGACTTGGGTTTGTTTTGGTTATATTTTTTTGGTTTTGGCCCCAAGGGTTGAAATGAGCCTTTGATTCTATCTCTGTTTCATCAAGACACTGCTGTGGGCCCTGGGTTACAAAAACATGATAGATATGAATGCAAAGGAATTTATAGGGAAGATAGGTATTTCTTCTAAATACCTCTAGACAGGTGATTATCTAGTTTACACTCTTGTTTCTGAGGTTGATATTTATGTTTACTTTAAATGAAATTATAGTGAGTCTATTTATCTCAGATTGTGGAGAATTTGAGAAAAGTACCCAGGCAACAAATTGGAATCTCAGAACATCTCATCTTGGAAGAAATTACCTTTTAGGTAGACCTTTCAGGATAGTTTCTTATTTTCCACTCTCTAAATTATTTAACTTATTTCTTAATGTAAAAAGCACTTCACGCCTGATATAGAAAATTTGCAAAAAACCAGAAGTTTAAAGAAGCAAAAAGAAAAAAATCACTGTCCTGTTAACCAGAGGTAGTTTGCAGTAGGTTAAGCAGTAAGTTAGTGAAATATGTGGGATGATGCATAGGGAAGGGGATATTAGCTAGAGTTGGGGCAGCGGGAACACAGAAATTGAAGATTAGGCCTGTATATTTTGTTTTTCAAATTTTAATTTTTATAAAAAATTAGGGACTTTTCGTGTCTTAAAACTGGACATTAAAACATTTTTTAAAAAGAATCCCTGGAATCTGAATCAGATAGGTAATACAGGTACATAGCTGATAAAATGGAATAGTTATTCGAGGTCTTCAGTGAAAAACAGCATTCCCTGGCTGCTTGACTTCCCCCCTCTCTTCTCATTCCCTAGAGGTTTTCTCATTCCCTAGAGGTTAACCACTCTTAGCTTTTAGCTTTTTCTCTTGTTATTTAAAAATCATACTTTCAAATAACTACTGCTGTTTTTTGATGTTTGAGTTTTAGATATTATTTATGTTTTCTTCTGAAATATAAAGATGAGGCTCTCATTCTGCTTTCTAACTCCCCTCATCCTACCAGTGAAGTTTTATCACAGTGTTTGTGTTGAAATCTCTATTCAGTATTTTCATTATTATTGCTTTGTAAATATTGTGGTATATTATTAATGTTTCAGTTCAGTTGATCAGTCGTGTCCGACTTTACGACCTCATGTACTGTAGGCTTTCCTGTCAATCACCAATTTCTGGAGCTTGCTCAAACTCATGTCCATTGACTCATTGATGCCATCCAACCATCTCATCCTCTTTTGTCCTCTTCTGCTCCTGCCGTTAATCTTTCCCAGCATCAGGATCTTTTCTTTTTTTTTTTTTTTTAATTTTATTTATTTATTTATTTTTTTGCATTACAATAGTTTAATATGAACAATCAGAACTAATTAACAGTATAACAATATTTTACAACTGAAATAATTAAAATAAACTATAAAATTACTACATAAAACAGGTCTGATCTAGCTTATTTACTTTCTATAATCTCTTCAGTGCTGCAAAACCATTTATTTCTTTTTTTTTTTCATGTCTTAATAAACACTTCGTCTTTTTGTATTGCTTTTTTTTTTCATCACAATAATAGAAATATAACATGTATCACTGTAAAACACATTTCCACATAAATGCTGATAAGCACAAAATATTTTTCATCATTTACATTTTAACTGTAATAATATATGGCAGAATTAAAGCTGCATCCATCATGTGTCTAACTCACCTTGCTGTAATGAATTTTTAAATGTAATGGTTTCTGTCGCAAAGTAAAATCGTACATAATGTCTAGTGACAAAGTACGCTGGTGGATGGGTGGATTTGGAAAATGGAAATGCAACTTCATTTTTAATTAGATTTATAAACTTCACCACCTCCACCTCCAGCCAGCTTCCCAACCCTCCCTCCCACCACCATTATTTATTTATTTATTTAAAATGAGGCTTTTAATTAATGTTTGACAGAGCTGATTCAGGTTGAATAGACTAAATTTCTTTAAACAAACTTACTTATACTCCAGAGTCCTTTAAAAACTTAATAGCATTTATACATTGAAGGTATTTGATTTTCTTGTAACTAGCACTTCAAATGCAACAAGCATTTGAAGCAACAAGCATTTGCCCCAACAAGTAAAACTTTCTACAGTTCATAACTTTTATAAATAAATGTACAGTGAATAAGTTCTCTGAAATATTTCAATATTTCTGCATGTTTAGTAACATCGTAAAATACATTTCAACTAAAATTCACAAATCTAAAAACCTGTTAGGCATTTTTAGGCGTTTTAAGTTGGAAATGAAGACCAATGTTACATCGTAATATGCCAATTACAAATAGTACTTTAAATAGCAAATACTACAGTTTGTCCCAAACTTTAAAAACTATTCATGAACTCAACACTGAACTATTGATGGCTATGAGAATTGTTTCCTAGCCTTTTTGAAAATTTCAACCCATTTACGTTTAAGGTAATTATTGATAAGTATGATCCCGTAGCCATTTTCTTTATTACTTTGGGTTCAAGTTTATACACTCTTTCTGTGTTTCCTGTCTAGAGAAGATCCTTTAGCATTTGTTGGAGAGCTGGTTTGGTGATGCTGAATTCCCTCAGCTTTTGCTTGTCTGTAAAGCTTTTGATTTCTCCTTCATATTTGAATGAGATCCTTGCTGGGTATAATAATCTGGGCTGTAGGGTATTTTCTTTCATCACTTTAAGTATGTCTTGCCACTCCCTTCTGGCCTGAAGAGTTTCTGTTGAAAGATCAGCTGTTATCCTTATGGGAATCCCCTTATGTGTTATTTGCTGCTTTTCCCCTGCTGCTTTTAATATTTGTTCTTTGTGTTTGATCTTTGTTAATTTGATTAATATGTGTCTTGGAGTATTTCGCCTTGGGTTTATCCTGTTGGGGACTCTCTGGGTTTCTTGGACTTGGGTGATTATTTCTTTCCCTATTTTAGGGAAGTTTTCAACTATTATCTCCTCAAGTATTCTCTCATGGTCTTTCTTTTTGTCTTCTTCTTCTGGGACTCCTATGATTCGAATGTTGGAGCGTTTAACATTGTCCCAGAGGTCTCTAATATTGTCCTCATTTCTTTTAATTCGTTTTTCTTTTTTCCTCTCTGTTTCATTTATTTCTACAATTTTATCTTCTAGTTCGCTAATCCTGTCTTCTGCCTCTGTTATTCTATTGTTTGTTCCCTCCAGAGTGTTTCTGATCTCATCTATTGCATTATTCATTGTATATTGACTCTTTTTTATTTCTTCTAAGTCCTTATTAAATCTTTCTTCCATCTTCTCAATCCTTTTCTCCAGGTTATTTATCTGTAACTCCATTTTGCTTTCAAGATTTTGAATCATTTTCACCATCAAAATTTGAAATTCTTTATCAGGTAGATTCCCTATATCTTCTTCTTTTGTTTGTGTTGGTGGGCAATTATCTTGTTCCTTTACTTGCTGGGTATTTCTCTGCCTCTTCATCTTGCTTATATTGCTTTGCTTGGGGTGGCCTTTCCCTCTTCTTGCAGTTTGTGGAGTTCTCTTTATTATGTAGTTTCTTCGCTGTGTGTGGGGTTGGACGGGTGACTTGTCCGGGTTCCCTGGTTAGGGAGGCATGTGTCAGTGTTTTGGTGGGTGGAGCTTGATTTCTTCTCTTTCCTTTAGAAGACAATGGCTGCTTTTCTGGGAGCCTGATGTCCTCTGCCAGTATTCAGATGTTGTTTTGTGGACTTTACTCCGCATTCAAATGTTCTTTTGATGAATTTGTGGGGAAGAAAGTGGTCTCGCCGTCTTATCCCTCCGCCATCTTGTTCCTTCCTCCCCAGAACACTGGATTCTTATATTCCACTTGATCGTGGAGTACCTCTTCCCAGCTGCTCCAGCAAGGCGCAGCCGCTGTACCTTACCTTGGACGAGGGGTATCTCCTAAAGGCCGCCCCTCCTGCTTTGAATGTGGATCAGCTCCTCTCGGCCCTCCGGTGCCCAAGCAGCCACCGCCTCCTGGACGTGGCACAGCTCCTCTCGGCCACCGCCCTAACCCTGGGTGCAGGGCAGCTCCTCTCAGCCACGATTCTGCACGTGGTCGGTTGCGCCGGGAGCCGGGCATCTCTCGCGTCTGCGCCGCCGGGAGCCGGGCGTCTCTCGCGTCTGCGCCGCCGGGAGCTGGGCGTCTCTCCAGGATCTTTTCTAATGAGTCAACTCTTCACATCAGGTGGCCAAAGTATTGGAGCTTCAGCTTCAACATAGTCCTTCCAGTGAATATTCAGAACTGATTTCTTTTAGGATTGACTGGTTTGATCTCCTTGCAGTCCATGGGACTCTCAAGAGTCTTCTCCAACGCCACAGTTCAAAAGCATCAATTCTTCGACTTTCAGCTTTCTTTATGGTCTATCTCTCACATCCATATATAACTACTGGAAAAACCATAGCTTTGACTATACGAACCTTTGTTGGCAAAGTAACCTCTCTGCTTTTTAATATGCTGTCCAAGTTTTCGTAGCTTTTCTTATTACATTTTCTTATATTTACTTTCTTGCATAATCTCTTTTTCTGAATTTAATAACCTTTTTAGTTGATAGTTGTTGTTGTTCAGTCACTAAGCTGTGTCCGACTTTTTGCAGCCCCATGGACTGCAGCATGCCAGTCTTCCCAGTCCTTCACTATTTGCTGGAGTTTGCTCAAAAAATCTATCTGCTGATGCAGGAGACTCCAGAGATACAGGTCTATCCCTGGGTCAGAAAGATGCCTTGGAATAGGAAATGGCAACCCACTCCAGAATTCTTGCCTAGAGAATCCCATGGTCAGAGGAACCTGACTGGCTACAGTCCATAGGGTTGCAGAATCTGAGCATGCATTCACATACATGTCCATTGAGCTGGTGATGCCATCCAACCATTTCATCCTTTGTTGGCCCCGCCCCCTTCTCCTCCTGGCCTCAGTCTTTCCCAGCATCAGGGTCTCTTTCAGTGAGTCAGCTCTTCACATCAGGTGGCCAAAGTATTGGAGCTTTAGTATCAGTCCTTCCAATGAATGTTCAGGGTTGATTTTCTTTAGGATCGACTGGTTTGATCTCTGCTGTCCAGGGGACTCTCAAGAGTCTTCTCTAGCACCACAATTCCAAAGCATCAATTCTTTGGCACTTTCATCAAATCTAATTACGTTTTTTTTCCACATCCTTCCACAGTGTCTCCAGTTTTCTACTTAACAGTTAAATCTCTGTGGTTTCCTTTTTTTTTTTTTAACTTTAATGTA
Source organism: Moschus berezovskii (assembly GCF_049115385.1). Classification (NCBI taxonomy): domain Eukaryota; kingdom Metazoa; phylum Chordata; class Mammalia; order Artiodactyla; family Moschidae; genus Moschus; species Moschus berezovskii. The sequence goes on along the minus strand of NC_142464.1, from coordinate 101,316,288 downwards.
GCAACATCTCTCAGATGCTTTGCACTGATCTAGACTTTGCTTTTTAGACTTGCTCATTTTAGAGTGCCAGTTACCTTGCATGTTAAGTCACTTCAGCTGTGACTGACTCTTTGCAACCCTGTGGACTGGGGCCTGCCAGGCCCCTCTGTCCATGGGATTTTCCAGGCAAGAATACTGGAGTGGGTTACCATTTCCTCCTCCAGCAGTCTTCCCAACCCACAGATCAAACCCACATCTCTGTGTCTCCTGCATGGGCAAGTGGATTCTTTACCACTAGTGCCAGTTAGTTACCTTACTGTTGAGCTTTCTAGATCAGCATTGTCAAGTAGAAGTTACTGCCCTGATAGAAATGTTCCTTTTCCGTACTGTCCAGTGCAATATTCACTAGCCACATGTAGCAGTTTATTACTTGAAATATGGCTAGTGTGACTGAGGAATTTTAACTTTATTCAGTTCTGATTTTAATAGCTATTTGTGTAGCTAGTAGGGAAAACCACTAGACCATTCAGATATGACCTCAATCAAATCCCTTATGGATTATACAGTGGAAGTGAGAAATAGATTTAAGGGACTAGATCTGATTGATAGAGTGCCTGATGAACTCTGGACGGAGGTTCGTGACATTGTACAGGAGACAGGGACCAAGACCATCCCCATGGAAAAGAAATGCAAAAGAGCGAAATGGCTGTCTGAGGAGGCCTTACAAATAGCTGGGAAAAGAAGAGAGGCGAAAAGCAAAGGAGAAAAGGAAAGATGTAAGCATCTGAATGCAGAGTTCCAAAGAATAGCAAGGAGAGATAAGAAAGACTTCCTCAGTGATCAATGCAAAGAAATAGAGGAAAACAACAGAATAGGAAAAACAAGAGACCTCTTCAAGAAAATTAGAGATTCCAAGGGAACATTTCATGCGAAGATGGGCTCGATAAAGGACAGAAATGGTATGGACCTAACAGAAGCAGAAGATATTAAGAAGAGGTGGCAGGAATAAACAGAAGAACTGTACAAAAAAGATCTTCACGACCAAGATAGTCACGATAACGTGATCACTGACCTAGAGCCAGACATCTTGGAATGTGAAGTCAAGTGGGCCTTAGAAAGCATCACTACGAACAAAGCTAGTGGAGGTGATGGAATTCCAGTTGAGCTATTTCAAGTCTTGAAAGATGATGCTGTGAAAGTGCTGCACTCAATATGCCAGCAGATTTGGAAAACTCAGCAGTGGCCACAGGACTGGAAGAGGTCAGTCTTCATTCCAATCCCAAAGAAAGGCAATGCCAAAGAATGCTCAAACTACCGCACAATTGCACTCATCTCACACGCTAGTAAAGTCATGCTCAAAATTCTCCAAGCCAGACTTCAGCAGTATGTAAACCGTGAACTCCCAGATGTTCAAGCAGGTTTTAGAAAAGGCAGAGGCACCAGAGATCAGATTGCCAACATCCGCTGGATCATGGAGAAAGCAAGAGAGTTTCAGAAAAACATCTATTTCTGCTTCATTGACTATGCCAAAGCCTTTGACTGTGTGGATCACAATAAACTGTGGAACATTCTGAAAGAGATGGGAATCCCAGAGCACCTGACCTGCCTCTTGAGAAACCTGTATGCAGGTCAGGAAGCAACAGTTAGAACTGGACATGGAACAACAGACTGGTTCCAAATAGGAAAAGGTGTACGTCAAGGTTGTATATTGTCACCTTGCTTATTTAACTTATATGCAGAGTACATCATGAGGAACGCTGGGCTGGAAGAAGCACAAGCTGGAATCAAGATTGCCGGGAGAAATATCAATAACCTCAGATATGCAGATGACACTACCCTTATGGCAGAAAGTGAAGAGGAACTCAAAAGCCTCTTGATGAACGTGAAAGAGGAGAGTGAAAAGGTTGGCTTGAGGCTCAACATTCAGAAAACAAAGATCATGGCATCTGGTCCCATCACTTCATGGACAATAGATGGAAAAACAGTGGAAACAGTGTCAGACTTTATTTTTTTGGGCTCCAAAATCACTGCAGATGCTGATTGCAGCCATGAAATTAAAAGACGCTTGCTCCTTGGAAGGAAAGTTATGACCAACCTTGATAGTATATTAAAAAGCAGAGACATTACTTTGCCGACCAAGGTCCGTCTAGTCAAGGCAATGGTTTTTCCCGTGGTCATGTATGGATGTGAGAGTTGGACTGTGAAGAAAGCTGATTGCCGAAGAATCGATGCCTTTGAACTGTGGTGCTGGAGAAGACTCTTGAGAGTCCCTTATACTGCAAGGAGATCCAACCAGTCCATTCTAAAGGAGATCAATCCTGGATGTTCATTGGAGGGACTGATGCTAAAGCTGAAACTGCAATACTTTGGCCACCTCATGCGACGAGTTGACTCACTGGAAAAGACTCTGATGCTGGGAAAGGTTGGGGGCGGGAGGAGAAGGGGACGACAGAGAATGAGATGGCTGGATGGCATCACCGACTCTGTGGACATGAGTTTGAGTGTACTCCGGGAGTTGGTGATGGACAGGGAGGCCTGACGTGCTGTGATTCATGGGGTTGCGGAGAGTCGGACACAACTGAGCGACTGAAGTGAACTGAACTGAACTGTGTAGCTAGTGGATACCGTATTGGGAAGCACAGTTCAGGATGGTTTCATACTTAAGGGGATAGTTTCATACTAAGTGGAAATTTTTATTTTTATTTTTTTTAATGAAGAGACTGCTTAGCCCTTCTCTGATTAGATTTTAAACAGGAATATTTGGGACAACTACTTCTAAAAATTTCTAGTTTAAAAAGCCTATGGCTTAGTTTTGACATATTGATGTTTTGATCAAAGTCCAAAGATTCTGTCAATTATATGGTCATGTTTTTATCTCTTTATAACTGAATTTCAGATTTAAAGGGAGAACGTTTTAGATAACTGATGATTATTGTAAACATTTTAATATATGGTATTTTAAAGAGTTGTAAAATTCTATATTGCCTCATAACATTTTTATTTTATGAATTGCTTAATAAGTACCAACGTATTTATACAATGCTACACTCACTATGTGTAATTAAATATAGAACATTGTTTTATATTTGCTTTTATAGGTAGCTACATCAAGCTGGGTGCAGGCAGATCCATAGGATATCATGAAGTTTCCAGGGCCTTTGGAAAACCAGAGATTGTCTTTCCTGTTGGAAAAGGCAATCTCTAGGGAAGCCCAGATGTGGAAAGTGAATGTGCCGAAAATACCTACAAATCAGGTAAAGATGTCTCTTTTCACTCTAGATAGGTGGCTTTTATTACCACTGTCATATGTTAACAGTATCTTGACACTGCATTGGAGAAATATGTACCATTAAAGATATTCGTTATATGAGAAAAAATGAACTGTTTGCTTTTTTGTTTTATCTGGGTACACCTTTAGGAAAATAAGTATGACCCTTCCCTTTCCTTGTAGCACAATACTTAGAGTAGGAGGCCTTCTTTATTTCTAGATACATAGCTCACCTTAGAGGCTGAACATAATCACATCCTTATCTTTAGTGACCAAAAACTTGTTCTTTCATAAATATTAGTAGAGAATTACATAACCTACTAAAGTCGTGTCAATGTCGAAAACTTCTAGGGAGATAATCAGCAGCTTACCTCTTAATTACTGTCGGCTATATGCCTTTTCTCTTAGAAATTTCATATAATTAGAGTTTTTATTTTTTTTAACAAATAGCTGTGAATATGTCTACTCCCCAAGATTTACTGGTATAACATGTCTTTACACATCTTTTATCCCTAGTACCTAGCTCTGTGCTTGGGATAAAGAATAATGGCCAATAAATTTTCAGTGTGTGTAAGCAAATGACAATATCTAAGCTTCCTTGGTAGCTTAACAGTGAAGAATCCCCCCTGCAATGCAGGAGACTTGGGTTTGATCCCTGGGTTGGGAAGATCCCCTGGAATAGGAAATGGCAACCCACTCTAGTATTCTTGCCTAGAGAATTCCATGGACAGAGCAGCCTAGTGAGCTGCAGTCCATGAGGTCATAAGAGTCAGACATGACTTAGCGCTAAACCACCACACCATAGGTTATTGATGTCTATGTGCTTTTTCTAATTCCAGCCTACTTTTATCTTCTTTCCCACAAGCTGAAGAAATGCATGTTTTGCTTTTAGTGTTACTTAGTTGTCATTTAGGGAATTGGAAAATTATTTAATCTGAATGAAAGCCTTTTATACTAGGAGCATTTGCATGTGCTATCAAATACATTTAATATCTCACTTGATCCTTTGAGGGCTTCCCTTATATAGTCCATAAGATCGCACACACTTGATCCTTTGAAAAAGGCAATAGTCCCAAATTGCTCAGGATTTCAACGAGTAAGTAGTAGAGTTATAATTTTGAACCTGAGGCAGTTTTCTTCCCATTATACTTTTTATTTTTGTATGCTTGTGTGATTCAGTCATTCGGTAAATGTTTGTTAAGTGTGATATTCTGAGCACTACTCTAGCATTGGGGATACAACTGTGAGAAAAACAGAAATTTCTGCTCTTATGTTCTGACATTCTAATAAGCCTCAAAGCTTTATTACATCTGCTTTTAGAACCATTTTTTGCTATTATCTCAAGTCAGCATGCAACCAACATGCATGATAAACTTTTATAACTTGGTCTTAGAAGGTGATTTCTATCAAGATTATAGTATATTGCTATATTATCACTTAATCTGACCTATTTTTATAGATATTTTAACAGATATTAGTAAGGCATAATACCCGAGAACAGAACAGTATCAGAACTTGTAAGATGGATCTGTTTGAGGTTTTGTCTTTGATAATGCCAAATAGAAACCCTGCTTAGTCACTCAGTCGTGTCTGACTCTTTGTGACTCCATAGACTGTAGCCCACCAGGCCCCTCAATCCACAGAATTCTCTAGGCAAGAATACCGGAGTGGGTTGCCATTCCCTTCTCCAGGGGATCTTCCCAATCCAGAAATTGAACCTGGGTCTCCAGCCTTGCAGGCGGATTCTTCACCATCTGAGCTACCAGGGAATCCTAGAAGTCCTACTTAGTTCTTATAAAATGTATGTGGGTTTGGTCTGATTCTGCTAGGAAATAAGAGAGAGATAGAAGTGAAGAGCTATAGGGGCTTGAGTTGCTTGACAGAAGAACCTCAAGATCACTTATCTGTTCTAATTCTTTTATTTTCTTCTCCAGCTCTCAGGGACCGGTTTTTCTACTTCCCTTTTCACAATTTTTTCTAACTGATTTCCCTCATTTTTCACTCTTTGCATAAGAGAAATAGTCTTATCTCTAAACCAACTTTTTCTTTGGGGGGAGGCTTCTTTTTTTGGTTCTGGTTAAAGCAGAAAAAGAAAATATTTTTAAGCTTTTTCTCTAGTTTTCTTCTCCTCACCTCTACTTTCACCTAAACACTACTACAAGGTCATTTTCTTAAAATTTTCATCTGCTGTCTTGCAGTTTAGGACGGAGTGATCATGCAAGAATATTATACATCTATCACTTCCCTTCAGTTTGCTTCTACAGCACTCTGTTCTTCACGTATGATAGCACACAATATTATAATTTCCTGATGATTTGACTTTAGTTTACTGGCATATAATTGGCTCACAGTAAATGTTTGTTAAATGAATGTTTATTATCTTTTTTTTTATAATTCATTCAGACTAGAGAAGTTCTTTTATATATTAATAGTTCTTTCAAGTACACAACAATTTTGTTACAAATTCAGGAGAAAAAAATTGAAGACTGGTTAAAGTGACATGTACTTTCATATACACTTTTTTTTAATATATACAAAGATAAATCTGCCTCAAGCTGTTTATATAAAGATGATTTTCATTAGAATTTTGAAAATCTAAGGATCCTTAAACTTAAATTCCATCTAATTTTGTGTTTCCAAATGTAGGATCTTGAACCACTGGGCTGCTAGGTGTATGTGAATCACCAGGAGGTGTCCTGCAGATTCCTCTCCCAGACCTAGTGGGCTTGTGGTGGCAACTATGGAAATTTGTATTGTAAAAAAAATCATAATTTTGGAATAGCTCAGTTGGTAAAGAATCCGCCTGCAATGCAGGAGATCCCAGTTCGATTTCTGGATAGGGAAGATCCTCTGGAGAAGGGATAGCCTACCCACTCCAGTATTTTTGGGCTTGTGGCTCAGCTGGTAAAGAATCTGCCTGCAGTGTGGGAGAGCTGGGTTCAATCCCTATGCTGGGACGATCACCTGGAGAAGGGAAAGGCTGCCCAAACCAGTATTCTGGCCTGGAGAATTCCATGCACTGTATAGTCCGTGGGGTTGCAAAGAGTTGGACATGACTGAGCAACTTTAACTTCACTTTGTTAATATGTGTTCAGTTCAGTCTCAGTCGTGTCCGACTCTTTGCGACCCCATGAATCACAGCACGCCAGGCCTCCCTGTCCATCACCTGCTCCCGGAGTTCACTCAGATTCACGTCCATCGAGTCAGTGATGCCATTCAGCCATCTCATTCTCTGTCGTCCCCTTCTCCTCCTGCCCCCAATCCCTCCCAGCATCAGTCTTTTCTAGTCAGTCAACTCTTCACATGAGGTGGCCAAAGTTTTGGAGCCTCAGCTTTAGCATCAGTCCTTCCAATGAACACCCAGGACTGATCTCCTTTAGAATGGACTGGTTGGATCTCCTTGCAGTCCAAGGGACTCTCAAGAGTCTTCTCCAACACCACAGTTCAAAAGCATCAATTCTTCAGTGATCAGCTTTCTTCACAGTCCAACTCTCACATCCAGACATGACCACTGGGCAAACCATAGCCTTGACTAGATGGACCTTGGTTGGCAAAGTAATGTCTCTGCTTTTTAATATACTATCTAGGTTGGTCATAACTTTCCTTCCAAGGAGTAAGCGTCTTTTAATTTCATGGCTGCAGTCAGCATCTGCAGTGATTTTGGAGCCCCAAAAAATAAAGTCTGACACTGTCTCCACTGTTTCCCCATCTATTTCCCATGAAGTGATGGGACCAGATGCCATGGTCTTTGTTTTCTGAATGTTGAGCTTCAAGCCAACTTTTTCACACTCCTCTTTCACTTTCATCAAGAGGCTTTTGAGTTCCTCTTCACTTTCTGCCATAAGGGTGGTGTCATCTGCATATCTGAGGTTATTGATATTTCTCCCAGCAATCTTGATTCCAGCCTGTGCTTCTTCCAGCCCAGCGTTCCTCATGATGTACTCTGCATATAAGTTAAATAAGCAAGGTGACAATAAACAGCCTTGCCATACTCCTTTTCCTATTTGGAACCAGTCTGTTGTTCCATGTCCAGTTCTAACTTGCTTCCTGACCTGCATACAGGTTTGTCAAGAGGCAGGTCAGGTGGTCTGGTATTCCCATCTCTTTCAGAATATTCCACAGTTTGTTGTGATCCACATAGTCAGGTCTGGGAAATACTGATTTGGTCTAATCACACAATAAAAAAAAGTTTTGACATCTCTGATGAGTGATCCTCTACTTTGTCCATTCCACCGTAGAAAAGCTCTACCAGTTATTGGAGATTTTTTCCTGAATTGAACCTGAAAACTGCTTCTTTCTATTGGCTACCTGTTGGTTCTAATTTGGTACACTGAAGCAGTACAGAATAAATTTGTTCTGTATTGTCTACTTATAATCCTGTTAAGCTCGAAAAGTCCTCTCTTTCAATTATATATCCTTTGTTCTTGAACCATTTTTCACTTGGCAAGGTTTCCCTTTTTACCATCTACTTTTTTTCCTCTGCATACACTGTCTTTACCATGTTTCTTAAATCATGACATATGAGTTGTGCTCATTAATGAGCAGTAGAGTGAGACTATTACCTCACTTTATTTTGGCTTGATCGTTTCATTACTATAGCCCTAAATTTTAAAAAAAAATTTGTTTTGGCAGCAATGTCTTGTTGTTGGCTTATTATACTGAACTTGTTTTTAAAACCTTTCTGTTTTATTTCTCTGCTTTTAAGGAGAATTTCCCTTATCGTAAATGTACTTTTTAAGTTTTTGACTTAGGTGCACTGTTTCATATTTATTCTTAACTAAATTTTAAATTGTTGATGTTTATCTGTTGATAAATTGATGCTGGCCCATTTTTCTAGCTTTAAAATTATTACCTAATATATTGGAGCTTCTCTGATGGCTCAGCAGTAAAGACTTCACCTGCAGTGCAGGAGATGCACGTTGGATCCCTGGAGCAGGAAATGGCAACACACTCCAATATTCTTGCCTGGGAAATCTCATGGACAGAGGAGCCTGGCGGGCTACAGTCCTTGGGGTCACAAAGAGTCAGACACGACTTGGTGACTAAACATCATCATCATCTAATATATTCAGTTCAGTTCAATCGCTGAGTCGTGTCCGACTCTTTGCAACCCCATGAACTGCAGTACGCCAGGCCTCCCTGTCCATCACCAGCTCCTGGAGTTTACTCAAACTCATGTCCATTGAGTCGGTGATACCATCCAACCATCTCATCCTCTGTCATCCCCTCCTCCTGCCTTCAATCTTTCCAAGCATCAGGGTCTTTTCAAATGAGTCAGCTCTTCACATCAGGTGGCCAAAGTATTTGAGTTTCAGCTTCAAAATCAGTCCGTCCAATGAACATTCCAGACTGATTTCCTTTAGGATAGACTGGTTGGATCTCCTTGCAGTCCAAGGGACTCTCAAGAGCCTTCTCCAGCACCACAGTTCAAAAGCATCAATTCTTCGGTGCTCAGCTTTCTTTATAGTCCCAACTCTCACATCCATACATGACTACTAGAAAAACCATAGCTTTGACTAGATGGACTTTGTTGGCAAAGGAATGTCTCTGCTTTTCAATATACTATCTAGGTTGGTCATATTTTTCCAAGGAGTAAGCATCTTGTAATTTCATGGCTGCAGTCACCATCTGCAGTGATTTTACAGCCCAGGAAAATAAAGTCTGCCACTATTTCCACTGTTTCTCCATCTATTTGCCATGAAGTGATGGGACCAGATGCCATGATCTTTGTTTTCTGAATGTTAAGCTTTAAGCCAACTTTTTCACTCTCCTCTAATCAAGAGGCTTTTTAGTACTTCTTCATTTTCTGCCATAGGGTGGTGTTATCTGCATATCTGAGGTTATTGATATTTCTCCCAGCAATCTTGATTCCAGCTTGTGCTTCCTCCAGCCCAGCGTGTCTCTTGATATACTCTGCATGTAAGTTAAATAAGCAAGGTGACAATAAACAGCCTTGACATACTCCTTTTCCTATTTGAAACCAGTCTGTTGTTCCATGTCCAGTTCTAACTGTTGCTTCCTGACCTGCATACAGATTTCTCAAGAGGCAGGTCAGGTGGTCTGGTATTCCCATCTCTTTCAGAATTTTCCATAGTTTATTGTGATCCAGAATAACAGTCAAAGGCTTTGGCATAGTCAATAAAGCAGAAATAGATGTTTTTCTGGAACTCTTGCTTTTTCGATGATTCAGCAGATGTTGGCAATTTGATCTCTGGTTCCTCTGCCTTTTCTAAAACCAGCTTGAATATCTGGAAGTTCACAGTTCACGTATTGTTGTGTCCTGGCTTGGAGAATTTTGAGCATTACTTTGCTAGTGTGTGAGATGAGTGCAATTGTGCGGTAGTTTGAGCATTCTTTAGCATTGTCTTTCAACTGAGGGATTGGAATGAAGACTGACCTTTTCCAGTCCTGTGGCCACTGCTGAGTTTTCCAAATTTGCTGGCATATTGAGTGCAGCACTTTCACAGCATCATCTTTTAGGATTCGAAATAGCTCAACTGGAATTCCGTCACCTCCACTAGCTTTGTTCTTAGTGATGCTTCCTAAGGCCCACTTGACTTCACATTCCAGAATGTCTGGCTCTAATATATTAACTTTGTCATTTTTGTACCATCTGTAGATTTGGTAAATAAATACATCTGTTTTGCCCCTAGGTTGGTTTTTTCTTTTCCGTAAGTAAACAGTTTCTTAAAGGATATATAGATCATAGACTGTGCAACTCATATTTTCACAAAATGACACTAACCACATTACCAGCACCTTCAGAAGCTCTTCTTGTGTCTTATATTTACCATCATCTATATTTTCCCTACAAAGAAACATTATCCTATTATCAGAGATCAATTTTTCTTTGTTTTGAATTACATTTATATATGGAATAATGAAATATGTCCTGGGCTTCTTTGCTCAGCATTATTATTTTATTTTTTTTGGTATAAGATCCCATCGTAGGGATTCATTTATCCATTTTGCTATTGATGGTCATTAGAGTCGTTTTTGTGTATGTCTTGTACATTGCTGTTGAGTGTATTCTTAGAGGTGGAATTGCTAGAACCTAGAATGTGTGTATTCTCAGGTTTAGCAGATACCACCAATTGTATTACTTACCCGAGTTGTTATACCACTTTTACACCCCATTTTTTTTTCTTTTTACCCTTACAGCAGAGTATGAAAGTCCCAGGTTGCTCTGCATCCTTGTGAACCTTGATATTGTCTATCTTTTTCATTTTAGTTATTCTGGTGAGTGTGTTATAGTATCACATTGGGTTTTAATTTGCATTTCCTGGGTAGCTAATGAAATTCAGCTTTTCATGTGCTAATTGGCCATTGACTGTTTTTTGGTGAAATGTGTGTTCATGTCTTTCACCTGGATTCTGTTGACTTCCTTTATAAATTGTTAGAAGTTTTTTGTTTTGCAGGCTCTGTGTATTACACGTATCTTCAGCTCTGTATATGTTGACTTTTGATAAATAGAAGATCTTAATTTTTAGTGGTCAAATATCAGAAATTTTTTCCTTTTTGCTTAGTCCTTTTAAAGAAATGTTTGCCTCACCCGGAGTAATAAAAAATTTTTTTCCCTTTGTGATATGATGTGAAGTAGGAATCAAGAATACTTTTTCTCCATTTAGAAAGCCAGTACTATTGATTTGAAATACAGCAGCAGCCACTGCCCCATAATGTATTTTTGTTATTAATGACGTGACTGCTGTGTATGAGTAAATACGTTTGTGGGTTAGTTTCTTGCCTCTCTTCATTGATCTGTTCACTTCTCTTAAATACCACACTGCCTCAGTTACTGTAGCATAATAATGTCATTGGTAGCATATACTTTGTTCTTTTTTTTTTCTTAACAGTTGTCTTGGCTATTTTAAGCCCTTTGCTCTTCTGTATATATCAATACTTTTAATACTCTTTTCAGTTTTGAAAAAAAAAATTGTGGGGTTTTGGTTTTACTGAATCTGTAGATTGATTTGGGGAAGAATAAACATGTTTATAATTAGTCTTCTAATCCATGAACATAGAGTATTTCTCCATTTTTCTTTAAAGATGGTCTTCAGTTTCTTTTAATAATGTTTGATAATTTAGGTTTATTCCTGGGTATTTGAGACTTGTTGAGGCTATTACAAATGGTATCATTTAAATTTTGTATGTCCTTGCTTCTGTATGCTGGTAGATTTTTATATAGACCATACTAAATTAACTTACTTAGTAGTTTGCAGAGTCTTTATGATTTTCTGTGTATTATACTCTCTCATGTCAAATGTGAATAATCATGGTTTTATTTTGTTCTTTCCAGTCCTCACAACTTTCTTTTCTTCCTGTTTTTCAGAATTAGCTAGGGTTTCCAGAATAGTGCTGAAGTCTCCATTTGAGGAGAAAGCTTTCAATATTTTACCATTAACACTGATAGTTGCTATATATTTTTTAATCTTTATCAGATTAAGAAATTCCTTTCTCTGCCTTAGTTTGCTTGGAGTTTTTTCTCATGAATAAGTGTTGAATTTTTACACATAATTGGATTTTATTAACATTTGTGCTAGGAGTCTTGCATATAAGGTCATGGGTAAGATTGGTTTTTAATGCCTTTGTTAGATTTTCATGATAAAGTTATGCTGGTTTTGTAAAATGAGTTGGGAATTATTCCTGCTTTTTTTCCCCCAGTCCTCTCCATTTGTTTAAATTGATACTATTTCTTTCTTAAATGTTGGATGGTTTCGCTTCCAAGCCCCTGGGGCCTAGAGATTTATTCGTGGGTAAATTATTTACTAATTAATATCCTTGGTAAGTATGAGGCTAATCAGGTCTTCATTTAAATGTTTTCTCAGTTTTGGTGAATTGTGTTTTTTAAGGAATTCATTTCATCTAAAGTTTCAAATTATTTGTTTAAAGTTACTCAAAGTATTCTCTTTAACATTCCCTTTTTTATTTCTTAGTTGGCATGTAGTTTTTCTTGATCACTCTTTCTAGAGGTCTGTCAGTCTTTCAGTTCTGTTGATTTTTCCCTATTGTACATTTTTTTTTCAAGTTTTGCTCTTTTTCCATGATTTCTACTCTTTGTATAATTTTCTGTTCTTTATCTTGAGAGATAAATGGTTTATCTCAAGAGAAATGTTTTCTTCTTTTTTAATACATTTAGCACTATAAAGCCAGAGAAGGCAATGGCAAGCCACTGCAGTACTCTTGCCTAGAAAATCCCCTGGATGGAGGAGCCTGGTAGGCTGTAGTCCATGGGGTCGCAAGGGTCAGACACGACTGAGCGACTTCACTTTCACTTTTCACTTTCACACACTGGAGAAGGAAATGGCAACCCACTCCAGTGTTCCTGCCTGGAGAATCCCAGGGATGGGGGAGCCTGGTGGGCTTCCGTCTATGGGGTCACACAGTGTCGGACACGACTGAAGTGACTTAGCAGCAGCAGCACTATAAAGCATCGCTGTCTACTCTTGCTAAGTTTGTTGTTAGATTTCATATTAGGTTCTTAATTTGAGTTGTGACATGTCTCAGTTCTAAAATTTCCCTTTTGGATTTTTTATAGATTTCATTTCTTTAGTGAACATTTTCATCTTCTCATCTGTCTTCCTTCCTCTCTGTTTGTGTATCAAGTCCTTTTGTGATGATGCAAAGACCAAAATCTTTTTGTTGTCCCCCTTTGTTTCCTCCCTTGTTTTTGATTACTTGGTTCTTTGTCTTGTCATGCCTGGTTATTTTTGATTGGTTGCTGAATATCATGAGAAATTGTAGAGGCTCTAGATGTTATTATTCTGCAGGAGGGGTCAGTCTTCCCAGTGGTGGGCAAACTGAAGAAGAAGCTTGAATCCATTGATGGACTGTGCTGATGGGAGGCTGGGTTGCTGTTGAGTATGACTTCATCTGTTTCTGGTTGTCCCCAACTTCTAGAGAGTAGCCAGGGATTCCAGCTGAGAGCTTGGAGTGTTTACTAGTGCCCTTATTCCTGAAGGGTGCTACACTCTTCCCTGAGCTCATACTTACTTTTCAGAGACTTTCTGCCTAGCCACTTAGATCCTTGTCCTTCCCAACTTCAGGATTTCATTCAGAAAATTAATTAAGAGGAAAATCAGCTGAGTGTCACGTTCAGATCTCTGACCCTCCCTCTTCCCGCTAGGTTCTTGGCTCTTCAAGTCACCAAATTTTGACTCCCAAAAACTCTGTTGGTTTCTTTGCTCATACTTTACACCTCTTGCCATACTCACAAGATGGGCAGATGCCTGAAAGGGGAAGCTATGCAGAGTGTTGACTCTTCTCTAATTGTTACCTCCTCTCTGGAATCTCGGCTCCACAAGGCCTGGCTGTCCCAGCAGTTCTGATGCCTTTCTGTCATTGTTAGTGGCTTTTCTAGCTGTTCTCACTGAAGTGTAGGTTTGCTGCTCCCTACTCAGTCATTGCCAAAAGCAGCAAGGTAATTTTTTAAAAGGGTATTGATCAGTTGTGACAGGAGATGGTGTGGGAGCACAGGAAAAGTACTTAGCCTGATTTGAGTTATCAGGAAAAGTGGTAGGGAGTGATGGTTGAAAAAGCTCTTAAAGGATAAATTAAAAAGCAAGTAAAAGAGCGAGAAGTGTGTTTCAACCAGAGGGAGCAGTGATATAAAATCGCATTACAGGAGCAAGGAAGAAACCATAGATAGAAGTATTGCTCTTATGCATTGAAAGGCAGAAAGGGATGGAAGGTGAGTGAGGCTGGAGAGGTAGGTCAGAGAGGGATTTGTGTGCCCTGCCTGGGGGATTATACTTCATCTTTTAGGTAATGGTGAACCTTTTAGAGTTTAATGCTAGACAGAATTTGTGTTTTAATAATCAGAATAGCACAAAGCTCTGTGTTTTACCATGTTGAATCAAACCATTATAAATTCTCTTTGGGATTAGTTGTTCAACCACTATACTGAATTCTCTTAACCCTATTTGAGCAATCCATATAAGAGAAAATAGATCTCTTGATCGGGAAATACGAGTAAGTCTTTGCAAACTTATCTTCTGTGGGGGTTTTTTGGTTTCTGTTAGTTTTGGCTAGTAATGATAATACTAGCCTTCCAAGAATGCTTTCTTGGCTCCATTCTCAGATTTTTTAATACAAAGCATGTTAAAGTCCAAAGAGTGCCATGTTTTCTTTCATAATTATTTGCATTATAATTGGTTTGAAAGAACTATTTATAATGTTTTGTAAATTTGTTTCTTCTGGCATCACAAAGCACTAGGTATTTTTAGAGGAAGGAAAGGACAAAACTAACATTTAACTGCCATTTGCATTCTGTGTGTTTCACACAAGTTAAATCACTTAGCTGTAATATGTAAATTTCTGTTTAGCTGTGTTCCCGTGTGTTCTACCTCTCCTTACGGCACATTATGTCCGTCTTCTGTGAGACTTCTTACAGTTATATGTTTGTGTTAGTTGTTTAATGTCAAACACAGATAGTCACATTATGTAATGTAATCTGTTATTTAGGGATTTTCCCCCCTATATCTCTGACCTGAAGGTATTGAATTAATGCTGTTTTTGCTCCTTATTGCTTCTCTAGATCATTGTTCTTTCACGTCCCTAAAAGCCTACCCACTTTCATCAGATTGTATCACCATCTGCCTCTCCTTGTATTAATTTATTTCATTGTCATTGAATTGTTCGGATGGCTTAATTAACATTGCCATTTGTTTGTTGTTGCATTTTTAGATAAAAGCTCCCCTTTGTAGAAATTTAATTTCTCTTGAATGTTTAATTATCTCCATCTAAAAGTTTTGTGGCTGCTTCAGTTGGTTCCCAGGGACCTTTAGGGGCTCCTGGTCCAGCTCTTAAAAGTAACACCTCACGGCTCTGTAGAAAATGGAATATTTTAAAACTAGTACCCAGGGACTAGCTGTAGGGCTGTGTCTACTTCCTCCTACCTCTAGAGAAGCCATAGATCCGGATAGTATTTTGCTGACTTTTTCAGACTCCTGTGAGAGTGAGGATCCAACTGCTGGCTTTAATATCCTGGCTTTAATAACCTAACTTCAGGTTCCTCTGTCAAGTTGGAAAGTAGTCTCTTTAGGACGTTGTTTTCCTGTTACCCGTATACCCCAAGCATTTCAAGCCCACAACTTCAGTCCTGTGAGCAGCCTTACGTTTCTTTTCGATTCACTGAACTGTGTCCCTGGTTGTGGGAGTGCCTGTCCTAGCGTCTTCTCCCTCCACCTGGATCTCTATTTGCAGGTCTGAGGAGCTTAGTGCTAGGTGACTGTGTTGACATCGGTCGCCTCCAGGTGGCCGTCAGTCCTATCCTTCAGAGTGAAGTCCACAGGTTTAAAATGCTTAGTTCTTTTCCTTGCCTTGCGAGTGATCACCCCCTGCCCTCACCCTTAAGATACAAGGTAGTTGCTGTCTTCTCCCAGAGCCTTTTGTCCTACTCCCACACGGCCAGGCGCCCTTCCAGTGTTCTCCCCTCATCCTGTGCATACCTCTGCTCTGATGTTACCGTATTTTATTAATGATTTCTGATTGTTTGCCTCATCATGAGGCTTTGCTTTAAAGTTTAAACAGGGAGATTTTCATTCTTGTGTTCCCATGGCCTGTCGTATGTATGATCCACACTTAATGTTCATTAATATGAACTCAGTTAAATGTCTTTGGTATCAGATGTTTTCAAATTATTGTTCATAGTCTGAACACCAGTTTGGTGGTGAGATATTAATATAAAAGGTTGTAAACCATCTTTGTCTCATTTTCTTGTCAGTGTTTCTTGTGTAGTATTCTAGAATCAGTTTTTATATAACAGAAGGAATTGACCAGGAGGCAAATATATATGGCATTAACCATCATAAATACCAGTGATAACTGAGTTGAGCTAAATATAAAAATTATTTATGTGTGATTAGTTGGTTTGGCCACAAAGAAATACTTTCCTTTTTGGGCCAAAGCTGAAAATTGACAGAAAGAGGAGTTGGAATAAAGGAAACTGGCCAGTGCAGTATCAGGTTACACAGAGCACCTGGCACTGCTCCTTGCAATGCTGAAGAAAACCAGGAGGAAGGGGAGAAGAAATTCTAGCTGAAATACCTATTTGAGGAGATCCATTGTCAAGATGTACAGCCTTTCATCCTTTAATAACTCTTAATACATCTCTCTGTGATAGAGGAATTAATTTAATAAAGTTGACTCTGAGTGATCAGGAAAAAGGTTTAAGCTGTGGTCTCTATACTTTCTGAGGAATGAGATAAATAATATATTTTTAAAGAGATTTCCATCCACAATGCTTATGATGGTAAATCCTGAAGTGCTCAGGTTAAACCTTTACTTGTCTGGAACCCTCACTTACTGAAAATGGCCTTTTCCACTAATCATGGAGGCATTTCTGTACTTTTTTGTGTTTACTTGACAGTAGTACTTACATATATCTGTTCTATTTATTAGTAGTAAATTATGTAAAATTACTAGGTTTTTTTTTGTTTTTTATGGTTCCTACAAAACTGAAGAGTAAATAAATATTGCTTTAAAGTATGTACCTTTTAAAAATTAAGTCTAATACCCAAAACTTTAATATGTAGGAAGATTAAAACGCTAATAATCAGTTTGTTTAGTAATCTCTAATGATAAATTCAAATTAATTTCCCCTTCAGTATCCTTTCATCATCTTTAAATGTATATTCATCTTTTGTCCCTGGTATCTTTCATTTATTCCTGTTCAGTTTAGTTTTCTTTTTAATGGACTGTCAGTCTGTTATCATGGCCCATTTAAGATAGTTAACGTCTGTTTGCTGCCTTAGAAAGAAATTCTCTTATTCTTACTAAATTTTCTTATTCTCAGGAATTGAGAAAACTTAATTCCAAAATTACTATTAGTTTGTAACAGTGTTACCTAAACTTTAAAACCTTAATTTGATTATATAGATTTGTGGTGTGATGACATTGTAAAAATTTTATTTAATAAATAAGAGAATATTGGATATTGATATTAAATGCTGTAACTAATATACTGCAGTTCAAAAGAATCAATTCTTAGGTGCTCAGCCTTCTTAATGGTCCTACTCTTACATCCATATATGACCATTGGAAAAACCTTAGCTTTGACTATATGGACCTTTGTTGGCAAAGTAATGTTTCTGCTTTTTAATATGCTGTCTTGGTTTCTCATAGCTTTTCTTCCAAGGAGCAAACGTCTTAATTTCATGGGTGCAGTCACCATCTGCAGTGATTTTGCAGCCCAAGAAAATAAAGTCTGTCACTATTTTCATTGTTTCCCCATCTATTTGCCGTGAAGTGATGAATCCGGATACCGTAATCTTAGTTTGTTAAATGTTGAGTTTTAAGCCAGCTTATTCACATCAAGAGGCTCTTCACTTCCTCTTTGCTTTCTGCCATAAGGGTGGTGTCATCTGCATATCTGAGGTTATTGATATTTCTCCCAGCAATTTTGATTCCAGCTTTTGTGCTTTATCTAACCTGGGATTTCGCATTATGTACTCTGCATATAAGTTAAAGGGTGACAGTAGCCTTGATGTTCTCCTTTCCCAATTTGGAACCGTTGTTCCATGTGTGGTTCTAACTGTTGCTTCTTGACCTGCATACAGGTTTCCCAGGAGGCGTATAAGGTGGTCTGGTAGGTATTCCCATCTCTTTAAGAATTTTCCGCAATTTGTTGTGATCCACACAGTCAAAGACTTTGGCATATTCAATGAAACAGAAGTTAGGTGTTCTGGAATTCTCTCGCTTTTTCTGTGATCCAGTGGATGTTGGCAATTTGATCTCTGGTTCCTCTGCCTTTTCTAAATCCAGCTTGAACATCTGGAACTTCTCAGTTCACATACTGTTGAAGCCTAGCTTGGAGAATTTTGAGCATTACTTTGATAGCATGTGAAATGAGTGCAATTGTGCAGTAGTTTGAACATTCTTTGGCATTGCCTTTGGGATTGGAGTGAATACTGACCTTTTCCAGTCCTGTGGCACTGCTGAGTTTTCCAAATTTGCTGGCATATTGAGTGCAGCACTTTCACAGCATCATCTTTTAGGATTTGAAATGGCTCAGCTGGAATTCCATCACCTCCACTAGCTTTGTTCATAGTGATGCTTCCTAAGGCCCACTTGACTTCACATTCCAAGATGTCTCACTCTAGGTGAGTGATCACGCCTTCGTGATTATCTTGGTTGTGATCTTTTTTGTATAGTTCTTCTGTGTATTCTTGCCACCTCTTCTTAGTATCTTCTGCTTCTGTTGCTGCTGCTGCTAAGTCACTTCAGTCGTGTCCGACTCTGTGTGACCCCATAGATGGAAGCCCACCAGGCTCCCCCGTCCCTGGGATTCTCCAGGTAAGAACACTCGAGTGGGTTGCCATTCCCTTCTCCAGTGTGTGAAAGTGAAAAGTGAAAGTGAAGTCGCTCAGTCATGTCCGACCCCTAGCGACCCCATGGACTGCAGCCTACCAGGCTCCTCCATCCATGGGATTTTCCAGGCAAGAGTACTGGAGTGGCTTCTGCTTCTGTTAGGTCCGTACTATTTCTGTCCTTTATTTTGCTCATCTCTCTAGACTTGTGTACTCTGGACATTACATATAAACATGATCATATAATACATGGTCTGTTGTGGCTGTCTTCTTTCAGTTAACATATTGTTTTCAAGGGTCTTCCATGTTTTGGCATGTCTGTACTTCATTCGGTTTTTTTAAAAAGTATTTATTTATTTAATTTGACTGCTCCAGGTCTTAGTTGTAGCGTGTGGGATCTAGTTCCCTGACCAGGAATTGAACTTGGGCTCTTGCATTGGGAGTTCAACATCTTAGCCACTGGCTGCTAAGTCACTTCAGTCGTGTCTGACTCTGTGCGACCCCAAAGACGGCAGCCCACTAGGCTCCTCTGTCCCTGGGATTCTCCAGGCAAGAACAGTGGAGTGGGTTGCCATTTCCTTCTCCAGTGCGTGAAAGTGAAGTCGCTCAGTCGTGCCCGACTCTTAGCGACCCCATGGACTGCAGCCTACCAGGCTCCTCCGTCCATGGGGTTTTCCAGGCAAGAGTACTGGAGTGGGTTGCCATTGCCTTCTCCGCTTAGCCACTGGACTACCAGGAAAATCCCAGCACTTCATTCTTTTTTGTTGATGAATAACGTTTCATTGTATGGATATATCACACTTTATTTATATCCATTCATCAATTGATGGGCATTTAGGTTGTTTCTGCTTCTTAACTATTATGAATAGTTACTGCTATAAACGTTAGTGTGCAAATACTTGTGAACATTAGTGTACAAATACTTGTTTGAATACTTGTTTTAAATTCTTTTTGGTATATACCTAGGAGTGGAATTGCTGGGCCATGTGATAATTCTGTGTTTAAACTTCTGAGGAGCTGCTAGATTGTTTTTTGAAGTAACTGTACCATCTTTCATTCCTACCAGGTGAATGAATGAGGGTTCTAATTCCTCCATATCCTTGCCAGAATTTGTTATTAATTTTTTTTATTGTAGTCATTTTTGTGGGTGAGAGGAGATACTGTCTTTTGATTTTGATTTGTGTTTTCCTGATACGTAATCGTGTTGAGCATCTTTTCAAGTGCTCATTGGCGAATTGGGTATTTTCTTTGGAGAAATATCTATTTAAGACCCTTTGCTCATTTTAAAATTTGGTTTCTGTCTCTATTAAACGGTAAGGAGTCTTTGCATATTCTAGATATAAGTACCTAATTAGATATATGATTTGCAAACATTTTCTTCGTTTTGTGAGGAACCATTTCACTCTTCCCATCCTTTACATATTGTTTGCTTTTGAAAAGCTGAAGATCAATAAAGATGTTTGCTTAGTTATGACTGACAGTAACTAAGTCAACTTTGTACTCCATAGCCAGGTTATACGAGTTTTATATTTTCTATAGTTATACTGGAATGACTCAAATGATAGATTGAGAAAAGAAGTACTTGGGACATTTTTAATTCTCTGATTTCATATTAAAAAGAACAATGCTTCACTTACTTTAAAAACTGTGTGAATGACTCAGTTATTTATTTACCAAAGTAGCAGAAGGGTATATCTGTAAAGTAATTTGAAGTGAGCTGTCTCGGGTATCAACTTTTGGGTGATATCCTTTTTTTTTTCTGGTTGAGATATTTATTACTGTGTTACATCAGCATGGGGTTCTTAACTGGGGCCAGTTTTGCTCACAAGGAGACATTTGGAAATGTCTGGAGAGATCCAGCAATTGCACTCCTGGGTGTACACACCGAGGAAACCAGAATTGAAAGAGACACATGTACTCCAGTGTTCACTGCAGCACTATTTATAATAGCCAGGACATGGAAGCAACCTAGATGTCCATCTGCAGACGAATGGATAAGAAAGCTGTGGTACATATACACAATGGAGTATTACTCGACCATTAAAAAGAATGCATTTGAATCAGTTCTAATGAGGTGGATGAAACTGGAGCCTATTGTACAGAGTGAAGTAAGCCAGAAAGAAAAACACCAATACAGTATACTAACGCATATATATGGAATTTAGAAAGATGCAAATGATAACCCTGTATACGAGACAGCAAGAGAGACACAGATGTATAGAACAGTCTTTGGGACTCTGTGGGAGAGGGTGAGGGTGGGATGATTTGGGAGAATGGCATTGAAACATGTATGTTGTCATATGTGAAATGAATCACCAGTCCAGGGTTGATGCATATTACAGGATGCTCAGGGCTGGTGTGCGGGGATGACCCAGAGGGAGGATAAGGGGAGGTGGGAGGCGGGTTCAGGAGGGAGAACTCATGTACACCCGGGGCGGATTCATGTCAATGTATGGCAAAACCAACCAATATAATATTGTAAAATAATTAGCCTCCAATAATAAATAAATAAAAAAGGAAATGTCTGGAGATATTTAGGTTGTTCTACTGGAAAAGTATCTAGCATCTACCTAGCTTCGCTGGTGGCTCAGACGGTAAAGAATCCGCCTGCAGCTGGATTGGAAAGATCCCCTGGAGGAGGGCATGGCAACCCACTCCAGTATTCTTGCCTGGATAATCCCGTGGACAGAGGAGCCTGGTTGGCTACAGTCCACAGGGTTGCCAAGAGTCAAACACGATTGAGCAACTAGGCACAGCACGGCAACTAATACATAAGGTTTTATCTTCCTTTATCTCAAGTTTGTTAGATTTTGAATAAACTTAAAAACATTTTCTAACATGTAAACACATATTCCATAGCATTTGCTAAATAACCTTTTATAAGTGAGAATTGCAAATATATCTTGATGATAACTTGAAACTTGTTCTCTTTTATTTTTTAATTGTTCCCTTATAGAATGTTTCTCCATCCCAGAGAGATGAAGTGATTCAGTGGCTGGCCAAACTCAAGTACCAATTCAACCTTTACCCAGAAACATTTGCTTTGGCTAGCAGTCTTTTGGATAGGTTCTTAGCTACTGTAAAGGTAAATATTCTAGAATATACTTACATACAACTTCTGTTTTAATGGTTTATATGCTGCACCAGGGGCAATTAGTAGAATATTCTACAAGGTGGAAAGGAGTGGAAAACCTTCTTAAAGATATATATATCTGTAAGAAGACATGATGTCTTCTGTTATTGCTTTAAGTCTTCAGAAATGTTTCTGATTATATTCTGTAATTTTCTTTTGGCTGTAAGTATTCATAGCTTATACTTAACCAATGAAATTTTTTATCTCTTAGTGCAAACCATATAGCATTGGTAGAAAGTTTAGTCATCTTTTTAACACACTGAATGCTAGTTGTGAATAGTGAATCAAACTAAAAAAGTATAATAAGCCTATTGCATATTTTTCTGTCACTACTTATTTATTGACTTTTTTGTAGTTTTCTGAATAGCATATAAGTACTTTCTAGCAGCATACATTTGGAGTATAACAAGATGAAAACTGAACTGTTATACATAACTTTGGTGTATTTTTGTTCAATGGCAGCATTACAGATAAGTTTTATGTTATCCCTATTGGTATAATATATCATTGGTTATATGATGTGAAATCGGTCATGGTAGGCCCTTAGCAGATTTAAAGCAGAAAGTCAGCATTTATTCAATAGCAAGACATGAAACAGAAAAGCAATTCAGTTATCATTTGTATCCCTAGGAATATATATGTTGCAGGAACTGTGAGTTCAGTGCTGAGGGTACTGTATTTTTTGTTGTTTGGGATAACAAACAGAAGCCAAAGAATTTCGGAGTGGAAGAATTTGGGTGGCCACTCAGTTACTTTTTTATGTTTCAGACTTCTACTTTTGAGACACTTAAATTATGATGTTCCTAATTGCCTGAAGCCTGGGTTAACTGAGATGCCAACAGTTATTTCAGCATCAAGTCCTCCTCCCCTCTCCCTGTTCCCCTACTCTAGCTAAGCTCCCTTTCACAGAGAAGGAGACCATGTGTCCTGATGTTACTAGCATCAGATGCTTACTTAGAGATGGCTAATCTATATTGAAACAATTCATCTAAAATGTATTCATAGTTTAAAGGTGCTTAAAGCAGACCATAAAAGGATTGCAATAACAATGGAGCCTCAGGTCCAGGTGTGCAGAAAGAGGTGCTATGAACTTTAAAAGTACAGACCTTGAGCCCTATCCCAGACCTACTAAATCTGAATCTCTAGTAGGTGAAATCTGGACATTTTTATTTAAATAAAGAAACTACATAGATGATTCTGATGTACATCCAGGATTGAAAATTACTGTTCAACCAAAAAAAAAAAAAAAGCCACATATTTGCTGTTGGGGTTCTTTATAGTACTGTTTATTATTGGTGCCCTTGATTTGGGGGTTTCATTGCCTACCCAAAGTTGCCAACTGTTGGACTGTCTGTAATGAACTCTGATTTCCTCAAGGATATGGGGTTGATATGTTGTTACACATGGAGAAATAAGAGAACCTGAAAAACTGTCAGAGCCACAGATCTGACTTCACTTTCTGGATTACTTGTGGTATCTCTGTTAACCTCTGAGACTGTTTTCTCATCTGTAAAGCAAGATGTAACATTTATGGCAATGCTTTCTAAGCCATAATATTCTGATTAAGATTAATGATTACTTTAAAATATTGATAGAATTGAACTGGGTTTTATTTCTCATATGGGCTTCCTTGGTGGTTCAAACGGTGAAGAATCTGCCTGCAATGCAGGAGACCTGGGTTCGATCCCAGGTCTGGAAGATGCCATAGAGAATGGAATGGCAACCCACTCCAGTATTCTTCCCTGGAGAACTCCATGGACAGAGGATCCTGGTGGACTACAGTCCATGGGGTGCAAAGAGTTGAACATGACTGAGCAACTAACACTTTATTTCTTATACAGGAAGAAGGATGGAAGATTCCTAGTCTGTATGCCACTTATATGAGGCATTGGTTGTTGGCTGGCCTATTTATTAAATACTTAATCAAGGCTAAACTATCGTGATTATTCATTTGGCCACACCACATAGTTGTGGGATCTTAGTACCCCAACCAGGGATTAAACCCCGGACACGGCAGTGAAGGCGCCAAATCCTAATCACCGGACCTCCAGGGAAATCCCTGTCCTGATTATTTAAAACTGGATTGGCAAACTCTTACTCTGCCAGTAGGGTAGAAAGTTATTATAGATAAGGAAAACAGGCAAACTCGAGCCCTCTTAAAGGTGTCAAATCCAAGAAAGATTTTTCCCCACCTTGATTGATTCTGTATATATTTAGGAGCCTTTCATTCTTATCATGGAATTTGAATATATAATTTTTGGGGTGAACATTTAATTAGAAAATTTGCTAGCATGTTGTCACTTTGTAAAGTATGTAAAATATATTAATAGCCTTCATTTTATATTCCTTTCTTAATTCACCTAACACCTCCTATGTTAATCTTAACTGATATGACAGATAAAGAGAATAAAACCAGCTTTAAAAATACACAAATAATATTTTTAACTGGGGGAGTTTTATAAGTAAAAAAATGTCTTCTAAAATGAAGCTCACCTCTGATGGATAGAAATTAGCTTTGGCTAACCAGCATTGGTTGAACTTGCAAGGGACTGATCTTACTATTTCCGTAGCGTGTGTAATATGGCTGGGGTTATAAGTTATCTCTGATCCTAGAAAGCGGTGAATGAGACCCAGATTAATTTGAATTCCGCAGAGTTGTGTGCATTCTTGCCTAGTCTGCATATCTAGTTTCAAAAAATAAACTCTCTTAACTTTTTGACAAGTCACTGAAGTTGCTTTTTCTCTCTTCCCTGTTTTAGGCCCACCCAAAATACCTGAGTTGTATTGCAATCAGCTGTTTTTTCCTGGCTGCCAAGACTGTTGAGGAAGACGAGGTAATTATTTTCAAGATTAGTCATGCCTCTTTGTTGAAAGTTTTATCCATTTATTAGCTTGTTTTCTGTTTACCAAAATAAAAACTGAAAAAATGAGTTTATTTTTTTCTGTCCTGCCCTCCCTGCCTCCTCCCCTTTTGCTTTATATAGAGAATCCCAGTACTGAAGGTGTTGGCAAGAGACAGTTTCTGTGGCTGTTCTTCATCTGAAATTCTGCGGATGGAGAGAATTATTCTGGATAAGTTGAATTGGGATCTTCACACAGCCACACCATTGGATTTTCTTCACATTGTAAATTCACATGAAGTCTTTCAGTTTCCTACTTGAGTATATAGTCCTATTTTAGTAACTTGAAAAGTAGATTGCCCACTCTTTTGGCGGGGGTGGGGAGCTGCACTGAGTCTTTGTTGCTGTTCCAGCTTTTCTCTAGTTTTGGGGAGCAGGGGCTATGGAGCGGGTGGGCTCAGTAGTTGCAGCTCCTGGGCTGAGCACAGGCTCAATAGTTCTGCTGCACAGGCTTAATTGCTTTACAGCATGTGGGATTTTCCCAGATCAGAGATCAAACCCATGTCTCCTGCATTGGCAGGCAGATTCTTTACCCCTGAGCCACCAAGGAAGTCTTTTTTGTTGTTCTGATTTTTAGGAAAAGGAAAATTACTGCAATTAGCGAAGGAAAAATTAGAAATTAAGATATATGTCAAATCACTGAATTTAAAAATGCAAAATTAGAAATTGAGTAATACCTGAGGAGGTTACATCAACTTCTGTACATAGCTTATCTAGACATTTAAGTAACTAGAATGATGTTCTTGTGATTTTAATTTTAATTTTTAATTTTTTTTAGTTCCATGCCATTACAGTATCAACTAGGCCTCAGTTACTCTTCAGTTTGCCCAGTCTGAGCCCATCTCAACATTTGGCATTCCTTACCAAACAATTACTTCACTGTATGGCCTGCAGCCAGCTTCTGCAATTCAAAGGATCCATGCTTGCCCTGGCGATGGTTAGTCTGGAAATGGAGAAACTCATTCCTGATTGGCTTCCTCTTACAATTGAACTGCTTCAGAAAGCACAGGTAGGTGTCAGTCTAATTAAATGGCATTCATTTTTCTCTTACTGGGAAAATAGGATTAGCAGATAGTTACAAAACTAAGAGATATTTTAATCTTGTAACAGCAGCTCATTTTTAAGGGCAGACGAAGCATTACTTCACACTTTAGAAGTATAGGGTAGATGTCTTTTTTCCTCTCTTAAAGCCCAGACAGCATTTTCCCGATTCTTTTCATCCCTCCCTCTCGGTTGTTGTTTAGTCACTAAGTCGTGTCCACCTTCTTTGCCACCCCATGGATTTCAGCACCAGGCTTTCCTGTCCTTCACTCCCTCCTGGAGTTTGCTTAGAATTCATGTCCACTGAGTCGGTGATGCTGTCTAACCATCTAACCTTCTGGGTTGCTGAAAATCTTAATCTTAAAAGGTTACTAAGATTCTTGCTAATATATTCTCCATTGGTTTTGTATGAAGAACCTTCCTACATATTAGGTTTCATTACAGTACTTCTGTAGTTTACTCATTTTTTTAAAAAGATAAGGCAAAAACAAATTGCAAGAAGTTGCTTTTTAGACAAGCAGATAATTTATTGTTGGCTAGAGAACGAATTGTTTGGCAAACAGAAAGTATATTCCTGAAGTTCCAGGACTTTTCTGAAGTAGTTGCCTAAGTTTGGTGAGTAGCTTTATCTGCAAATTGATATAAAATGTTTGAGGTTGGTTAAATTTTTATCAACTATCTTATATAAAAACTAAAAATTTAGTGGAGAAAATTCTCATTCAAATGAAAATTTGAAATTTAAATGAAAAGTTAGTAATAGTTACTCTGTTAGCAACTACTTGGAGAGGATCCTTACTGGTTCTGTTCATGTCACTAAATGGAACCTACGAGTTTAGATCTGCTGCAGACCATACCCCTTAGCCAAATGAGTCCATAATAACACTTATGAGCCTACTTCCACTTTTATACGTCCCTGTTTTTTCTCATTTGGCAATAGTTATTGTGACTTATTTTATTAAATTTTATTTAGAGAAGAGACTGCTAAATTCTGAGCTTAAAAAACATTATGTAATATATAAACCAACTTCAACAAACAGCTTCAATCTTTGAGCTGATAAAACTTACTAAAGAATTCTAGTTTCTAGAATTAATACTAAAAGAAAAATGAGAATAATACTTGAATTTGGTATTTTGTAAGACAGTTACAGTTGATAGAAGCCGTAAAAGCTAACAGATCAAGAAAAAAGTTAGCAGACATATAAAATATATTTCAGGGCAGCCTCTCAGCTCTGAGAATTTCATGCTTTAGTTTGTGAGCAGAGAAGGGCTGTCTTTTCATAACAGAACGATGATGATGGTCAGAGCAATGTATCAACTAGAGCTCTATTCCTCTTAGATGTGTTTTATTCTGGTTTAGCATAGCTCAGCTTGTTCTCCTTCCCTGGGACACATGATGTTAGTGTAATATAGGCTATTTCTCCATACAAGGAGATACCTTCTTCTACTTGCATATGTTAGATTGAAATAATTGAGAAATGTTTTTTTTTTTTTCATTGAAATGATGCTATAATGAAAATAAACCCTGGGAGTTAGTTGCTATTTAGTGAGAATTTTTAGAAACTAACATCAAAAACTACCACTTAAGGGAACAGTGTGACACAGAGCATTTACTTTGCCTACCTTGAGTGTTAGAAAAGGAAGTTGAATGAATCATTTACATGAGACTGCAGAAATGGGGGAAGGGACATTAAGAGAATCTCCTGCATTTTTCTTCTTTATTGGAATGAAGGCCATATCTCTAAATGCCTCCGTGACTTTGTCTTTGTGCCTTTTTCCAAGTTAGTGCAGAGAAAATTTGCTGTATGAAGAGTTACTAGCACTGAGAAAGGACAAGCTTTGAACCGTAAATAAGAATATTGTAAATAGCACGTATATTCTGTAGCTTTGATGGCTTGTTCTTTATTGAAGAACACTAGAGAATCTGCTTATTCTCTATTAAGTCTTCTGGTGCTAAAAGAAAGTGTTCACCAAAACTGTTCTCCCCAGGTATTATTATAAGCTTGGAATTTGAAGGAACCTTCTTAAAAATCAGATCATTCAACTCCTTTATTTTATAGCTGCAGCCCAGAGAACTTGGGACTTTCTCAGAGACACACAAAACTTAGTATAAAGAAAACTGGAAAAACTCCAGTGCTTTATCCATACCATAAAAATCTTGAAGATTGTACTCCAGTGGTTTTCAGAGTTTTCTTTAGAAATAGAACTCACCCCCCCTCCCCCCAAATCTTGTACACACACAATCCTCAAATCCTAAGTAGTAAAGTATTTCTTTGTAATAGTGTTTGGGGCAGAAGCCCATCAGATGCAGTCCTATTCAACAAGGCCTCTTCCCTTTCATAAGCTGTTTGGACATAGTTTGAAAACCACTGTTCATTCTCTTATATATGTATATAGTTATGTTACATTTATTGAGAAATCTATGATCAAGGCATTGGGGATACAGTGCTTCCAGAAAAAGTCTCTGTTCCATGTAGTAGTAAAGTTATAATGAGGAAGACAGTTAAAAACACATGTAAGATCACAAAACTTCAGAGAGTTTGAGACTTGGTCTTAGCAATTCTCTGAAATCCTAGTGGCCCAAATCTGTGCTTAGTTGCTCAGTTGTCTCCAACTCTTTGCAACCCCGTGGACTGTAGCCTGCCAGGCTCCTCTGTCCATGGGATTCTCCAGGCAAGACTACTGGAGTGGGTAGCCATTGCCTTCTCCAGGCCCAAATAGGAGTGGCTCCTCATTCTTTAAGACTCAGTTATCTTTGCTAAGTTCACCTCTGTTCACATAGGAACACCAAGTCTAGTATTCGACCTGTGACAAAGCCATAGTAATATCAGATACTTCTGGATTTCTGGTTGTTGTATAGGAAGTTCTCGCATCAGATTGGTAAGATAGTGCCGGAATTACTTCTGATGTGTTTCCCAGTGTCGTGGTTTGAGAGGACTACTGTTGGTCCATCACAGGCATCCATGCTGTGAGGGGCCCCATCATCACCAGCTCTGCCTGTGTTCCCTCTGGACTTCAAAGTACAGGGAGTGTTTCCTGGTTTGAAAGGCAAGCTTTCTCTTGTCTCTTCTAGTCCCCTCACTCCCACTCTACTGCCACCATCACCACCCCTCTTATCTCTTATTCTGAGCTGGCTGACCCTCTTTCTTCTTACTCCTCTCATTGCTCTGTTTCTGTGGCTGTACTCAATGTTCTCCTCTTTCTGATTGATGCAGTCTGCCTTGATTATCTCAGGATGTTAAATCTGAATCAGTTACATCATGCCATTCTGATCCCCCTTTTCCTATCAGTAACCTGTTCAGATGTCCGCTCTATAAACGTTCAAGGCTATTTGCCTTACCTCCTTGGTAAGCTGAATTACAGTTCTGTTTGTTTTCTAGCAAGGGATACTTTAAAATAGTTATCATATTTGAATTGAGGGAGATGGTCATCTTGAAAAATAACAATAAATGTTCTCTTGACACTGCAACTAGAACATGTTCATTTTAAATCATTCTATGACAGTTTCATTAGAGAACTTGTCTGGTGTCTAAAGTTGCAGTGATTCCAGTATGCTTGTTTCCTCCATTGTATCTCAGCAAGGGCCATATTATTTTATTTTCTTAGAACAAACTCAGGTTGCAATAGAAGTAATTTATGTTGATGAATTACTTTGGACAGAGGACTTAACTTGGGTAGACCATAGACCATCATTAGATGGTCTGTGTGCTTGCATGCTCAGTCGTGTCCAACGCTTTCTGACCCCATGGATATAGCCTGCCAGGCTCCTGTGTCCATGGATCTTTCGAGGTAGTACTGAAGTCGTTTGCCATTTCCTACTCCAAGGGATCTTCCCGACCCAGGGATCAAACCTGCCTCTTGCATCTCCTGCATTGGCAGGCAGATTCTTTACCACTGCATCACCTTGCAAAGCTTGATTAGGTGGTATTAGTTTGCAAAACCTTCAGTGTCTTTCTAGCCCCATTTTCTTCCAGTCCTCACTAAATATAACTCCCTATTTACTTACTACTTCCACAGAGAAAATTTTTAGTGACAGTCTTTTTTACTTGAAAAACGTGTTTTTTTTCAGGCTTCTTCTGTGGTACTATGCCCGGTGACTAAGGCATTAGAATATTTGTGATATTTTTACTTTTCTAGGCCATTAAGTGTCATTCATTTGTTGAAGAACAACATAATAAACCAGGTACTTACTTTTTAGAAATAATTTTTTTTTTTACACTGTAGTCTTCTTTCCATGTCCCAATTCCTTTTTCTCTGTTACCTCTCTTTTGTAGGCTATTTGAAGAAGTGGGGTCCTGGCCCAGAGTACCAGGTGCCTTAAAGAACTTTGAAACCCCATCCCTCTCCTGTGTGCTTTGTTCCACTTTTTGTTTTTCAATTTGGCTGCACTAGGTCTTATTTGCAGCCTGTGGAATCTTAATTCCTTCACCAGGGGTCGAACCCAGGCCTCCTGCATTGTGAGCTCAGTCTTTTTACCCACTGGACCACCAGGGAAGTCCCATTCCACTGTTTTTAGCATGGCTTAGCTTGTTTCACATCCCTGGTACATGAGCCTTAGTTTACAGTTATAATCTTGAAAGTTATTATTCTATAATTTTAAGAGCAGAAAAGAAATTCTAATATTAGTTAATAATATCTTGCCTGTTAGGGTGTCAGCTAGAGCCTTTCAAACTAGGGGAAAAAATTGGTGCACAAAATAGATATGAAAAATGGTCATTTTCATATATGGTTTCTGATAATTTCAGACACTGTTACATTTGCACATGATGACTAACACTAGCCTTTCATCTTTGGATACTTTGCTGGGTAACAAGTAATGAGTTTATGTTAATGCATTTTAAGATTATTTTAATAATTTTTGGCCACACCACCCTGTGGCATGTGGGACCTTAGTTCCCCAACCAGGGACTGAACTGTCACCCCTTGGATTGGAAGGTGGAGCTTTAACACTAGACTGCAGGGGAAGTTTCAGCAAGGAGTATATTTAGAGATTAAAAATAGTTTTGTTACCATATATGTTCTTGCAGAGCATGTTATTTTCCATTATTTTCTCTGTGGTGTTGCAAAGTCATACTGTGTGCTACAGGGTTTTTTATGTATGAATAAGAATTGGTTGAGAAATATCCAAAGATACCTATAGA
Organism: Moschus berezovskii; assembly: GCF_049115385.1. Lineage (NCBI taxonomy): Eukaryota > Metazoa > Chordata > Mammalia > Artiodactyla > Moschidae > Moschus > Moschus berezovskii. The sequence continues at coordinate 101,285,524 of NC_142464.1, read as the reverse complement.
ATACATAAGCCTGGAAAGTGATCGCTGGTAGTTAGTCAAGATAGACTTCCTGGAGGTGGTGGCAGTTAGCCAGACCTGGAAGGAATACATAATATAGTTTCAATATGAGGATGAGCAAGGGTAAAGTAAGAAAGGGCAAGATTTGTGCAGAGTAGAGAGCATGTTGTTGGCAGGAATACAGAGCACAAATTGGGATATGTTAGGAGGAAATAAGACTGGAAAGGCTTCTCACGTGGCGCAGTGGTAAAGAATATGCCTGCCAATGCAGGAGACTCAGGTTCGATGCCTGAGTCAGGAAGATACCCTGGAAAAGAAAATGGCAACCCACTCCAGTATTCTTGCCTGAAAAGTTCCGTGGACAGAGGCCTGGGGGCTACAGCCCATGGAGTTGCAAAGAGTCGGACATGACTGAGCATACAGCTCCCACAAGACAGGAAAAGAAGGTTGGGTCAGATTGTGGAGAGCCTTCTTAATACCAAACTAAAGAAGTTAGATTATTTCTGGTAGGCATTGGGGTGCTAAAGAATCAATTTAAATAGAGGAATTAATTTAAATTTATGTTGTATAGGAATTTTGACTAAAGCTATAATTGTAGGGAAAGTAAGGCAGAAAGAGACTACTTATAATTAGACTCTTTATCACAAGATTTTGAAGGCCTTCCATGTAGTCATTGGTGCTAGAAACTTAAATAAAAATGAATATGATACAGTGGCTACCTCTTGGGATCTTAATAGTCTATAGTTCCATCCCGTTCCGTTCAGTCGTGTCCGACTCTTTGCAACCCCGTGGACTGTAGCCTACCAGGCTTCTCTGTCCATGGGATTCTCCAGGCAAGAATACTGGAGTGGGTTACCATTTCCTTCTCCAGGGGATCTTCCCGACCCAGGGATTGAACCTGGGTCTCCCGCATTGGAGGCAGACGCTTTAACCTCTGAGCCACCAGGGAAGCCCATAGTCTATAGTAGAAAAGCATAAATGGTTAAATAGATTATTCTAATACAGTATGGGAAGTATGATAACAGGTTGATACAAAAACATGATCCTGGGATTTGGGGTTTGGGAGGGAAGGGAAGTCAAGGGTGGCTTCAAAAAGGACTGATACCTGAATTATCCTGAAGGGATAAGGAGGAGTTAGTGAAACTTCCTAATTAAACAAAAATCTTAGCAAAAATGTTTTTTGCTCGTGCTGTCAAGCCTGCTATTTGCTACAGAAATACAACTTGTCAAAGGTTCTCATTTACTCTGTTTAAAAAAAAAAAAAACCAAGTTGTTCAAAATTCTTAGCCAGACAGCCTTCCCCGTCCCTTATTTAAATTTTTTCTTGCCTCTGGCTGCTGCTTAAATTCTTAATGGATTTTGTTTATCTATACATTGAAGGTGTTTGTCACTTAACTGTGACTGACTCTTTGCGACCCCATGAACTGTAGCCTACCAGGCTCCTCTGTCCATGAAATTCTCCAGGCAAGAATACTGGAGTGGGTTGCCATTTCCTTCTCCAGGGGATCTTCTTGACCCAGAGATTGAACCTGGGTCTTCTGCATTGCAGGCAGATTGTTTACTGTTAGAGCCAAAAGCGAGTGTATGTATATGTGTATGTGTCTGTGTATTTAGACACACGTATATAATATGTATCTTTATAATATATATAAAAGGGAGTATATATATTACTATATAATTATCTGTATGTTGGTCTTCACTAAAGAGGTTGGAGGAGGCAAAGAGGGTGAGGTGAAAGGCCTTCTGGACAGGGGAGATAGCCTGAACAAAAAGCAGATGTTGGATATATATCAGTGAAAAAAAGGATAATTTCTACAAAAAGCAGATGTTGGATATATATCAGTGAAAAAAAGGATAATTTCTACTTTCACAAAGATGTCCAGCATATAATTGCAAATACAGGATTCAAGTTCCAAAGTGGTTTATTTTATAAATACAGATCTGGACACACATTCTAAAAATGATGGGTTAGGCTGGAAGAATTAGATGAGGAGGTAAAAGATGTGAGGTGAGAACCTTGGGGGCCAGGGGGCACGAGGAGAAAAAGTGGCTAGCGGAAATGACAGAGCCACCTCCGCTGATTTTTTTCTCTCTCTCTCTCCTCAGATGGATAGCTCCCAGCTGATCCACTGTCGGGAGCTTGTGGCACATCACCTTTCTACTCTGCAGTCTTCCCTGCCTCTGAATTCCGTTTATGTCTACCGTCCCCTCAAGCACACCCTGGTGACCTGTGACAGAGGAGTGTTCAGATTACACCCCTCCTCTGTCCCAGGCCCAGACTTCTCCAAGGACAACAGCAAACCAGAAGTGCCAGTCAGAGGTCCAGCAGCCTTCTGTCACCATCTCCCAGCTGCCAACGGGTGCAAGTATGCGTCTGCTAAACGCAAAGTGGAGGAAATGGAAGTGGACGACTTCTACGATGGGATCAAACGGCTCTATAACGAAGACAGTGCTTCAGAAAGTGTGGGTTCTGTGTGTGGCACTGATTTATCACGGCAAGAGGGACAGGCTTCTCCTTGTCCACCTCTGCAGCCTGTTTCTGTCATGTAGCTGCAAGAGTTACCTTCAAGGCAAGCTAAGGTAGACGACTCGGGATGGGAGCATGGAAAACCAGGACAGGCTATGTAAGGTATATATCTTTTCAGCCTGATTTGAAACGAGCCAGAGGAAAAAACCCAGTTGATTTGTATGACTAATTATAATTCAACAATATTTAAGCACTTAAAGACCAAAAAAAAGTCTAAAATTAAGATCAAAAAAACTTTAGTAAAAACTTCCTTTGTAGTATTTGTCAGTTCTACCCTTTTCTCTACTAAAATGTAATGTGTAGATTGCCTTGTGTCAGAAACTCAGTGTTTTTTTTTTAATTCCAAAATTCCTAGCTAGCAAACCTTGTCCCAGAATCCTGATTTAATTTTCCTCTTGCTTTTGCTTGCTTCTTTGAATACTAAATTAATTTTATGCATGTTGATCTATAGCCTGACTTCCACTGATGAGGAAACCCTGAAAATTTATTTTTAGTAATTCAGTGAACGAATTATTTCAGTGTGACAGCCATGTTTAATCCATGATTCAAATTCAAATTAATCTGGAAAAGGTACTTCAAAATTGCCCCATATGAATCAGGTAGTGAAAAGGACTCCTGTTACCATTGTTGATTTTTGTCTCCTTTCAATTTCTAGAGTTTGGAAATAAAATTATTTTCAGTTTTTGTTTATCTTAAATTGAAGTTTAAAAGTGGCATGTGATTAAGACACTCTTCAGTTTGAAAGGATTTTTGACATTTGTATAAAAATTTGTGATAAAGACTATATCCAGGTGCTCACTAAAGAAATATGTAACAACTAAAGTAGGGTTTTTTAAAGTGCTCAGTTCACTCATTTATAATCAGCAGGAGAGACTCTCTAAATGTTGGGGCAGCTCTGTGATTGGGATCTGTAACATGTATTAACTTAATTCAGTACCCTAGTTTTATGTTAAGCCATTAGAATTTTTCTTGATCACTTAACCCTCTGCCTCCCCAGCCTACCTGTATTTCTCTTAATGACTTCTGGATTCTGAGCTCCCTGTGCAGTCTGAAGAAGGTATTGCAGTCAGAACCATGTACTGATGATAAAAGCCACTGGTAGCAATAAACGTTGTCCTTAACCATTTTACCTTTTTTTTTGCTTGTGAAGAGGTACAAATTCTTGACTGGTTAAGCACTGCTATTTCAACTATAGAAGATGATAAAAATACTAACATGCTTGCAGAAAATAAAACATAAAGGGGGGGATTTAAATGTGACTGAGTTTAGGGTTTGACATAATTTTTCCTTTCTAATATTTTCTAACTGGTGGACTGTGACCTCCAAATTCTTAGCTTAAGGAACTGTGAGGGCAGGCATTTCCCATGTCTAGATAACCTGTCATTTTTAACCCACTGATTTTGCTCTGGTTTAGCAGAGTACAAGTATTCTCCAGTCTGCATTTGACTTTTAAATTCTTGTGGTAGGGTTGGCTACCTGCTACAGTCCAATCAAGGAGGAAATGTCTCCTGACATCGAAATACAGGGAGTGAAGATAGCATGAGGCTGACTTTGCAAATACACACACACCAAAAAAATCCCACTTATCCTAGTACTCATCTGGTTCTGTTCCTTAATTCACCTCAGTTGTGGGAGCTTCAAGAAGTCTACAGCTGCACATGTTCATCATTAAAATAAATGGCATTTAATCCCTCCATCCCCTCCTCCACAAATGAATATTTTCGTTACATAGAAATTATGGATAATATTGCGTCTAGAATCAGAATATTTCCTTTGTGGTCCAGTTGCTACAGATTGTACAGAAGTTAGAAACATTTTAATTTTTTGCTCCAGGCTTTCTAATCAAAAATTGATGGTAAGTCAGTTTGGAAAAAGGTATTGTTTTCATGGGAAACTGAATTGCAATGGTTGGGCTGCCAGGTCTCGTGCCTCAAAGCTTATTTAACCCATATATCAATTAAATGATAGTACTGGGGGAGACCAGACCCTCCTGAGCACGCACCCTTTCAGTTTTATGTCCCTGCCACCATCCCGGAGACCTGAGCTACCACGAGCTCTTGCAGAACTTTGGTTCTCTGGGACCTGAACTTGTGGATCAAGGCAGAAAAAAGCAAAAAACATGCTTTAACAGTGAGGAACTTCTCATTAAGGATGATCCTACTGTTAAATTAGATCCTGTTTTACTGGAAACTATTCTCATTAGCCTATCCACAGTACTTAAATTTTGGCATCACAGAATCCTCTTCCAATATTTGGAAACGAGCTTTAGGGATCACAATTGCCTGGTGCCTCTTGGCGCTTAGAAAACTTGTTATTCCATGAAGGATCTGCAAAAACTGGAATAAATGTGATGGGATAAATTAGTTTAATAAGTTACTCTCTAATCCTCCAACAGAAATGAACATGCATGCTCTAGCTCTTGAAGCTCATACTGGGAGAAGCCATGTCTTCATTCTCTTTTGCAGGATTGGTGTTAAGTTGGTTATCCGAAGAACTGAAAATTTTTTTTCTTTCCTACAGATGATGTCTTAGTGTGGAGGGGAGGGCTGGGAAAGGAGAGTACTCGCAAATGCCAGTTAAAAAGACTAATTCTAATTCTGATTTGTCAGAAATGTCCCTGACCCTTTACCTTTGGCTCTGAAAGCAGCTGTAATGTAGCTCCTTGCTTGGCCAAACTGATGAGAATCTGAGCCTATATTTCTAGTGTCGAGAGAACTAAGACAATCAGTGTCTGCCCCCAAAGTATTCTTTCTTTTCTCCTATGTTGTTATATATATATATATCACTCCCTATTCTCTATCTACCTGGGTTTTACTCATTTGGAATTCTTGAAACAAGAAAGTAAGTTGTCCTTGAGCATTACTGCCCAGAACAGCACAATGTGATTAAAGCCACTGATGCTTGGCCATCATCATGGGGAACCTTAAGATAGGTTGTATGTTTTCAACTGGAAAGGGAGATAACTGGCCAGTGCCTTCATAACCATCCTGGGACACAGCAGGTTGAGGATTAGAGAACTGTTCAAGGCCACATTGCCAAGAATTTTTAACATATCAAATATAAAGCTTTGCAATATCATGAAGTTTTGTCTAACATGAAACTTCTAAAGACTCAAATTATTGAAATTAGTCTATAAACTCTTAACAGAAGAATGTCTCCTAAGCCTATTAGTATTTTGAGCTTTGGCCACTAGATGGTGCTTTTAGAAAAATGACATCTTTTTAAGTTTCAGGAGAAACCGGGCTTACTGTGAGGGAATGAGCAGTTTAAGCCCTCACCTCTTGTTGCTAAACATCATGTACTGTTGTAAGTTCACATCACTTAAGCCATGGGAGGCGTGTGCATGTGGGACTGATGGGAAATTACCAAGATCTGCTATGTTGGGACTTAGATGTGGCTAAGTATGTCTCAACAATAACAAAAACATTCTAAAAATTAAAGATCCTAATATTCGGTTAAGTTTGGTCCTGCAACCTAGAAATACGATTGGGAATACTTGAAAATAGCCAAGTCCCAAAAGCTTGCTGCTTTCATTTTCAGTTGGATTTGACTGATCATAGGACAGAAGATGGAAGCATAGGCTTTTGTGGTAAAGCTAGGAACAAGGAGTTAAAATGAGAGCTTCCCCTCACCGTATTAATAAGTACAGACCTTCCTCTATTTACAACAGTTACATCCTGATAAACTCATAAGTTGAAAATATCCTTAAATCAAAAATGCATTTAGTGCACCTAATCTACATAGTTCATGAACCTAGTCCACGTCAAGTGCTCAATACACTTAACCTCCAGTTGGGCTGAATCCATTTAACACAAAGCCTGTTCTGTACCACAAGAATCAGATATCCTATGAAATTTGTTGAATCCTGTGCTTAAGTGAAAAACAACGGTTAAGTCTATCAGTTGTTTCCTTTCACGTGCATGGCTGACTAGGAGCTGCAGATTGCTGCTACTGCTCAGCAAAATGAATAGCCGTACTGCATATGGCTAGCCCAAGACAAGATCCAAATCCAGAACTACAGTTTGTTCTTAATGTGTATCACTCACACCATCACGAAGTCAAACCATATTAAGTCAGGGACCTTCTGCAGTGGTTTGCGGGATGTAAGACCCACGTGTAGTACAGAGACATACCTCTCGCTGTGCCACCTCTGGATCATTGAAAAGCTGTTGTAAGTAACCAAGAACATCTTACCAGATAGAGAAGTTTAAAAGACAGCACACAACTCTGGGTTTTTCGGTTTCCACTGAACTTCTCCATCTCTCTCAACTCAAGTACAAGTTTCATGGCAGATCAAATGTCAAAACTTTCGACCTTATTATGTTACACAACAGTAGGCCAGTGAACTTAAAACTACTGAAAAGCAATCAGGAGTGCGTTTTGCATTTCAGAATACTATCGCTTGCAGTTTAGCCCAGAAAGGGCTTATCTCTTACTCCCAACGTTTGCTGTATGAGGTATACAGAGACATGCAATTCATAGCGTGTGGCTACATCCCCAGTGCCTAATGTTGGCCTAGTGTAGTGTAAAAGTATTTGGGGAGAGGAAAGAGTGGGGAAGACGGATGGATATAAAGAAAGGGCAAGGAGAGTTAGAGCTGCACCTCTCCAGTGTTCTGAAAGCCCTGTGCAGGGCATGGTTAAGCAGTTTGTAGAATTTTTTTTGGACAGGAACCAACCTTAAAGTAATAGCTTCATGCCTCTTGGTGCCATAATTTGCCAAGAAAAAAGCTTTTCTTTGGTGCCAAGAAAGTTTCTGTAGTGGACTGATAGGCCGTTTCAGCTCACAGCACTGCAAATAACTGATTTGAGGAAGACATGAAATCTTCATCTGTACCTCCCACGATGTTCCACTAATAACCAAAAGATCTCATTTATTTACAGCTACCTGTCAGAATAGGAAGGTTGGAAAAGGAGGTGAGCAGACACCCAGTCTTTGCACATTAACACATTCGGCCCTGAGGGTGCCACTTGTTGGCTAGAGACTGATCTGAAAGCTACATGGTATCAGTCACGAGGACTGAAGGATTCAGGTACAGGGATCTTCAAAGTGAGCCATACTGCCAACACTGTCTTCAAGGTGGAAAGATGGCAGTCCATCTGCAAAGCAAAATGTTTTGCATAGAACTGTCATTTAGGTACAGTGACAATTATAGTTTTTCAGATGTCCAGAACTGTTTACCCATACGGGACAATGATAAGCAAAAAAGTCAAAATAACTAAGAAGGAAGTTTAGGTACAGTTGATTGGAAAAAGTACAGTCGAGCTTACTGGTATGATGACCTAATTTTATCTGACTCAGTTCAGTGCATACTAATTCAGAAGATCAGGTTTCTCCTTTATACATGTGCTGTGCCAGTCTCCAAGAGATCATCTAGGATACACTTTCAGCAATAAGGCAGAGTCTGTATCTGAAGCAAGTTGTTTTTTTCTTTTTTTAAAGACTGAAAAATAAAAAGCCTGTTATCAATCAAAATAGGTTCAGCTGGTTCAGTTCTCCCTGCTTTTCAACAATCTAGCTTGGGACAAGCGAGTAATGTTTATTTTTCATCTCTCTTAGTTGGTCAGCCAAGAGCACTTGAGAACCTGCCAGTTTTATCAACATTTGAGAAAAAGAACCACCTGAAGTAAAATGGAGGTTAGCTGTGTGCTTAACCTGTGCTGTCCATTACCCACTCTCCCTAGATAACTGAACAGAAACCAACCTGGATGAAACAGCCAGTTCCCTCACCCCTGCCACTAAGATGTCACCATTACACTTTCTAGCCTGAGGCCTAAAAAGGGAACAGCATTAATAGATTACATATTTCTCTACTTAAGGACAAAAATATTGCCTAATTTGAGTTTTAAATATTGCTCAAAAAATGTCTTTACAATCTGACACAAAATTTGTTTTCAAAATGAGTGACAGGGTAAAGTTGATATTAAAATATTAAAAGGAGCTTAAAAATAAATCCAATTATTGTGCTTAGTAACCACAGTGGTTTCACACAATAGGATGTCTGTGTTCAACTTACAAGACTGATAGTACGTCATGCTGTAGCATCAGTTAAGGAATGCATACCCACCCATCCATCCGTCAAACCACTGATCACATCTTAGCAGATTTCTATCCTTGCAGATTATAGTGTAATATGGAGGGGATGGCTCTCGACTCATATTTCAACTATGTAATGGCTCAGATGAACTTGATTTTACTGCATTTAATAACAGTGTCTAAGTAAAGGAAGCCTCTTGCCAGTATGCTTATCCAATTGGACTAAATAACCTCTTTCCAAGAATCACATGATTCAAGAGGCAGGCACTATTGCTTCATCATTTCACCTTTCAACCAAAGCATATGTTTACCATTCTTAAATAAAGGAGGCAGCTCTCTTAAGGATCTTTACCAAATGCAACTCATGCCACCAATATCCATCTGCTATGGGGCTAAAAAATGATGGAAATAAGCAAAAACTATTGACAAGAAATGAAAAGGTAGCAAACTGCATGTTCATGCTTAAAATAGAAATGAATTTGGAAATTGCACCTTGACTACAAAAATTGGCCCTAAGAGGTGACTGCTAACAAAATAGCCTACCCCTGAATCCAGCCCATCACAAATGAGTCAGCATTAGAAATCACTGACTCAACAGCCAGAAGTGTGTGTTTGCATGCAGGTGTACTTTAAGCAATTTTCAGCATTTTTTTCCCCTCCTTTGGCAAACAGAGTGGAGAAAGCCACCTGGCTGACTGGCAAACATGGATGAGAGAACCATTGTCAACAACGCTCCTGTTGTCTGGGACAGGATATGTACTTGGGGGTTTGTTTCCATGGTCCAGGACACAAAAACTCTGGACATGTGGTAAAGAAGAGCTTCACAATAAATAAAAAGGCAAGGATGGGCCAGAAAGTTATTTTAACATACCTTTAAATATAAATTGAGTCCCAGAGGCAGAAAAATCACCTACCCAACACTGGCACATTTTAAACATGATTAAGACTTGCAGGTCAAAATCCCAGTACAGCACCGGGATTTGTTGCTGTATTTGAGATGAGGAGAGCATCTTAAACACAATTCTGTGGCTTAAATGTCCCAACTTTCCTCTTGAGCTTAAAATTGGCATAATTTTGATACCAAAACTAAGTCTGAATAACCAATACATAAACTGGCTAAGTAGAAAAAAAAATTTTTTTTTTCCAAAACAGAATCCAAAACCCCAAAAACTTATATATAGAATGCAGGTAACAGAAAGAGTCAAATAAAGCAACAATGGTTCCTGACTTTAAAGGAAGGATGCCCACTTCTCTCTCTCAAGAGGCAGACGGTCAGCTGAAAAATAAAAATATCGTATCAATAGAACACTCCAAATTTAAAACTTGCAGCCATCTTTGTTCATGCAATATCAAATGTTTAGAAAAATACCCCAAACTTTAAAACAACCCATCAAGCTACCAAGAGGAAGGAAAATTGTTGCCCCAATCTTATGACCTGATGGATGGTTGAGGGTCCTGATGGGGCTGTTCAGAAGGTCGCTCATGGGACAGAGGTCTGGAGTTTACATGAGATCAAGTTTGTGGACCCTCAGACTAGGGTCCATGCTGTCTTCAGTCCATGAGTTCTTGGGTCAGCAGCTTTAAGAACATGACAGCTAAGCAAGATCCCAATACATGGCTACTTTGGGTTTTGGCCCGAGTTCTCTGTTTCACTCAATTTCCTTTTATGGAGTATTATTAAGTATTACTGTTTTTGGTGACGATAAGTCATTTTGGTAACCACTAAGGGCAGTGGTTTGTAAACAGACATTGACAAATACAAACAGCAGTGCAATATTTGACCCAGACTTTAAAAGAACGGAAGGCGATGGTGGAAATGAGGTAACTCTTCCCCAACACGTGTGAACAGACAGCTCCTGCTCTTCTAATGCTCTATGTCCATTAGGAGAGAGTAGGGCTTGTCAACAGGATGGTTACATAAAGAAGAAGCTACAGAAGAGAAAAAAGAAAGGTTCAGATTCAAAGTTGATTCTTAAAAGGCTTTTTTTTAAAAAAAAAAAAAGAGCTTCTCTACAACAAACTGATAGAACAGTGGTTTGTCAGTAAAGGGATGATCAGTTGAGGTGGAAAGCAACAGCAGTAGAGCTGGCACCAGAGGCCGAGGAAGAAGAGGGCTACCTCGGCGGGGGCAGTGGGGTGCTAATCAGGATAGAAGGGATGGGAATGGGGGACAAAGGGTGGCAGAGACGGTGTATGAAGTACAGAACACCACGTGGCAAGCGTCTTGGAGGAGCTGGTGCTGCCCAGATGGTAGCATTTGAAGTCCAGACAAAGCAGGAAAGCAGGAGACTCTTTCATCCCTATTTCTTTTATCCAGTATTATAAACACGTGTACATTTGTGTATCAAACAGTGACTAAAAAGAACTCACAAAAGGGCACACAATGTTTGGGTAAAAATATATTTTCCCCCACTTTATGTTGTTGGCACTAGTGATATATGCATAGATGCCTGTCCACCACGCTCCTACCTCCACAGACACCAAAAAACCGAGCAAGTTTGCTACGGGATTACTTTCATACTTGAAAAAAATGATATGCTTCACACCAATACAATTGTTTTAGTTTTTTAAAAAAGACAAGTGTCTAACATGCAGTTTACATATGACAATTCTGCATTAACACTGAAAGGAGATTACACAACAGTTTTAAAAACACATTGGTTATTTTCCAACAGCAAAATGACAATGATCTACAACTACAGTTTAAGGCATATCAGCATATTTTAAAATTAAGGAATAGACAAAGTTCTAATGCTGTTCACAGCTTTAATCTTCCATTTATTTTAAAAATTCCCTTCATTCCTACATACAGTCTAGACTTTGTACGTCATCAGTTCCCCCTAAAGAGTCATCATATATGTATCCTGTCAATGGAACCAAGACTTCTGGAAGTTGAGACTTGACAACTTCAGACACTTGTGAATGGCAAAGCAAAGGGATCTCAACGCACAGTTTTGGTGGGACCACACAGAGACAATATGACATGAGTCAGTAACAGCTGAAAACCTAATTCAACAGTCTGTGTTATGAAACACTGATGGATATGTCAAGAAAGTGAGGAAACCAAGTCTATTTGTTTGAGGTGCACAAGATATGAGGTGTTCTTGCTGGTGAGATCACAAAGCCAGAAGGAAGATGAGTAACCTGTGCTCAGCATTATGTTAAATGTTCCCCTGGTTGAGGTGTCCTTTCTGGACAAAACCTTCACCAATTAATAAAGAGCTTAAGCTGGGAAAAGGTAGTCTCTCAACTGCCCATAAATTCTCATAAGTGCTTTTCCATCACATCCTTCTTAAAACTGTTATAGGTATCTAAAGTCCAGAACAAGCAAAAGCATGGTCATAATAGTTGAACAAAAGAGCTGGGAAAGGGCCAGCAAGAGCTGTCTTAGCAAAACAAAAAAAAGAGGCGATCCCTGGTAGTAGTTAGCACAAGGGAAAGACCATTAAGCCAGGATCACCAAAAAACTAAGCAGTCATAAAGGCAGTGTAACATGAAAAAAACGTTTTTCTCTAGTAGAAGGTAGCAGTTTCTCATTCTAGCTTTACTTACACAGTCAGAACCAAGGACCCTGTGGGGACTTCCCTGGGGGTCCAGTGGTTAAGACTTCATGCTCTCATTGCTGAGGACTCAGGTTCAATCCCTGGTCAGGGAACTGAAGTCCTGCAGATCACATGGCACAACCAAAAACCTTCTATCATATCCAATGAACCCACAATGCTATGCAGAACACAGACTGGGGTTAATAATTTCTGACTTCCACACTGACACAAAGAAAAAGTCATATCTCTGTGTTTGTTTCTTGTGAAAAAGAGATAAATGTGAGCCATTTAAAATATAGTTTTCTTTCTTTAAAAAAAGGAGAACAAAGGCTACTCAAACCAATACCTCCCTACCCCCATCCAGGAAAAAAAAAAAGGAATTCCACCTATCCCATTTGTTTCTCTAAAAAGCCAAAAAGATCTCAAAGGTTTCTTACTACTGTACTTACATGCAAAGGCGAAAGCACATCCAATTAGATTTGAGGGTATCATTTACTCCGTGCAGAGCCAAGGACTACTGTGAAAAAAGGCACAGATAACAGAAAGAAGAGAGGGCAGCAATAACAAAGCAAACAGGGCCGGGGAGCGGGGGCAGAGAACAGTTCAGAGGCAACGTGGTTTTTTTAAAAAAAAAGCTTTTATATGTTTCTTTTGACTTTTTATTCCCTGACTCGCCATGATTTGTTTTTCTGTGAAAAATTCAATGGGGGAAAAAAAATCAATCAACAATCTTGGAATCAAAAAGTCAGCTGGATGCCTTCCGTGGTTGGGCTCACTTTAAAAAGGCTTTAGCGATGCATGTAAAATGGTCATTTTCAAAGGACGCATTCTTAGGATCTAGAAGTGTATGTCCTGTTTCAAGGCACAAAAATGCGCACACAAGCAATGGCTGGAACGAGCACACAGCACTAGCATTCAGGCTTCTGTCTGGTGCACAGCGTCTGAGCAAATTCAGCCCATGGTTAGAAGCAGCATGCCACCTAATGTTTGGCTGCTGCACAGCTAGCTTCAGACTAGAATCATTCAAAAACAAAAGCGAAACCACTGATCCAGGAGCTTCTAAAGCATGTCTTTATACCTCTATTGCTACTTCTGGTTTGCAGTTTCTATCCCAGCTTAGTTTGAGCTTCCATGAAAACTGATCCCTTGCTTTGCCTGCTGCTGCTGCTGCTAAGTCACTTCAGTCGTGTCCGACTCTGTGTGACCCCATAGACGGAAGCCCATCAGGCTCCCCTGTCCCTGGGATTCTCCAGGCAAGAACACTGGAGTGGGTTGCCATTTCCTTCTCCTTGCTTTGCCTAATTAAGCCTAAATCAGTTCATGGAAGCCCATTCCTTCTTTCCCATAAGAGTGTCGTTGAGGATAAAGAGAAGGTTGAAAAATTTACTGAAATCAACTAGAGACTTACTATTTAAATTAAAAAAAGTGTGTATGTGTGTTCTATTTACTTGATGTCTGACTTAACGAAGACCCTTCTCCAGGGGATCTTCCTGACCCAGGGACTGAACCTGGGTCTCCTGCATTACAGGTGGATCCTTTACCATCTGAACCACTAAGGAAGCCCATCAAATGGATGACTGCTGTTACTGCTGCTGCTGCTAAGTCGCTTCAGTCGTGTCCAACTCTGTGTGACCCCATAGATGGAAGCCCACCAGGCTCCCCCATCCCTGGGATTCTCCAGGCAAGAACACTGGAGTGGGTGGCCATTTCCTTCTCCAATGCATGAAAGTGAAAAGTGAAAGTGAAGGCGCTCAGTCGTGTCCAACTCTTCGCGACCCCATGGACTGCAGCCTACAAGGCTCCTCCGTCCATGGGATTTTCCAGGCAAGAGTACTGGAGTGGCTTGCCATTGCCTTCTCCGAAATGGATGACTAGGGAGGGCCAAAAGGAAAACGCAGGGGTGAAGGGTCAGATTCATAAGAAATGTTATTCTTTCAAGTAAAAAGGTGGAGACTATGGAATCAGAGAGAAGCTGAGAGTGTTTTGTTTTTATAGGGGGAGGGGAGATAATTAAGAAACTGAAAGGATAAGCCTCAAGAAAGGAAAGTACAGAAAAGAAATTAGGTATGTTCCTTTCCATACAAATCTGACATATGTAGTCTATGTCCTAAAATGTGACTAATTCCTAATTCTTGTTGATGGGGCGATGGAACATAGAGGGCAAGTTGAGCAAGTCTTGGTGAGGCCATTCCTTCCAGACAAATGGATTTGAAAGACCAGATGTTCTATTCCTTCATCCCTCTTTTGGCCAAATATCAAAATATGCAAGGAAACTGGGATGTGAAGTTGGATTTCTGCTTTCTTAACTCATGGGTTTGCGTTATGTCCCTTCCCATTTCTATCTTAAAATGACAAAGTCTCCTCAAACTTGTGCTGCAAGATGATACAGTCTATAACAAATTTTCTATTTTAAATATTTCTGGAAAATTTCTCCTCAGAATTATTGAAAAATGTTACTCGAAGCACTAATATCCTGGAGTCAGTCATTAGGCCCTCGCCCTCAGCCTACTGAGAGCAGATTTAGGTGTGTTTGTGAAAAGATGGGGTATTGTTAGTAGCAAACAGGTTGCAGAAAGTCCACTAATCTTAGTAGAAGATTCTTCTACTAAGAATGTTGTATGACCAGCCTTGGAGAGGGCTATCTGTGAGAGGGTCAAGGCTGCCCTGACACAAGTAAATATAATCACTGTTTTCTTATTACAGCCCAACTTGGCTAGGACTTAAGATAGGGGTTCAGACATGCTTTTAAAGCCATAAGAGGAGAAAAACCAGTCTGAACAGATCCACAATCCAGGCCAAATAATGTAACTATAGTAATAATAATAAAAAAAATCCATGCAAGGGTAAAAGTCAGGTAAAGCTTACCCACCATTCTGCCTACGTACAAAGCTACCTTGGTTTGGGGCAGGTGAGGAGAAGAATCAGAAGGCATTCAGAGCCTTTCCATCATGGAGATGAGTAATCAAGAAAAGCAAGTTGTCAGGGCTATTCAGGTTTACAGTTCAGCTGCTGAGGTGGTGAGAAGTTTTCCTGTCAGACGTACATGGAGGAATTTAGCCTCCTTCCCTTGGTCCCAAGCAACACACGAGTCACAGGACAGGCATGCTTGCTGCCGCCACTCTGAACAGACATACACGGCAAGTCATTTGTGTTTCCAGAAACAAAGTCCCACTGCACATAGCTTTTGCTGTGACTCCCTTGTTCGATCATTTTCCACCACCCAACAACATTCAGCAAAATGAGTTAATAGTTATATGGTGTCTGGGGAAGGGGGAAAAATAAAACAAAATAAAAGGACACAGATGGCAGAGATACAATATTACTGCAAAAGCAGGTGAATGCGGACCATCCTTGGCTTGCCAGGCTTTATGTGAAGCTTGCACTGCAAGTTAAAAAACAAAACAAAAAAGTTAGAAATAATAATAAATTAAAAGAAGGAAAATTAGGAGCGCCAGCACCAGCATTCGGCAATGGTGAATGCTCATGCGATGATTATGGAATCGACAGAAATTAAAACCAAAAATTCGAGTAAGCTATATACTACATGACAAGCAAAAGCAAAATTTTAATATTGAATTAAAGAACACATGGTTAGTTTCCATTTGCAGGTCATTCGGAATTCACGAGTGACTTCTTGAAACCATTACATGTTCTACTGGAAAGATTTGTGGTTTTTCATTTTCTTAAATAACACAAAACCATGATCTATTAGATTTGGGCATCACAGCAGTACTGAACAGGAGCTGAAAATTCCATTTCTGAGCTGCTGGAGTCAGAGAATAAATAAATATACAATAAATGTCTTTGAACAAAGAATTTGGTGGTTGGAATATAGTGGATGGAGAACATGCTATTGATCTACTTGGGAGGGGAAAAAAAAAAGGACAATCATTATATGGTTACAGCTATAGCAATGCCAGAAGCCGTCCCCCTCTGAGGTATAAAGCAACACCAAGTTCAAGATCCACACGTCTAATTTTAGGCAAATCCAAAACATGCAACTTCATTCCTTAGCAAGAATCAAAATATGTTTTAAAAAAGAAAAAAAATGAGTGGATGATTGTGTAAACCGTCATTATCAGATGCCAGGTATAGTTTTAAAATGAGATTTTAAAACTTTCTTTTTGGAATGGATGTGTCTTTAAACCCCCAAACTGCCGGCTGACAGAGTTTTCAGGAAAGATGAACACTGTCTACTGAACAACTTACCCTCGGGCACTCCCACCACTGAGGTGTAGCCGCAAGCAAGGAAAGTGACTTGGTGGCCAGAGATGGCAGGAGGTGGGGTCCAGTTAAAGGCAGTACCAGGGTTAGTTCTACCTTGTCTGTAACCTTAGGATATGTTATATGCTCTCATGCCACTACAGGTCAAGGAGGAAGTACAAAGCCTTACCTACGTTAAAGAGGGAGCGTGTCATTAGAATAGAAAAAAACAAAGAATTTCAAACTATTAGAAAAACTTAGTTAAGCTCTGAGGTGGAAGCATAGCAGGTGAATAAACACGCATCTCTTTTTAAATTTTCTCCCTCGATCAGCTCCCATGCGGCATGTATGGCGTCTCCAGCATCTCCTCCAGCTACACAAGGAGGAAAGAGCCTCCTATGTATTTTCAAAGGACTGTTCTCGTCACCCTGGTCACTGTCTGTCTGTGGTCCTCTCTAACCGAAACTCTCCACTGGCAGTAAGAGAAGTGATTTTTTTTCCCCCCACTTTTACACTTCTGGCCTCCAACTGGCAATTGCTTTCACTGTTCAAATGGAAAAGTGGGAAAAACTTAAGTCCCTAGAAGAAGTTAACAAAAAGTTCGTGCTGTTGTCAGGCACAAAATCTTGTGACTCTTGCGCACCAAATTAAGTCTAACTCCATTAATAATAACTGAGAATGTATAAATAAGACTAAAATAGAACTCACACACACTTCACGTAAACTTGAAAAGCATTATACATTGCTAAGGCCCAAGGCTGGGAAGAAAATAACCTAAAACGTTCTAAAGGATAAGAAAAACCTCCTTACACGGAGAAGACTCTTATTAGAGAGACTGTTGAAAATGGAGGCACGATGCTGATCAGCTCTTGGAATATTTATTGCTTAAAGGCACATCCAGTATAAATGAGATATCCTTGGAACGTTGCTGGTCTTTTATAAACATTTTTAGTCCTAAAACGTGTACCTTTATGCACTCTGTGCTTCGGGGTAAGAAAACTTGACTTTGGGTTTCCTAAACCATGAGTCAGCAGCTTTTTTCTATTTCATTCATGCCTATAGATGTGTACACACACACATGCACGCACACACACACACACAACCTATTTTTATCCTGGGTTGATTTGGATCAACAAGGGTATGATGCCAAATGGCTTGCACTGTGTCTTCCCTAAAGGAGTCACTGATCTCTGACTCCGCATGGGGATCATCAGTCACCATTAGTGACCGACACTGCCCCCAACATGTAGAGCTACTACAAAGCGCATTCTTCAACTGGAGTATAATCTAGGCAGCTGTCACTCAGAATTCATCCAGCATGACTCAATTTTCAGCCCCTAGAGTCCTTCGATCGCTTGGGTCTGTACCAACCCCATTCAACACCACAGCTCACCTACCCTGACTTCTATTGTTTAGAAAATCTGCTTGCTCCCCTGCTCCCTTCACATATTGCTTGCTGGCTCAGAGCTTGGAAAGTCAAGGTCTGCAGAGAAGAACTGAAAATTCTCTCTGCACGTCACTGGAGCAGTGCATGTTGGTTTCTACCACAGACAACATAACAAAATTTCTTGCGGGGGGAGGTCTGCACATTGACCGAGATGAAGTGAACACCTCACAACCGTGCTCACTGTCCACTGATCAGACCTGACGACCACACAAGCTCCAGCCTGTCTCCCATATTACATCTAAGAACGTAATTTTCTGCCTGCTCCAGTACCAACATTTTTAGTGTTTACTTAGTTGTCAGCCTCTCCCCTGGCACCTTAGCATCTGAGGGTGGAGAGCAGGAATCCTGAAACACGCTCTGAGTTGTCTCCTCACTGCCCTCAGAGGGTCACGTATTAAACAAAGAGGGTGGCGCCCATGGGCTCACCACCCGGCCACCACTAAGGTTTTCTTCTAAGGTAACTTACTGACCACTGTGCTTACTGTCAGATCAACAGTAATTGTCCTAAAATGGCACCCTCGAGTCTTTCAGGTGATTTGCCATAAAGCTTCAAATTACAGGAGAATTTCAAGGCAGACCCAAATCTCCCACTGGCTTCAGGCCACTGCTGTTGGAGTATCATAGGCAGTGACAACTCAGGAGCAGAGTCTGACCCCTTGGCACATTAAATCAGGTCTATTAAAAAAAAAATTTTCTTTGTGTGTGTGGATACAGGTATGTCTTGAGAGCTGGTGGAAGTGTCTTAATAGGATGGGCATTTTGATTTCATTTTCACAATAAAACAATTCATCATCTTGTTCAGAGGAAAACTAGTGGCCACTGGCAATTCTTCTGAATCTTTCATTTTGGGAACAAGACGGTCAATGACTGCTTCTCAAGCCTTACAAGAGAGAATAGAAAAATAATTCTAACCATCGTAATTTTAGGATGCTCTTTCATCAAGAGCCAGGAGGATTGTCTCCAGAGAGTAGTGAAGAGAAATACACTGTCTTCTCGAGAGTCCTAGTGTTGGTGCAGAAGATGCTACTGGAGACGACAGGTGACTCCAGTCCTGATTGCTTGATCGTGGTCAAGTTTTAGACATGAGTGTTTGTGTACCCTTTAGAAATACTTTAAAAACCTTTATCGTCTCCCCTGCACTGTAGAGAAAATACTCGCTTCTATCTTTCTGGTAACAGACCAGTTTCCATCTGCAAATGGGGAAAGCAGCGGCATGCAAGGGAACAAAGTGTTAGAGAGCCCCGCTGCGTGGGGCGACACCCGCTTACTTTTTCTTCTCCTTGTCTTTCTTGCTTTGCTGGGCCCCAGACTGCTGGGCCTGGGACTGGAGCAACTGGGCAGCTGCCTTCTTCTTCTGGAAGTTGCTCACCTCCTCCTCCAGCTCCTTCTTCTTGTCTTCCACTTTCTTCTTCTCTTCTTGGTGCGTCCGCTTGAGGAGGTCGAATTTCTCATGGAGCTGAAAAGGAGAGGAGGAGAACACGCTTGAGGGAGGGGCTGGGCTGCCTGCTGGTCTAAGGCTGCTTGCATCTGTTCAGAAACACACAGGGTGCTGCCTGTGGTCCAGTTCCCAGAGGGGATCTGGATCTAGGGCTGAGCCAGGCAGCGGTCTGAAGAGCATCCTGTGGAGCCCTGTGCTCTTTTGAGACTTGGATCTCTTAGGACTAAGGGGAATCTCTGTGCAGTTTTTCAGATAATAGAATACATATTCATTGTAAAAAGCATAAAGAAGAAAATTAAAATCATCCATGCTCCTAGTAAGAAACTCACCTAATGGGAAGAGTAGTTCTTTTCAAAATAGATAATACATATTTATTGGAGACTTATATAATGACTACAGATAGATGTATACATACTATTCAAATAAGGAGAGCATGAAGAGAAATTTTGAACCTTGACAAACTAAATTTAGAAAAATATCACAATGCAGAAATAAAAACAGGGGGAGAGGGAAGAAGGGCAGGTGGGGAGGCAGGGAGAGAAACGGAAGGAGGGATGGAGGGGACCGTCCTCACTGAATGAGTCTAGATTGCTTACCCAGCATTCACCTGACACTTAAAGCCAACAGCAAATAAGGCCCAACTTTCCTTTCTCTGCAGCAAAACTATGTTGAGTACTTAGCTATTTAAATAAACTCTAGGTTTTTCATTATCTACCATCAAGGCAAACCTATGCCTTTCTCTCAGTGGGATAAGTGTTACTCAGAAATCCATGGGGCCCGATTCCAACTGATGTCCATGCAAACAGACTCTTATAAATTTTAATGTACCTCAGTTTATCTTTTAACAGGAGAAAATGAGTAATATTCATTAAGCTCTATCAGCTAAAGAATTGGGTCATTTTAAAATCTGAAGAGAATTGATTCCTTTATTCTGAACTCTGTGAAAACTCTTACTATGATGAAAATATTACTTAAGATGAAAACAAATTACTACTCATCACCATGTGAAATAATTCGTATGTCTGAAAATATTCACTGTTATTTAATTTACAATATACTATGCACACATTTAGCACTATATTTAGGGTATTATGTATAAGAAACAAATGCAAATAAAAAGGATTTACATTGAATTAAGTGATCTTAAAAGCCTCCACACTACATTAATCTAATGGCAACTAAATTAAGTTCTTGGTTTAATTTAAATAATAGGGGCATATATGTTTATATAATCAAATATATGTTCATCTGTGCAGTTTTAGGCAGATTTTGTGTGCCTGAACTATTTTAAAGTGGTAACGGTTTAGTGTATGTGCTTAATTATTAGAAAGAACTTCCATATCAAAAGTGATAGACCAAAAGCTCTAATTTGTGTTTTAAGAAACTTCTCAAAATAAAACTAATATAATCAATATAAATAAACTGCTTAAAAAAATTGTTTTAAAGAAATAAAAAAGAAATCTAGGAAGCAGTCACCCTGGCCTGGGTGGAGCTACAAGGACTTTGGGATCAGGCCTAGAGATCTAAGATCTAGCTTTAGTCTTGGCTTTGCTACTAAGTTGGTATGTGACTGCATAAACCCCTTAATCTTCAGGACACTCGGCGTTACCATCTGTGAAATAGGAATAAGACTGGCTGTCCTACTCTTCATACCAGGTTGGTAGGCCATTCCTCATCTCTGTGTCTCCCCGGATGCAGGACAGATGGCTCACCTCTTTCTCCGCCTCTTTAAGTTCAGCTTCTTTCTCCTTCACTCTCATGACAAACATCTGTCTCATCTCTTCTTCTTTCTTCTGAAGTTCTCCCAGAAATTCATTCCTTTTTGCTTCGTATGTCTCCTGAAGACTATGCAAAAGCCACAAACCAAGGACAGCGTGGTGAAGTTGCACGATAAGAAATTTCAGTTCAGACAATTTCTCCCCAACTGCTTCCTCAAAATGGATAAGGCTGCCACTTACCAGGTTCAGGGACACATAAAATGGCACCATCGTTTTTTTTTAATTATGTGAGGATCAGAAAGACAAGCATATAGGGACCAGAGATGTGGCAGTAAGCACAGTATATAGCACTAACGTTGATGCTGTTGTTTAGTCGCTCCTCTTTCGTGACCTCATGGACTGTAGCCCGCCAGGCTCCTCTCTCCATGGGATTTCCCAGGTAAGAATACTGGAGCGGGTTGCCATCCCCTTCTCCAGGGGATCTTCCCCACTCAGGAATCAAACCCGACCTCTTACACTGGAAGGTGGATTCTTTACCACTGAGCCACCAGGGAAGCCCCTAGCACTAATGGGATGTCTCTTACTGCCCAAGCTGTCTGCTGTGTATATTAACACAGGGTCAGCCTGGGCGGGCCATTGTCGCCCAGATCAGTACCAGGTGGACACTGAAGACATGATTAGAATTTTAGAAGGTAGAGGGGGTGTGGGGAGAGACATGCGTGGGCACTGGAGACAGACAGAGCCATCAGGGCTGGTGTGGGGTTCACAGCAGTTTACTGACTGATCTGGGGAAGGGCACAGCCTCTCAGCTCAATGTTCTCTATACAAATGTGGATACAATGCCTTCCAGGGATATGATTATGGGAGGTGAATGTGGGCAGACCGAGGAAAGCATCTGAAATAACATTAGTGCTGGATAAATGTCATCTTCCCCACTCAGCTCCCTCCAACCCCCAGTTTAAAAAACAGACTCAGTGAACCATTTAAAGAGATAATAGTATATCTAAAGATATTATAGAAAATTACTACTCTTCAAGTGATATTATGAATTGTAAATAGAGCAGGGAGGAGTTTTATTTTATTTTAAACCTCATCCACCTCCTGACTGTCTACAGAACTTAGGGCCCAATATTTTAAAGCAAATGCCATGGACTCAGTTTCACCTCCAAATCAGAACAAATATATTTATAGAAAAGGCACTGCTGGTGACACAACTTAGAAAAACAGACACCCACACCCACTCACAACTTAGAAAAACAGACACCCACACCCACTCACACAGAGAAACATTTGTGGGTAAATTATTATTTCTAGCTCTCCCTTGAACTATCCCTAGAACAAGAGTTGTTACAGTAACACAAGTCTGCAGAACTGTCCACCTTTACCCAGGGACCAATTTCATCCATAGAGCTGGTTCCAAAATGAAAAGCACCTGTGGATGACCCCAGGCTCCATGCAGAGCCACTCTAGCGTTCACACTTGTCCATGCAGAAGAAGGAAAAGGACATGCAGGTGGGGAGGTGGGAGGGGAAAAACAGC
This sequence comes from Moschus berezovskii, assembly GCF_049115385.1. Classification (NCBI taxonomy): domain Eukaryota; kingdom Metazoa; phylum Chordata; class Mammalia; order Artiodactyla; family Moschidae; genus Moschus; species Moschus berezovskii. The sequence goes on along the minus strand of NC_142464.1, from coordinate 101,263,077 downwards.
AACGTACTCACAAATGTCTTAATTAGGATTGTTTCTATTTCTATAACCTGTGTTCTTACTGGCTGCTGAAAAATAAGTTCTCCTGCCCTCAAGTGTATCAACACTACCTACCCAGTAATGGACAATTAGGAGTCTCAAGTTTCTGGAGGTATGTTTGGCTTTCACATTATCTTAGAACACAAAATCAAGTATAGCCAATATTAGTGCTGGCTAACAATAGCAATATTTGGACTTGACATTTAAACTATACAGCCACAGATACAGAGAAATGCACGGGATAATAAAGGTACGAAATAATTTACAAATTTGATTTTGTTTGCTAGCTTCCAATAAACTCTTCAACACCATTACTTGGGTCAGAATTGCCAAAGGCAGAGGACGACTTGTCCCTGCTATTAAATTCTGGGAGGGAACCCAGTTTTTGTTGATTTTAAGACAATGAATATGTCTCCCTTTCCTAAGAAGCAGTGGAACACCCATTGGGTTTGCCAGAAAGTTTCATTTGGGTTTTTCCGTTAAGATGTTAGGAAAAAATCCAAATGAACTTGTTGGCCAAGCCAGTATTATAGAAACACTTCCAAGAAACATGACCCAAAATGTGTTCCAAAGACCACTAATTTCAAGGAATCTTCAAAAGAAGGGATCCCAGGTTGAAAGAACAAAAGGAAGGTGCAACGTGTGACCTTGACCTCTCTTTAGGAGAGCCCCAGAGTGCAGGGGCTCCCAAGACCTGCAGCACATCAGCATTGCCTGGGCAGGTTTTATTGGACTTTTCTAAACTCCACTCCTGGAGATGCTGGCTCAGGATAGCCGATAAAGGCAAAGCAATCTCTGTACTTCTTAAATGCTTCCAGGTGACTGGACAGTAACTAGTCTGCCAACCAAGGCGTGTTGTGAAAAGGCCTTCAGTTTAAAAACAAAACAAAAACCTGTTTAAACTGATTAACTTAGAGCTCCCCACATCTGTTTAATCATGGAAAGTTTTGTTAAGCGACCCACAGAGAGCATGTCCTTTGGGTAACACTACTTGGAATTCCGAGAACTCTCAGAATGACTCTGCCTTCGCCAGTCCCAGACACAGCCTAGCCTAGGCTCCCGTTTTGGGAAATCCATTTTCAAACTGAGTCATGACCCAGTTGAGGGTCTTAACCCATCTGTTAAAAATTAAAAGTTTAGCGACTAGGACAGAAAAAAAAACAGAATCAGTGCAAACACGAACAGCAGATACTGTTTCATGCAATGTATAATATACTGGACCATGATGTAGAACATATTTCATAGTGAAGTTTGCAGCCCCAAGTTGGAAAACGCGTATCCCAGAGAAAAGATAGAGTGATACTGCTGCAGCCAGATGATCTGAACACCGGCTGCTTATGAAATGGCTGCATCCGGGGACAGGAAGTGGCTCTGGAGCTGACACTGGAGATGACAAGCAACACAGTGGAAACAAACCCCACTCCAAGGAGTCCAGTGCAGTAAGTTTCTTAGATAGGCATTCACAGATGACACTCCCCAGGCACCTGCGGAAATCCACGTGTGAACGAGAGACACTGGACACCCTTCCCAATGCCTCCAGCCAGTGAAGCCCAGTCTAGAAGGAACTGGCCCTATAGCATCCACTCAGACACCTAAGGGGATGACACCGTTTGCAATTTTTAGCTCTTCCAACTTCATTTGTAATTGTACTTACTAATACCCTTTTCCAAGGGAGAATGAACAATATTTTCATGAGGCTTTAAGCCAGTTTGAAACATAGGCTCTTCTCATTTTCTCTCAACAGTTCTGGGTAGAAGATGACTCTGCCCACGGAGGTCAAGGCAAAGGAGAACCAGCGCTGACAATCCAGCCTATCCTCCACTCAGGTAAGTCACGCAGCACGGCTCTGTCCCTGTCACATCTCGTGGACCAGCAGGGGAGGGCAGGCTGGAGTCCCACACGTCACCGAGATTAGTGGAGGAACTGACACACGAAAATGCGTCATCCTTACAACCACACAGTGAAGTGGGCATTATTATCACCACACATTTCATAGACATAGAAACTCAGACACAGAGGAGCTCAGTAATCTCTGCAGGTCACACAATGAAGAAATGACAGAGCTGGGGTGTGCACCTCGGCCCCCGAGCTCAGGTGGGAGCTCACCTCCCATGGCCGGAGAAGCAAGGCTTTGGTGCTCCTAAAAACAAGTAAGTCTCAGGGGGCTGAAAACTGTGTGACCGCGAGAGAAGGGCAGTAAAGGAGCACTACGTGTGACCTGACAGGCAGAGTGAAGGAGAAGCTGGTGTCTGGAGGTCTGCAGGGAGTGCTGGGGAAAGGCCAGCGGCATCCCAGGAGACAAGCGGCAGAGACAAGACCCATGCCCTCTTCTGTACAACATCCCGCCCCCACTCCTTCCCCAAATGCCAGCCAGAAAGGGGCCCAGGCATGGGGGACCTGAGTCCTGGGAAGGCACGGGTGCTCTGGCTGGAGTGAAGCATGAGCTCCAAGGCTGCAGGTGGAAAAGATGCCCATCAGAACAAGCAGGAAGGGCCTTTCCGGGTGGTCTCCAAGCTCCCAATGCAGGGGGCTTGGGTTCGATCCCTGATCAGGGGACTAGATCCCACAAGCTGACAACTGAGACCTGGTGCAGCCAAAATAAACATTAAAAAAAAAAAAAGAAAAAGCAGGTTGACACCTGAAGATGTGTATGCACAGTGACAGAGAGAAAGAGTCTGCCACAAGACAAAAGAGACAATACTCTGAATGCGGGCAGGTTGAAGGTCAGTAACGGGCACAGACTCGGCTTCTGTGCCTGGGACTCACTTCCAAGGCTCAAATGTGGCCTGTCCCTATGCTCACCTGGCTCCTGGTTTGGTGTAATACTCAGGGGAGCCGCCACTCATGAGCCTCAGCTTTACACACCTCTATTTTATGAACACGTAGTATAAACACAAATGGTGCCCAGAGGGGAGGATGGCCTTCACTGTATACTTGAGAAGGAATCCTCTACTTTGAGAACATAAAAGCCTAGAGTCCTTCACTGATACTCCTCCAATCTCACCCTAAATGCACAGGGAAAAAATGTCTTCTATGAGCATCCAGGCGTGATGACTTCGATGCTGAAATTCCAGGAAATCCCTCAAATTAACTGTGGCTTTTGCTTGTCCTTTTCACGCAGTGAACCTTCAGGATCAGGCCCATAGGAAGTGCCCAGGAGGCTGGAAACTCCTCCAGGAGAGAGGCTGGGCTCTTTGTAAAGTGGTGGTTTCCAAGGAGAGGAAAACCAAGTTCATTTCACCTTACAACCTGTCAAGACTTGTGATTCAGAATTGACTTTCACATTCCAAGGATCTTGCCTGCACCAAGAGGGCCACCTGAGGTTGAGTGAGTGGGTCTCTAAGAGGAGAAACTGCTTCCAGGATTCCCAGGAACTGAGGTGGTAGGAGATGTTTATTTTCAGAAAGTCTACTTCTATTTCTTATTTTCTTATACAGGGAAAAGAGTAAAGGCTTTGGTGATACAGACATATTGGGTTGGCCAAAAAGTTCATTGGGGTTTCCATACCATCTTACATAAAAACCCAAATGTTTTGGCCAACCCAATGTTATATATTTCCTGCTTTTTTGTCCTCAAAAAGGAACCCTCAGGTCAGTAGAAATGGAACCAAATGGGGAAGGGGAGATGTGTGAATAAAGCACGTTCTCCCCAAGTCTCAAGGACCTCCACTGCCGGACTGGGAGGCCGGAGCAGTGGGCTGGACCCCGCTCTGCTAGGAACAGCCTGCTGGACCCACCCAGCAACGCTCCTCACGGTGGGCACTACCCTGGCCTTGCAGGAGAAACTGTCGTTCAAATGCAGAGATAGGGGCAGCAGCAGGAAACCCTCACCATCCAGGGGCCTGCATTCAGGTCAGTTCAGTTCAGTCACTCAGTCGTGTCCGACTCTCCGCGACCCCATGAATCACAGCACGCCAGGCCTCCCTGTCCATCACCAACTCCCGGAGTTCACTCAAACTCATGTCCACAGAGTCGGTGATGCCATCCAGCCATCTCATTCTCTGTCGTCCCCTTCTCCTCCCGCCCCCAACCTTAACCAGCATTCCGTTCCGTCACTCAGTCATGTCCGACTCTTTGCGACCCCGTGGACTGTAGCCTACCAGGCTTCTCCGTCCATGGGATTCTCCAGGCAAGAATACCGGAGTGGGTTACCGTTTCCTTCTCCAGGGGATCTTCCCAACCCAGGGATCGAACCCGGGTCTCCCGGATTGGAGGCAGATGCTTTAACCTCTGAGCCACCAGGGAAGCCCAAATTCCAGAGTTGAAAAGAACAGAGCTGTGCTGAACACTTAACATCTGGGTATGTAACCTACCTCTAACAGACGTAAGAAATAGTCATATGCAGTCTGACTTCTGCAGGCAGCTCACTGGCTCCAAGTGACGATCTAGTAGTCTAGGGGCTGCCAAATTAAGAGCCTGAAGGGGAAATCTGGCCCCTCCTGTTTTTCCAACTACAGTTTTATTGGAACACAGCTGAGAAATGGAATATTTCCTACCATCTCAGAAAACACAGATGTCACAGTCATCAGTGATTACAGTCCTTCAAGGTGAGCTGGTGAGCCCTAAGGAACTCAGGAAGGAGAATACCTGCAATCTAGCAGCCATCAGACTGCAGCCACTCCCCGCTGTGAGGCCCAAGGGAGCTCCAGATGTGAAAAACACAGGATACTGGCCTGAGACAGCCAAAATGCAAATGAGAGGGACAACTTCAGTGAGTCCAGACTCTTGCATCTTCCCATACACAGAGCAGCACTAAATTCCTTCACTTGGGTTATGTGGTTTGCTTTAATTAACAATGATCAGTTCAGACTACCTGCCCTTTGTGGCAAAACTTCTATATAACCTGGTGGATCCTCCCCTGGTCTCCTCAGAGCAGTTCTCTCGGGGTTACTTGAGATGCTGTCTCCTGGGCTGGAAGTCTTTCCCACCAAATATTAAAACATAACTCTCAACTTTTAGGTTGTGAATTTTTTTTTTTTACAGCCACGCAGCCACACCTGTTCTTTCAGTTAGGGTTTCTGGCTGCTTTCATCCTGTAAGGATGGAACTGAATGACCGGGACAGAGACGGTTCATAGAACCTACTGCATTTATTCCCTCGGTGGCACATTCTGGAAAAAGTACTCCTACTAGTACTTTCCCCGGATCCAGCCCAGTTCTTCATTTTACAGATAAAGAACCTGAGGCCCAGACAAGTTAAGAAGTCCGGTGGTAACAGGACCAAGACTTGAACCCAGACTGATGCCCCCTCACCCTTCGACACTGCCCAGGTTTGAATGAGGGTGGAGGCACATGGGGCCCACTGTTCTGCGGTTCCTTCTGTTCCATGTCTATACGGGGCAGGTGGGGAGAGAAAACCTCTATGAAAAAATAAAGATGGCCTCTGCCACTATCAACTACCATTTTCCTCCAGCTTCATAAGCACAGAGTAGGCTTGACTGTGTTGAGGCTATTCTTTGGTCAAGTTTCTATCAGCTGAACCTGTATACACAAAAAGGGATCCTCTACACTGCCTCAGAAAGCATACTCCCGTGGTTGAAGAAGGTCAGTTTCACAAGCCCCCAGGGCAGGACTAAATGGTGCAAACCTGGCTGAAAGTGAACATCTCGGTTAGAAGTCCTTTGTCTGGGGTTTCCATTCATTCTTGCAGAATACACAGGAGCACTGTACCAGGAAACCAGCCCAGATCTCACAAAACTATCTCTAAAGCGATCCCAAGAAAACAACCTCCTACCATCCTAAAGCCAGCTCAGATTCCCAGGACAGAGTCTGCCCACACTGCACGCAGGCTGCCTCGGGCACATTTTGGGAGGTAAATGTGTGGCCAGCTGGCTCCTAGGCATCCAAGTGTGAGTTACAGGTCAGCCACAAAAGCAAAGGAAAACAGTCTTTTCCAAGGAACTGTGGCCCCTGATTGGTACAGCCACAGAGCAGACACCTTGCATCACCTCAACTGTCCACCTGCCAGTGCAGGGGACACAGGTTCAACCCCTGGTCTGGGACGATTCCACATGTCTCAGGCCAACAGGTCCTGAACCTGTTCAGGCAACTACTGAACCAGAGTGCCCCAACTGCTGAAGCCTGTGAGCCTAGAGCCCGTGCTCCAAAACCAGAGAAGCCACCGAAATGAGAAGCCCATGACCTGCAACTCAAGAGCAGACCTTGCTCAATGCAACTCGAGAAAGCAGGTGTGCAGGGACAAAAACCCGGCACAGCCATAAGTAAGTAAGTAAATAAACACATATTTAAAAAGAAACGAAACTGTATGAGTTTAGTACAGAAAAGTGCTTCTCTCCCGTACCAGGAGGTGGCAAATCGAGCCTAGCAGCCCCACCTTCCTCTGCAAGGCTGACCTTTCCCCACCACTGGGTTCTGACCGGGCCTGGCCTTTGCTGGGCCACTAACTCTCTAGCGCACCAAGCCTGGGATGCAGAAGTCCATGGGGTTGCAAAGAGGCAGACACGACTTAGCGACTGAACAACAACGAAACCCTCCATTCATCTCCACACTCTCCCCTTCACATTTGCCTCTTCATCTCCATCCATCAACGGCGTGGGGAAATACATAACATCCTGTACGTTATTCCCTTTCCTACTCACTTATGCTCTTAGAGCTGTATGGAGTCACTGAAGTCTAGTAAGAGCGCTTCCAAAATAGGACTGCTGGCAAGGTTCACCCTTAAATCTGTCTGGCAAAAATGAACAAGGCCAACTGTAATGAGCAGCAACACCTTTATAGATGCCTGAACCAGGTTCTATGCTTCTGTGAGTATAACAAGGTTCAAAACTCACGCCCATCACTTCCAACTTGGGCAGGCTGTGGACACTCTGAGTGCCTTCGCTTCCTCGACTGTAAGATGAGGATGCAGTGATGACATCAGGTACATCAGTTACTTGAGGTGATGCAAACAAAGTAGTTATTGCAATGCCTGGCAATACATGCTATTAATCTGCCCTCGCCTGACCCCCTCCCACTTGGATATCTCAATCCAGTGAGTGTTTCTGTGATGTACCAGCACATCCTGGGACTGCTGCCTGGGGCAGCTGATTGCCAGGTGCCCACATACCTGAAGGGCTTGCTGTCAGGGTCGGTGTCCTTGAAGCCCATCTCCTCAAGCTTACAGCGCCGATACAGTTCATAATGGCGGGTGTGAGTCTGTTCTCGTAAATCTTCCATGTTCACACGGATCAGCATCTCTCGGAGCTTCACAAAGTCACAGTGGTTTTCATTCTCCACTGTGAGAGATGGGGAAGAAGGCAGGGAGGGTTCTCAGCAGCCGTGTCATTAAGATGTGAAGTGATGCTTCTAAGATGTTGTTACCATGGCTACTGAAACTGAGGTCGCAGGGTCACCCGAGGATCCTCTACTGGATCCTCCTTCCATCCCTAACATAGACAGGATTTCTGACATCGGTGATGACGCATAGCGACTGCCGAGTGCAAGGCACCCTGGGAGGAGCTCTGCAAATACTGTCTCGACTCTGTAACAATTCTGCCAAGCAGGCTATGTGACTCCTGCCCCCCAGATGAAGAGCATGGTTCTGATGAGCAGGCTGACCTCCCAGACAGATGGAGCAGAGTCTACATCCAGACCTTGTCATATCTGGCGATTTCTACCCCTCCATGCTGTCGGGACCTGTACAAGGCAGCTTTATGTACCACCTCTTTTAATTTTACCGAAAACTTGTTGCTGTTGTTCAGTCACCAAGTCGTGTCCGACTCTTTGCAACCCCATGGACTCCTGTCCTTCACCATCTCCTGGATTTTGCTCAGATTCATGTCAGTTGAATCAGTGATGCCATCTAACCATCTCATCCTCTGCCACCCCCTTCTCCTTTCGCATCAACAATATGAAGACTGTCTTCTTATTGCAGAGAATTTAGAAAGATTCATAAACACTAGAATTTTCCTATACATCTCAAAGGTACTGTGCTTTCTCAGTTCTCACAAATTCGCTGCCTTTATTCAGAACAAGAGGACTGATATATCTGAAACTGATGAAGGAACTTTCTTTCTGCAGCCACCCTACTTAATCCATAGCATTGGATAACCTCCTTCACAACACACAAGGGCAGGCAACAGAATCAGAGACCTTGCCCAACAAAGTGACACTGGAAAAAACGTCTTCAGGTTAGAGACTGTGGTCACGTCCCCAAGTGCCAATTACAGGTCAGTTATTCTCATAATTCTCAGATACTTACTGAGAAAACATTTCATTAGAAGACAATTTTTTCAGGAGATAATGGAGAATCAAGTATCCTCTTGTTTGCAAGAAACTTTTTGCAGCTTTCTGATACTTGGCTGATGAAACTGGTTCAAACTCCCAGGGAAGAACTCTCTTTGCTCAGGAATTATAGTAAATTCCCCACACCACCCAGCATTCCTGACGGGCTGCCTCATGGGCACAAAGGCTCTGCAGACACTTCTCTCTGCTGTGTACCGGCCTCCCCATTTCTTTCCTTCCTCCACGACTGCCAGCGGCCCCTTGCATCCGCCCATGTCGAGTTCCCATGTGGTCACTCTGGGGGTGACAGCTGAGTAGTGCCCTCCCTGTGATGCCCACGTACATACCCTGCACCACACCCCAGGGGTACTGCCTGGCCTTTGCCATCTTGTTGCCGATCTTCACCTCTTCGGTGCTGCCGACCACTGCAAAAGGGAGGTGGACCTGCCAGCAACAGAGAACACAGACTAGTTAACCTCCCCAAGCGGCACAGATGGGCCCTGCTGCCTCCACACGCCCCCTCCTCCTGCAGGCATCTCCCTGGGGCGAGAGAAAAGGCAGACGAGCAAGGGGGCTAGACAACCCAGTGGGGGTAGATGTCATGGATCCAATCCCCCTGCAACTAGCTACCAAGGCTCTGACGTGGGCTAGACTCCAGGGGAGACTGGAGTCTTTGCAATTATATATATGGTAAGTGAGGGACCTCCAGTGTCTGACAGTAGCCACTGATCTATGCTAATCTATGTGATTAAGAGCACTTGATGTGAGGCTGGTTAAGAAGAAATTTTTAATCTTATTTACTTTTAATTCAATTACACTTAAAAGGAAGCAGTGTGGAACAGTTTTCCCTTAATTACAACTTTATGGTTTTCATAGGACTGCACTTCACTTGGCATCAAATTCAAATCTTCTAAAAAAAAAAAGAAGAGGAAGAAGCAGTTATGTCAATGTGGATGTAAATATGAAGGAAAATTATCTTTCTGGTACTTATTTTATACTGAAAAACTTATGAGAGTATGAGAGGAGTAAGTTAGGTAGGTGTCCAAGTTGGGATGTATGTAACTGTAAAATGTACATTGGGAATTCCCTGGTGGTCCAGTGGTTAGGACTCTGAACTTTCATTGCCATGGCCTGGGTTCAATCCCTGGTCAGGAAACTAAGATCCTGCAGTGCAGGCAAAAAAAAGACCAAAAAAAAAAGAAAAATATATACACACACAGAAATGATATTTTTGACATATTAGGTTAAATAAGTTCTTAAATTTATCTTTTTACTTTTTAAAAATGTGGCTACTGGAAAATTTTAAATTCCTTATGTGGCTCATATTTTATTTCTATTGAACAGCATTGCTTTTGACAGTTGATCACTGCACAAAATTCAACTGAGAAAATTACTGGCTCAGGCCTTGCACCCAGACTTACCTTGAGCAGAGATGCTATATAAGATACCTGGTTGTGCCATGCTCTGTGCCACCTTGTTTTATTTGGTAACTATGGCTACATTCTGGGGAGAAAACAGTGATTCTATATTTTTCCTATTGGCAGGTAAGAATAACATTTGAAATGGTTGCTCTGGGATTTATTGCTGATAAATAATAAATCAGTAATTATTTACTGATTTACTGCTCCCTGATGCAGGGTCCTTCTGCTACAGATAAACTGAGAAAGATGATGCTTTTAAAGCCCCCTCCCACAGAGAGCTAAGCAGAACCCTTAGCCAAGGCTGCCCAAGTGCTACTCTGTCTGCTGCTCATGGTACTTATATTTTCTAGTTGATTTCTCACTGTGGACGAAGGGAAGAAAGCACACCCTCCCCAGCATCTGGAACTGCAGAGTGTTCCCTAGAGTTGAGGGCAGCAGGACCCTTGCAGCCCACACTATGATGTCATGACCTAGGAAACCACCTGCTCCATCGGCGCTGACCGGCAGAAGCCGCCACTGTCCCCTAGGATAACCTTTCTTTCACACGCTCTCATGGCCGTTTCCCAGGAAGCATCTCTCTTGGATTTCTTCCAAGGATTCCAGACCCTTTACTATCTTGGCCACAGCAGCACGACAGCCAGAGGGGCTCACACAACTCAGGGTGACCAGACCTGGGTGGAGCAGAGCTGGACTACCTCTGCAGGAATGAGATCCTTCAGTGTTAAAGTCAATGATTTCCCAGAGAAGGAAAACATTCTATTCCCTTCCAAAGTCCTGGTCATGGTGGGGATGACTAGAGGAAAACATTCCTCCCTAAATAATAACAGCCCTATCTAGAGAAGGCCATATGCTGAACAGGAGGAGGAAGAAGCAGTTCTGAGGAATTATTCTCATCTCCTAATTATGACGGCAAACAGCACAAATCTGGTTGAAATTTCGATTAGGTTGAAATCTCAGTGTTACTATTCACTAGATGGCTTTCACCAAATCATTTAATTCTCTAGCTAAGCGTCAGTATGACTTTCTTTATATAAAATGTCCACAATAGGCAAATCTACAGAGACAGGAAGGGACAGACTGGTAGTTGTCAATGTCTGTATATACGTGTGTGCTAAGTCACTTCAGTCTTGTCCAACTCTTTGCAACACCATGGCCTGTAGCCCACCAGGCTCCTCCGTCCATGGGATTCTCCAGGCAAGAATACTGGAGTGGGTTGCCATGCCCTCCTCGAGGGAATCTTCCCAACCCAGGGATCGAACCCAAGTCTCTTATGTCTCCTGAACTGGAGACAGGTTCTTTACCATAGTGCCACCTGAGAAGCCCCTACCAAAGCCTGGATGGTTAGAAGGCTGACATCTAAAAGGTACACGGTTTCTTTCTGGGGTGATGGAAATGTTCTAAAATTGACTGTGGCAATGGTCACACAATTCTGTGAATTCTAAAAACCACTGCACCATCATCACTGGATGGTCCTTACACGAGGACTTACACTCATGGTTGCGTTAATCTCGGCCACCGTTTCTTCATCTGTAGGGAACTGATAGATCTGGACTCCATTGCTGACTAGTTCACTCATGATCTTACTCTTGAATTTGTGCAATTCGTTCTTGGCAATGGTGTCAGCTTTTGCAATTATTGGAATGATGTTCACCTGTAAACCAAACACAGCCATTTTTATTTAATTCCAACAGAAGAAAAACAGACAAATGAATAAAATACAGAAAACACAGAAATGGAAATTGTACAACTTCACTTAGAAAATAGAGATGATATTGAAAATTGCACTTTCTACCTAGATGCAAAATTCAGAGGATATGCGATAATCTTTTAATTCCATCTCTGAACACTTTACTGCCTCCCATCTGGCACTGAAAGAAAGCATCCTTGTAATTTCCTCCTCTGTGCCACCTCATTCTTCCTTACGGCGTGAAAGGAAGTGTTACTCTAAGACAGAGAACGATAACAAAGAAGCCTATTCTTTGAGTAACCAGCCACTCCTCTGTGACTCCTCCCTGCTACTTTAGGAGCTTGATATTTGCATGTTTCTAACAGTCTAAGACCAAGGTTTTCGGTAATAAGAATGTGGAACATTCAGCTCTACGAGGATAGCATCCTTTCTTTCTTCTGATGACCTGAAAACTGCTAGGAGCAGGGAACCTAAGTATTAACCAAAACAAAAATGGTTTCACCTACTTCTAAATTTTTCAAAATCACATCAACTAATTCTCTTGATAACCAGCTTCTATCAGATTACTTTGTGCCAGAATGAGACCTAGGGCCAAAGACGAAACTCACTTTCAGAGCATCGGATACAGAGAACTCAGGATTTGACAACAATAGCAGAAAGCCCAGGACAAGGACTGAGGACCCTCCAGTTCAAGCCCCAAAGCGGGTCACTCTTCTCCCAACTTGCCCTAGCACTGTCCATAAGGCACATTTTTTGAAATTCACTTTTAAAGAATAACTTCCTTCCACTCCCTGCTTGGTACCAAGGTTTCACTAAGATGCTATTGACATCTGATACCGAAGACCATGTGTTTCATTCACCCAGGTCAGTTGAAAAGAGAACAGAAAGTGGTCCTAGCCAGAGAAAAGAGAGACTTCTGGAAGGTTTTCCGGGTCATGTCCACATTCCTTTGCTTCTCCTTTTATCCCAAGAGCCAAATCAAAAATCCCTGATAAACCAGAATGAGATGATCCACTGATGGAAAAAACCTATTCTTCCCTATTCCTTTACCCACTCCTAACCTTATCACATGTGGGCTTCCTCCAGCAAGTTGCAGGCTGAGGCAGACATCACTGAGGGTTGGTGAATGTCTGAATCAGGACCTGGGCAACAAACTCCTGTTTTTCATATTGGCTAACTTTTGTGCACATTTGGTATTCGGTTAACGTCAATATGCACAAAATGGCAGAGGTTCTTACTTTCCTGGCCAATTTGATGAGAGTAGACAGAAGAACCAAGCAAATTTAGATTTAAAATCTCTTCTTCAGAGGCAGGTGCTTGGAAATCTTTTCTGAAATTATCATATGCTTGCCTTAATTCTTCACTTGTACCAACAAACCTTTGACAAAACCATTTTCAAATTCTCTCCAGCATTCCATCTCTACAATAATATTAGTTCTTTGAAAGCAGTTTAATCTGCTTTATAGTGATTGTTTTGTTTTTATTAGCTGCATTTGCCTTTTCTTTCCCCTTTGAAATCAACTCTACGAAGCACAGTCCTATTGTTGGATATCACCCTGACATGGTCTACAAGCTCTGCCTCAGTGAGGAAGCCACCTCCCTCTGCCTGCTCCCAGCCCTGCTTTCAGCGACCTGACACAGCAGGGAGCAGGATCCCCCTGCCCAGGATTCCTCACCTTCAATGGCTCACTGCAGCTGAACCAAATGAGATGAGGGAAGGTTTCTATTTATTCTCCCAAGAATACTCTAGCTGCAGGAGTCCTTTCTGGCTGGTAGAATATGTTTGTGTAAAGCAGTTTGCCTGTGCAGATTGGGGCCTGGAGAGCCTGGCTTGGTATCAGCATGCGGGCCTCCTGTGGACCGGTTCAGGCAGAGGCCTTGGGGACAGGCGGATCTTCTCAGTGGTCTCTATTATGTCCCTCCAGGGAGAAAGCATCCTTTAAACAGAGTTGTTGGGACAGAAAATAACACCCAACAAAGCCCCGTAAACATACTAAGACTTATTACTGATCTCAAAAGCAGGTTAGAATCTAAGAGGAAACACTAGAGCGGAATTCTGTGGTTGTTTTTGTTGCCGTTTGCTGCTTCTTTATTTCACAATGTATTGTCTTCCTACTTATTTCAAAATGGAAAATCAAATTAGTCGTCAAGTATGTCATCAAACACGGTCAAACTTAGCAGCCCCTTCTCTCAAATGTTGTGAAGGAGAGAGATTATACATGTGCAAAGATCAGGGGTCAAAGGCAATCTGAGACGCTAATTCTTTTGAACACATGGTACAGATCTGTTTTAAAATCTAAGAAGTTAGACCAACCTTATCACATAGATAAAAAATTAACACTTTTTAAAAAAATTTCAAACTTTAAGTTAAAACCAAACCTATACAAACCCTTCAAAGAGAGGTTTAAAGCAAGTTTCTTTAAAAAAATTAATCATGAATTATTGTTCAATCTCCCTAAATTTAACCCTTCCTACTACCCTTTAGGGGTTTCCACTATCCGATTCCCCAACCCTCAACAGAGCACACATTAGTGCTAATTTAAGAACTGAAGAGCTCTTTTCCTCCCTGGCTGCTTGAAGATCAGCCGTCATCACGAACGACACAGCAGCTATCCGGACCAGTAAGTTCATGACCAACCAATTACTTCAGCGGAAACGATGTCCTTCACCCTTGAAAGGCAACAGTCCCTAAGACAGAAATTGGGGAAAAACTGGCCAAAATGTCCAAGACCAAATGTCATCTCTGTATTTGGATTCAGAACCCATTTTGGTGGTGGTAAGACAACTGGCTTTGGCATGATTTACCATTCCTTGGATTATGTGAAGAAGAATGAGCCCAAACACAGGCTTGCAAGACATGGCCTGTATGAGAAGAACAAGACCTCAAGAAAACAGTGCAAGGAACGTAAGGATGGAGTGCAGAAAGTCAGGGGGACTGCAAAGGCCAGTGTTGGTGCTGGCAAAAAGTGAGCTGGAGCTTGGACGACAGAGGAGTAAAGATTCTGCAACGACTCCATCTGTGGTGATTGTACAGATTTTTCATGAAAGAGAAAATAAATGAAGACCTCTTACATGAAAAAAAAAAAGAACTAAAGATACTTTGTAATAAGCTACATCATTTTGCTTTGTCCTAATATCCAGAGGTTTTGAAACATTTTTTTTCATATTGTTAAGCCTTATGGTTCTGTAAGCCAGTGAAAATAAATACAGGGTTAGGAAGCAGAGGTGGGGATGAACAGGTGGAAACTTCTAGGGTAGTGAAACTACTCTATTTGATACTCTAGTGATAATTACATGTCATGATAAATGTGTCCAAGCCAACAGAATGTACAATATCAAGAGTGAACCCTCGTGTAAACTATCGACTTGGGGTGACAGGGATGTGTCAATGTAGGTTTTTGATTATATTAATAAAAAATGCACCATTATGGGGGGGGATATTGGTAATGGGGGGCTATGCATGTGGAGAGCAGGGAATCTATTGAAAATATCTGTACCTTGCTCTTAATTTTTCTGTAAACCTAAAACGGCTTCCCTGATTGCTCAGATGGTAAAGAATCTGCCTGCAATGCGGGAGGCCTGGTTTGATCCTTGGGTTGGAAAGATCCCCTGGAAGAGGGCATGGCAACCCACTCCAGTACTCCCGCCTGGAGAGCCCACATGGACAGAGAAGCCTGGTGGGCCACAGTCCATGGGGTCGCAAAGAGTTGGACATGACTGAACGACTAAGCAGGTACAAAACTATTGTAAAAAATAATCTTTAAAATAAAACACCAAATTACACCGCAAGCAGAGGTCCCTGGGGCCTCTGGACAAAGGTGATCTTAGGGGAGAGTGGACGGCACCCAGAGCAGCAATGAGTACCTTACTGTCCAGCTTCTTCATGGTGACCAGGTCCAGGGACTTGAGCGAATGGCCAGTGGGGGCGATGAAGTAGAGGCATGCGTGGATCCTGGTGTCATGGTAGTTGAAGAGAGAACGTTTGATCTTCAGTTCCTCTTGCAAGTAGGCCTCAAACTGGGCATCGATATATTCCACGATCGGCTTATAGCTAGAATGCAGAAGATGGTTATTAAAGCACATTTTTAAATCAGCATGTCACTAGTCTCAAACCTCTTTGTACAATCCTCCAGGAAAGCCCTTAGTGGTTCCCTGTTCTCTAAGAGCTAAAGCCCAAGCTCCTTACCTTGGCAGCCCAGGCCTTTGGCCATATGGCCCCTAAACATCACCCCAGGCTCCCCTATCCTTCTCCTTCCTAGTTCATGCTTTCTGCCCTGCATGGCAAGCTCCCGCCTGCCTCTAGGCCTTTACTCATGCTAGATCCCAACCTGGAATGGTCTTCTTCCTGTTAATCTCCTGGCTAACACTCATCCTTTAAAACAGCGATTAGAAATATGAAGGAGACACTGTCACTGCCCCCATAGCACCCATGAAGGTATTTCTAAGAGACTGTGGTATTCTTCCCTGCTGGGCCAAAACTGAGCTTCAAAATCTGTCCCAATAAAGTGACTTTGACAGACTCTCCCAGCTGACTGGCATTGGTGCCCAGAGTGAAACTCCTCTGTGGTTTTAGGATGTGCCATCATCTCCGGCTGGCAGCCTCTCCTCGTTCCTCTGCCCAGTCCTTCAGGGATGAGGGCTAGCTGCTCTGTGCTCTCAAAAAGCCCTGTGCTTGCCATGACCTCATCTATAAACGGAAGTGCCGGGTCTATTAGGATCAAGATTCTTTCCAACTCTCAATTTTATGATTTGAAGGTAAACTCTCTTCTCACCAAATCATAATTCAAATCTGTTTTGAATAATTACACATGACTCTGTGAACTGACCACAAACACTATCATTAATAGCATATGCGGGATATATATTCAATAAACCACATATTCTCCAGGGATGAAGTAGTTCGTTAGGTCACTATGGAAAAGCCACAAATTATTCCAGGTCTCCCACAGGGACTGCTCAGAAGCTAGTGTCAGCAGCAATGAGACGGGTGAATTAGGAATAAAATGGGTTAATCCTTCCCCAGACTTACTACCTTGCTGAGGAATGATTTAAGCTTTAGGAAAAATAAAAACCTCTCAACACTCAACTCGCAAACCCATAAATTAAACTGAAATCCCTGAAAGGGAACTATAAATCTTTTATAATGAGGATGACAGCAGATGTCCTAAAAGAAAAAACAAAACAAAACAAAAATTTATGACCAACACAGAAAACAGAAAAAAGTTTTCTTCTATTTTCCTTTGGTGATTTACTACAATCTATTGATTCAATTTGAGCAAAGCCTCTAGAGGTTTAAAGAAAAAGTAGACTGCCTAAATAAAATCCTTAACATAATAGAAATCCCAATGAATTCCAATAGAAAGGATGAACAAGTAATAAGATTCTTCTACATGTTCCAATTTTTAAATATAGGCAGGTAGGGTTTCTCTGGTGGTTCAGTGGTTAGGAACCAGTACAACGCAAGGGACACTGGTTCGATCTCAGGTCCAGGAAGATCCCACATGCCATGGACCAATTAAGCCCATGCCATAACTATTGAAACCCGCATGCCCTAGAGCCCGTGCTCTGCAACAAGAGAAGCCACTGCCTGAGAAGCCCATATATCACAACTAGAGGAGTCCCCACTTGCGGCAACCAGAGAAAACTCTCATACAGCAACAAAGACCCATTGCAGCCAAAAAAATAAACAAATACATAAATAAAAAAAGTTTTTAAATATAAGCGGTATTGTATAACAATATTAGCAATCATTACTATGAAAGGATAGTTATGTAAAACGGTGGTTAGAAGCATGGACTCAAGTCAGACCAACTAAGATCAAACTCCAAATCCACAACTTTCTAACTTGCTTTGGACAAGTTACTAAACCTCTCTGTGTTTCAATTTCCTCACAGGTAACATCAAGGACAAAAATATCACCTGTATCAGAGCTAATGTGACAAATAAGTGAGCTAGTATATGCAAAAAAACTAGCACATAAAAGTATGAGATATAACTATTTCCCAGCAAATTAATAAACCACAAATAAGAGAAAAGCAAGCCTCCGTTTTCAAAAAAGACAGGAAAAAAAAGAAAAAGGAACTTTGTACTGACCTAGATCCATAGTCGGAGAAGGCAATGGCAAGCCACTCCAGTACTCTTGCCTAGAAAATCCCATGGATGGAGGAGCCTGGTGAGCTGCAGTCTGTGGGGTCGCTAAGGGTCGGGCACGACTGAGCGACTTCACTTTCACTTTTTACTTTCACACATTGGAGAAGGAAATGGCAACCCACTCCAGTGTTCTTGCCTGGAGAATCCCAGGGACGGGGGAGCCTGGTGGGCTTCCGTCTATGGGGTCGCACAGAGTCGGACACGACTGACGTGACTTAGCAGCAGCAGTAGCAGCAGATCCATAGTAACTCTTCTGCCACTGACTCATGCCCTGTAGGGCAGTGGCCCAGGGCACTTCAACGAGGCCCACTCATGCCCTGTGAGCCCAAGGCCAGACCTTCGGGTCGCCTGACACTGAAGCAAGTGCTTGGGGAATCAGGGACCTCCCCAGCACCCTCTGAGACCGGAAGGGAGGAAAGCAACTCATGGTAGTTGCTCCTTCCTATTCCCCCAGTTCCTGATTTGCAGCTTCCTAGCACCTTCCCCAACAGTGGTCCAAGAATGTTTCTTCCCTCTAGTAATTTCCTTTTTGCCTTTGGTTTTGATTCTGTTCCTCCAAGATTCTGAGAGGCATAGCACCTCTCCTTTTCCAGTGAGGAACACTTTCTGTCCTGGATTCAGCATCTCCAAAGCCATCTCTTGTTCTCCTCTTACATTTCAGGCTTCCTGCCGCCTTCTCCTGTTTAGGAGTTTGGGCCAATCTTTTCAATCTCCTTCTAATCTCTGTACGTGGTTTCCTTGGAAAATCACATTTCCTCTTGTGTTTCACTTAACCAGATCTCTTACCTAAGTTTCAGACCACTCCATCCAACTGCTTACCAGATATTTCCACTTGCTCTTCTAAGTTCAGTTCAGTGCAGTCGCTCAGTCGTGTCTGACTATTTGTGACCCCATGAATCACAGCACGCCAGGCCTCCCTGTCCATCACCAACTCCCGGAGTTCACTCAAACTCATGTCCATCGAGTCGGTGATGCCATCCAGCCATCTCATTCTCTGTTGTCCCCTTCTCATCCCGCCCCCAACCTTTCCCAGCATCAGAGTCCTTTCCAGTGAGTCAACTCGTTGCATGAGGTGGCCAAAGTATTGGAGTTTCAGCTTTAGAATCAGTCCTTCCAATGAACACCCAGGATTGATCGATCTCCTTTAGAATGGACTGGTTGGATCTCCTTGCAGTCCAAGGGACTCTCAAGAGTCTTATGCAGCACCACAGTTCAAAAGCATCAATTCTTCGGCGATCAGCTTTCTTCAGTCCAACTCTCACATCCATACATGACCACTGGAAAAACCATAGCCTTGACTAGACGGACCTTTCTTAGCAAAGTAATGTCTCTGCTTTCTAATATACTATCTAGGTTGGTCATAACTTTCCTTCCAAGGAGTAAGCGTCTTTTAATCTCATGGCTGCAATCAGCATCTGCAGTGATTTTGGAGCCCAAAAAAATAAAGTCTGACACTGTTTCCACTGTTTCCCCATCTATTTCCCATGAAGTGATGGGACCAGATGCCATGATCTTTGTTTTCTGAATGTTGAGCTTCAAGCCAACCTTTTCACTCTCCTCTTTCACTTTCATCAAGAGGCTTTTTAGTTTCTCTTCACTTTCTGCCATTCTTCACATTTCTGCTCCTCTAAGTAATGTGCCCAAAATCACACTTCGTCTTGTCCCCAAACCCTACTAGCCCATATTCCTTAGCTCAGCATATGGCACTTCCATCCACACCACTGGCCAAATCAGAATCCTAGGTTCAACCCAAAGACTGATCACACAGAGCCTACCTCCCACACAGAGTCAAGCACAAGATCCCATCTGTTCTAGCCTCTATTGCATTATAAACAAATAAATGTATTTCAGGAAAACTATTGACCAAAATCACTATTCCCTGTGTTCCAGATTTCATTGTGTTGATGAAACAGCCTCTCTTGATGCATATAGTAAGTCAGCCTAGTGGCTTTGTTCTCCCTTCATATCCTTCAAATAAACTCTGCCCTCTCTCCGTCTCCTGTCCATGTGTTACACTAAAAGTCATAAAAATAAGGAAATTTCATCCTTATTTTTGCCTTTTGCTAGTTTCCATTCTTATAGCAAGGATACCTATTTATATTCTGGTTTTGCCAATTCAAACTTCTTTGGATTATAGCCATATCAAGCAGAGGAAAGGGGGCAGATAAACCAAATCAAGTTGTACATTTTCACGTAATTTCCTTTTAAGTCATGGGGATATCCCTTTTTATCCTCACTCTTTTTTCCCCCCCGTAAATATCCAGCCATTAAAAAAAAAACACACACACACACACAAAATTGACAGTGGTTGACCCTAAAAATGATGGGAAAAAATATTTTATACAAAGTTTTCTAGCCACCCAAGGTACCCATTGGTCATGCTTGCAAAATAACCCATGCCACTGTTCAGGGACTGGCTCTCCATTTTGTATGTGAACAAATAAACAGATACCTACCATATATTTTTTCTCTCTCTTGCTATCTATTAGCCAAAGCTAATTTTCTTTATCCTTCAACTATCTCTACCAGAAAGTGTGACTAAGACAGAATTTAAAGATCAAACAGACCACTCCATTACCACTTTACGACTCTGATAAGATTTGGTGAGTCTGAGGAATCTCTCAGTGGACTTCAATTAGCCATGCTTTTTGTGCTATCATCATTATAGCGTGTAATACGCTACTAACATTCTATCTCCATCTCCTAAATATGCAGCAAACAAACTCTTCTATTTCCAGCACTGTTGCATATTGTGTTTTCCCTTCTCCTCTAGACCTCTTTCCTTCTTCACTGAATAGTAGAGACAGCAGAACAAGAATGTCCTTAGACCACGAAGAGTTAATCATGCTATTAAACAAAACAGGAAACCTTACCAGACCTCTCTTCCTGCCTCCTTCTAGCTAGCCTGGTCCAAGGCAGATAGTGATGCAGGAATGCTGACATGTCCAAAGCCTACATAAACAAACTGGGACATTCTTGAAGTCTTGCATCGATGGCAGAAAAGCTTGCCTAATCCTCAAAGTAGTAAAAATAATCATGGGTTTGGAGAAACAACACATCCCTTCGCATATGTTTACATACTGATACAAAAATGCATACCCCACTTCCAATTTTTTGATGGAAGCAGACCCTATCTGAATAAGTTTTTTTTTTTTAACAACAGGCATTTGGGTTTATAGTCAACAGTGTCAATAATCCTTCTGGCGCACAGAGTTCTAAATGCCACTCAAAGAGGTTATGCAATGCTGTCAAGAAATTTCAGAAGAAAAAAAATATATATTTGGTATCTAGGTTAGGTTAATATCACACTTCCTCTCTTCTAAGTCTCCTTGGAAACTATTATTTGACCCAAATGAGTCAGAAATTTTCTTAAAGAGGCCTCCAGCTGCAAATGTGTGGATCAGCCTTGTACTGGCCACCCGCTGTTCAGGGCTGGCGAGTGAAAACCCACCAGAAGGGTAGGAAGTCACCATTTAAAGGAGAAGTAAAAAATGTAGAGGCAGTGCTGGGGCGGTGACGGAGCAGGAATAGCTCAAGGAATCTTAGCAGCAAAATGCGGAGGGATGGTTCTCATTTCCGCCAGAAGGCATCCTGAAAAAGTCCAGCTGCTGCCTGCCCATCAGGCAGTGCACACGCCTGGCATTCCACAACCCCCGGGAGAAACCTGCACAGGTCAGAGACGGAGACCCGCCTTGTTTTGATGGGTCCTCCTGACCACACGAGGACCAGGAGCCCTCTGGCTTGCTTCCCAGCTCCCACAGTGCACTTGTGCTCTTCTGCTTGTCATCAGGGTTTTCTCTTCATCTGTTTCACTGAGCATCACACACAGCATTCAGACAAGAACGTCTCCATCATTCCTTGGAATAGAAGTCATAAATCAAGAGCAACTGCTCAGCTGCAGGAGCTGTGCTTAGCTGTTCCCCACTCAACACAATGTACAGATAGTCCATTTTGACAGATGCAAAATAAAATCTTTCTTACTGTGTCTAACAATTGCTCCTGTTATTCCAGGCCAGTGTTTACTGAAGAGCATATAAACAGCTCTATAGATAAACTACAGCTCAGTGCTCAGCTAGAGCATGCGTTAAATATTTCTCTGTCATTACTATGGGTACATCTTTATATCAGAGACAGTTAAAATGTATTTAGACAATACACAGCTCTAGATTTTTTAAAAATGGTTAAAATTCCTCTTTAGAAAACACACACATATACCATACACAGTTCAGAGGAAAATGAAGCAAACAAATAAACAAAACCTGGTATGATAAAAATGAAGTGTCTGAGCCCTAAGCATACAGACTGTAACTTAAGGTTCTGGTTGTGTTATTCCCATTAAGTTCTCACTGCACAAAAATGTCTCTGGAAGCCTCCTTCTAGAATTATCTTTGGGCCTGGGACAGTTTAACTTTCTCAAACTTTTTTTGGAGAATGAACATAAATATTTAAAAAAATCATAAGGGATTCAAAGATTAGTGAAGAAGATGAGTGATCCTGAGATGAATGCATGGATGCACACCAGGAAAGTTTAAAAAGTTAAACACTTCCCTCAAATAAGGACTACAGAAACTCAAAGAGTCAAACTTGCTTGGCTTTATCAATTGAGTAGGTTTGTTTTATAAAAATAAAACTTCACAGTATTACTTCATAATTAGGTGAAGTTTACAACCAATTTTAGTGAATACATAAGATGGACTTATGGGCTTCCCTGGTGGCTCAGCTGGTAAAGAATCTGCCTGCAATTCAGGAGACCCCAGCTTGCTTCCTGAGTTTGGAAGATCCCATGGAGAAGCAATAGGCTACCCACTCCAGTATTCTTGGGCTTTCCTGGTGGCTCAGATGATAAAGAATCCGCCTGCAATGCAGGAGACCTGGGTTCAATCCCTGGGTTCGGAAGATCCCCTGGAGGAGGGCATGGCAACCCACTCCAGTATTCTTGCCTGGAGAATCCCTATGGACAGAGGAGCCTGGTGGGCTGCATGCAGCCCATGGGGTCACAAAGAGTTGGACACGATTGAGTGACTGAGCCCAGCAAGACTGACTTATAGCTAATAGCTTCTGTCTACGTATAAACTATAGGATCAAAATTTTGAAGAAAAAAAAAAAAAGACATTTTATTTCTTAAGCGGGTTAAACATGTTTGTTTTCTATACTGACAAAGAAGTTTGTTATATATAAATTATCTGGTTAGATTAACAAACCCTTGCTGGACAGAGAAAGATCTGAATTCCTCACTAGGCTCCACTGAAACCACACTCATTATTCAGACTCAATGTGTCCATTCTGCACCCAGCAGGCCACCCAACTGTGAGCAGCCTACAGGAAGACCTGAACAATGCACAAAGGAGCCACAGTGCTCACACCACAGCTCTAGCATCAATATTAAGATCCTGCGCCGGCTGGAAATCAACTACGATATTTCCCATTGAGCTTTCACAAACATGCTTTCTTCACTTTGGGTTTTAGGAGCAGACACCCCTGGTTGCCAAAGCCATCAAAATACAGGATTACCCCCTATGACTACCACACCCCTCCTCCAGGCTCAGCCACTCACAGCGCCCTTCCTTAGACCCCACCTGAAAAGAGACTGTATGCAGATCCCACTGGAAGAGACCTGAGAGTATCTGGTATCATTCTCTTCAGTTCAGTCGCTCAATCATGTCTGAATCTTTGCGACCCCATGAATCACAGCACGCCAGGCCTCCCTGTTCATCACCAACTCCCGGAGTTCACTCAAACTCATGTCCATAGAATCGGTGATGCCATCCAGCCATCTCATTCTCTGTCGTCCCCTTCTCCTCCTGCCCCCAATCCTTCCCAGCCTCAGAGTCTTTTCCAATGAGTCAACTCGTCGCATGAGGTGGCCAAAGTATTGCAGTTTCAGCTTTAGCATCAGTCCTTCCAATGAACACCCAGGACTGATCTCCTTTAGAATGGACTGGTTGGATCTCCTTGCAGTCCAAGGGACTCTCGAGAGTCTTCTCCAACACCACAGTTCAAAAGCATCAATTCTTCGGCGATCAGCTTTCTTGACAGTCCAACTCTCACATCCATACATGACCACTGGAAAAACCATAGCCTTGACTAGACGGACCTTGGTTGGCAAAGTAATGTCTCTGCTATCTAATATGCTATCTAGGTTGGTCATAACTTTTCTTCCAAGGAGTAAGCGTCTTTTAATTTCATGGCTGCAATCAGCATCTTAGAGTGAGATAAACTGCCAAGGATCCATAGCTGGTTATTGGCAGAATTCAGACCACAATCCAGGTCTACTAAATCCTGGGCTCTAGTTTCTTGGGCAAAATCATTATTGACTCCAAGTTTTCACTCAGATCTGTAGGAATTTGGGGATTAAGTCAAATATCCCAATCTGTCTCAGTGACTAGGAGAGCATGTGTGCATGCATGCATGCTAAATCATTTTAGTTGTGTCCGACTCTTTGCGGCCCTATGGATTATAGCCCACCAGGCTCCTCTGTCCCTGGGATTCTCCAGGCAAGGATACTGGAGTGGGTTGCCATTTCCGCCCCTCTAGGGGATCTTCCCAACGCAGGGACCGAAACTGTGTCTCTTATACCTCCTGCATTGGCAGGTGGGGTCTTTACCACTAGTGCCACCTGGGAAGCCCTAGTAGAGCAAGGCAGATGTTCATTCGAAACTCCTCTTACTTTTTAATATCTGGTTTTTGTTTTGTTTTCTTGGCAGAGTTAAAGCGACAACATCAACAACAAAAAACAAACCAGAAACCACATTCCCCAGACCCTCTTGCAGCCAGTGTTCAGATGTGGCCTACTTTCTGCCAAGCAGCAGCAGTCATACAAGATCGGGAGGCAGGGGGCATGTCACCCAAGGCAGAGGCCACACACAGGGAAAGGGGTTCTTCTTGCAAGTGGTGATGAAGGCATTCAGTTAATAGAGACAGATTCGGTGGAGGTTTTAGAGACCTGTCCCCAGTAACACAGGTACCAAATATATATGGGAATTTGTGGCAGGAGTTCCATTAACCCTAGACTTCTTTTCTTGATCTTTAATTTCTAGACTTCTTTTCTTGATGGGAAATCCCCCAAACCTGGTTCTATGACTTTTCCGGGAAAATATCATAAGCTAGCTTATTCCTTCTAACAAATCCCTTTTCTGCTCACACTGCTGCTGCTGCTGCTGCGTCACTTCAGTAATGTCCAACTCTGTGTGACCCCATAGACGGAAGCCCACCAGGCCCCCCTGTCCCTGGGATTCTCCAGGCAAGAACACTGGAGTGGGTTGCCATTTCCTTCTCCAATGTGTGAAAGTGGAAAGTGAAAAGTGAAAGTGAAGTCGCTCAGTCGTGTCCGACCCTTAGCGACCCCACGGACTGCAGCCTACCAGGCTCCTCCATCCATGGGATTTTCTAGGCAAGAGTACTGGAGTGGCTTGCCATTGCCTTCTCCGTCTGCTCACACTAGCTGGAATCAATTGAGCTGATTCTGACCTCAAGAACATTCTAAGAAAATTTCTCAGAGGACAAGAATGTCTTATCTTTTAGGTGACAGGAGACCAAGCCCTATGACGAGCGAACATTTTGTCTCTGCATTTACCCAGGATGAGTCTTGTTACCTCCTCATTCACTTACATCCCCACAAAATCCCAAGATGTACCTGTCATCTTTATTGATCTGATCTCCAAATCCCACAGTGTCAACGATGGTTAACTTCAGCCGCACATTGCTTTCCTGAAGCTCATAACTTCTGGCTTTTAACCGGACACCTGGTTCATTGTGAGTCGCTGGGTCACTTTCAAATTTGGTGTTGAATAACGTGTCCATTAACGTGGATTTGCCAATGCCCGTCTCGCCTGCATGACCACAAGAGAGAAATCAAAGAAGGTGTCAATGCCTCTGAGACATCAGTTCACATCATCAGGAGTGGTTTTTTTTCTTTTTTTTAAATCATCATGTTACTAAAATTTTTTGAAAAGTCAGTCTCACCAGATATCCCACCACAAAAAAAAAAATTGCTCTTTCCATGTGTGATCTATGGACTGCCTCCCTAGAAATGCCTTAATGGATTCCAAAAACCATTCGGCAGAGAAGATCTTGAACTTATAGATCAAGATGCTCTTTTTTACCTCTGAATAGAGAAACAGAACTTAAAAGCTTGCCTGTGGTCAGTTTGTGGTCATTTCAAAGACATAAACTGTAGCTCTTCCTTGCCTAAATGTTGGCATGTAAAACTATCAATATAGTACTTTAAAAAAAGATCTATATTGCTGAGTTTCTGTTACTAGGAAAATGTAAGAGGCTGATTGCATTTATATTGAATTATCTGATATCATCTAATGTTGTGGGAAAGAATTACATTTTTTCAAAACAACACTCTTAACAAATAACAACAAAAATAACAAACCCAGCTACAATTACTGAGCACTTACTTTGTACCAGGTCCTGTGACAAGAGCCTCCAATGTACCATCTCATTAAATCCTAGTACTAATTTCTGTGGAATAAGTGCTACTGTTTCCTCCCTTTTACAGATGAGGCATTAAAGCTTAGATAAGGTTTAAGTAACCTGTCTAAAGTCATATTGTTAAATGGCAAAGCCAGGTTTCTAACTCGGGTTTCTGTGGTTCTAACACCTACATTCAACCAATTCTGACATTGTTACAGAGAAAACTGACTGACTAATATTTTCAGGTATGGTTATGAATCTGTGAGAATCCTTTATATTATTTCCATTTGCATTTCCCTATTCAGTAGACGGCAAGCATTTGATAGATGTCCTGGTATTCAGCCCGATGTTTGTGACAATGAAATTGAATGATGTTAAATGACCTGCAATGATGGCCTTACTGCTTCACATTATAGTTCAAGTCATCAGGTTTCACGGAGCCTCTAATATATGCAAATCAGAGTCGCAGGTATTATACTAAACCAATCAAATGGTAAGACCCAAATGTGGAGCCTAGGAGAACTTTAACCTCATCTTTAAAATAAAACCAAGAAAAACTTTCTCTATTATACTAATTCTTGAGTCAAAAATAGTTGGCAATGAGAAAGAACCCACCCACTTCTGTAGCCGTGGTTGAGTGTGTTGGGGTAGAAATCAAGAAACATCATCTACAGGGATGCATTTTTTAAAACAAAATTTGGAAAATTTCCCCAATTAGATTTTCAGCTCAATTTAAACATACCAGTGTACTGTAGCCCTTTCAACAAATCTCAATCCCATGATGTTCCTAGGGACAATCTCTCTTCTGAAGGATTACTGTAATGCCTTTTAGGATGGTCACAATTTCATTGGAGAAAAAAAGAGCCCTGGGATTGGCAGCCTTAGAGCAACTTTCCCATTGAAAAGACAAAATCCACTTACTAATTAGAAGTTCTGTATTACTCATTGCTTTCCAACATAGTACAAAAATGAAGTAGAATGGAATCTCTCTGTAACTGAGCTTTCTCTAATTAGAAGCCTTCTGTGGTTTGCCACTGACTACCATGATTCATTTGTAGGATAAAAGTTGGTCAAGAACATTCGCCCAACTCTTCAGCTTTACCCATTGGACCTGATACACCTAAGATCAAAGAACTTCCTCCTTCATCAGCCTTCATTCAGCCAGTATCTCTTCCAGCTTTGTGCCAAATGCTGGGAATATAACAGTGAACTGTCTGGATATGGTACGCTCCCATAGCTCAGAATCTGGTCTGGAACATGACTGAATACCAACCAGGCTCTGATTTACTATTACAGGAATGGTATTTACATGTCTGCCGTAACCACCTTCCTCTCACAAGCAAGACCGTAGTTTATTCCTTGGATCTTGCTAATGACCACAGGTAACTGGACCAGTGCTAGCTCCCTGTGCCCCCTGGGGCATCCCCAAGGCCGCACCCAAGGAATTGCAATTATTATTCTGTGAGAATGCTCCATATTGAACAGTGATCTGTGTATCTAATCACACTTCTCTCTTTGGGACTTTGAATCTGCACACAGCATGATGGCACGAGAAAGAAAAGATACACTGAGAGAAGTGAATAAGCAGATGCCATGAGGCTATAAATAAACAGAAGACATGTTGTTGACAGACCATTAGCCAGGCATATAGGAGAATAAGAGCAGACGGATACAGCAGACATTAGTATCTGAAATTCATTCATTTATAATACTTCAGTATTTACTATGTAACAAGCATAGGTGCTGGGGATAAAATGGTAAATAACAATAGCAACTGAAACTTGAGTATCTGTAATATCCTGAATGTTGTTCAGAATCTCCATGAAGTCTGGCTGTATAGCAGCTGAGACTGTCTCCTGTCGCCCTTAACCAAAAAGATCCATCAATAAAAAAATCAAAAGTAGGCTCTGTTTTCTAATGCTCAAGTTCACACCCATGATTGGTAACTTAATAACTCTTGAGCAAAATAAAGTTACTAAGTAATGGACACAGAAACAAAACAGGGTTTTCACTCATAAGATACAGAGAATCTGGACAGCAATTCAGTATTGAAGGTACTCCAGTCATTTTAAATTAAGTACATGAGTATCTTTGTCGATACAGCGAACTTCTTTTCAGGATTTACTGGAGTGGGAAGCCTTTCCCTTCTCTAGGGGATCTTCCCCACCCAGGGATGGAATCCAGGTCTCCCGCATTGCAGGTTGATTCTTAACCAGCTGAGCCACAAGGGAAGCCCAGTGTAAAGACAAAGGAAGAACAGCAGAGCTACCTTATAAAATTTCCTCTATAAGATCAAAGATCTGACAGTGGAAAAGTGACCCATCTTACTTCCATCTCTTTCCCTCAGAACAGCAATAAAGACTACAATTTACAAGACAAGAATTCTAGGTTACCTGGACAGCACTGAAATTACCATTTACTAAGTTGGGAATTAGTTACGCATATGTGAATCAAGAATATGATGCTTTTTTTTCAAGGCAACATAATTTTAATTATTATTTGCATTAAGGTGGACATTATGAACAATTAGCATTCCAGGCCCTACTTATAGCACAGGGTTAATCAGCGGGTTGGAAAAACCACTGTTCCTCTAAATTTCAGAGTGCTTAGCTTTCCATTTCTATGCTCTGTGCTTTCAAGAGCCCTAATTAGACACCGCTACCCTAGCAGCAGTGCAATTCACCAAAAGTATTTCACCAAGAAATGACAGTTTGGGGAATAAAAGGAATTCTAGAGAACTAGGAGAGCTTTTCAATGCATTTGTTGTTGAGGTCAATCTCTAGCCTTAGAAAAGAAGGCATTTTCTATACTTTTGAGGACACGCAAGAGCAAAAAGGCTTCTTTTGAATTAACTGAAAGCCTACCTGGCGCAGGTTCCAACTCAAACCCAACAACCGCAACAATATTTCAAGACAATTAATGACTAACAGCAACTCTGAAACATCTAAGAACCCCTGGCTCTGAGGAAGCCTTCCATAAAAAGTAACTGAAAAGTGGTCATAGTGATCGTCTATACTGAGATTTGCCACTTCGGTAGGTTTTTCTGAGTCTGTTGTTTATTCTATGATAAATTCATCTGCCTAAACAGTTGTTAATTAGAGAGATTTACTCTTGAAGTGCTATCTGGGGCTTCTGCTTCTCCTGCCCCTGCCAATGCTGGTAAGTGGGACACCCACAGCACAGTGGAAAGCAGGTCTGCCTCTTCCATTCTGTTCTCAGGCTTACATAAATCTCGAGCTCTAAGCTGGACATTGTTTAAAAAGAAAAAGAAGGAAAACAAAAAGAGCACAGAGGAATGTATTATTAATTAGAAGGTAATTAATTGTAAACTGAGCAAATAGTTGATCAGTGATTCAGCATTTTTACTCTGATTGCCAAAACTGGCTACTTGGATAATTATTATACCTACTCAAATAGCTGTGAATGAAGGTCTGTCTGTCTCCTCTAAACAGTCGAGGTTTTATTCTTGGATGGAGCCAGATAATCAGAAAGTTATGGCTGTGTTATTTTACCTCCTCATAGAATCCCGTTTGATGAAGCATGCTTTGGCTAATACCACCAGGGACTTGGAAGACCTGCATGTGACCCTCGGCATCACACGGCTCAATGACCCCCGAAGCTCTGGAACCCAGGTTTAAATGGAGGGACAGCCACAAATGTCTTTTCTGAAGATTTACAAGAGATATTTTTCCAGGTAAACTGTGTTTCATCTGGAGCAACCCTTTGGTTTTTACTTTATAATTCCTATAAGTCTGTCCTCATTAAACGTTTAACTTGTGTTTGGCACATATGTATTTAACAAATATCCATAGACTGATTGGGACCCCCATGCTCTGACCACACTGGCTAAGAGATAAAGGTGTTCCTGAGAGAATCAACTGCTATAGGCAGATCTGACGGCTTTGAGCTCTGACTCCAACCTTCACTTTGTTTTCTGGGGTTAATTTTATCTTTATTCATTTATTTATTCATTCCACCCTTAAACCACTTACAGCCTTTCCTGGAAAAGCAAGCTGGGATAAAAATGTTTAAGATCTGATTGCAAAATTCCACAGCTAATGATGACACTATTGCCTTAGCTAAAATGATCTTAAACTCGTCTGCTTTCTATTTCCCTTCTGCCATTCTCTCAAAACAATCGGTGAAATTATTTTTTAAAATTCTGCTCTTAAAATGTGTTATTAATTTACTTTGACCCCACTATTGAACTGGTTGCTCTTCAAAAGCCGGGATGTCGCAGTATTTTATCCCTCTGTGTAGGCGCACAAAGAACCACATAGAGCAGGATCAATGGTGTAGTTTCTCACAGGGCTGGTGTCGTTTTGGAAAGAGAATGACGACGATCAATAAATTTTGAATTGTGAAAAAAGGCTGGGTACTAATTTACAAATACAGTGTGGATAAGAAAGAAAAGTTTATTAAAAAGAATGAAACAACGCCATTTGCAGCAACATCGATGGACATAGAAAGTGTCATACTGAGGGAAGCCAGTCAGAGGAGGAGAAATATTGTGTGACATCCCTTATATGTGGACTCCAAAAAGAAATGATACACATGAACTTACTTACAAATCAGAAAGAGACTCACAGTCTTAGAGAACCAACTTACGGTTGCCGGAGGGCGGGGCGAAGGGATAGTTAGGGAGTTTGGGAAGGTCATGTACATACTGCTATATTCAAAGTAGATAACCAGCAAGGTTGTATCCATTGTACAGCACACGGAGCTCTACTCAACGTTACCTGCCAGCCTAGATGGGAGGGGTGTTGGAGGAGAATGGATACAAGTATATGTACTGCTGAGTCCCTTTGCTGTTCACCTACCACAACTATAATGACACTGTTAACTGGCTATACCCCAATACAAAATAAGAAGTTTAAAATTTAAGAAACGCTTTATTTAAACTGAAGTACAGTTCTGGGGATGAACTGGTGTGTTACAGGCAAGATGGAGGGTAAGAGAACTATGAACCCTTGGCTGTCTGATACCCGATTTAGCATCAAGAATTCTCTTCCAGACGTCAGTGGTTGAGAATCTGCCTGCCAATGCAGGGGACATGGGTTTGATCCTTGGTCAGGAAGATTCCACATGCTGCAGAGCAACTAAGTGCATTCCCAGCAACTACTGAGCCCGCACACCCTGGAGGCCATGCTCCACAGCTAAAGAAGCGACCGCAATGAGAAGCACCCCCACCACAACTGGAGAGCAGCCCCCACTCGCCGCAACTAGAGAAAGTCACGAAGAGCCAGTGCAGCTAAAAAAAAAAAGAATTCTCTTCCCAGATAAGTGAACACTACTCTCCTGCCCTCTATTACATTTCTCTCCAGGACTGAGAGAGATAGGCTCTTCAGTTCAGTTCAGTCGCTCAGTCATGACCGACTCTTTACGACCCCATGAATCACAGCACACCAGGCCTCCCTGTCCAACTCCCAGAGTTCACTCAAACTCATGTCCATCGAGTCAGTGATGCCATCCACCCATCTCATTCTCTGTCATCCCCGTCTCCTCCTGCCCCCAATCCCTCCCAGCATCAGAGTCTTTTCCAGTGAGTCAACAGTATTTAATTCAGTGCCTGTAAAACTAAACTAAGTGCACAGCAGGATTAGTTTCTGCCCTGGTTTGTTTCCTCTCTTTGCAACCGCTTTGCCACAAAACAAACTTACGATTCTAAGACCTTTTAGAAAAACAACAGCTTCCTTACTAGGATCATAACTTTTTTTTCAGTCTTTAATTTCCTTTCACATCTTTCACACAAAATAATGATGCTATAAATGCCATGGGTGCGCATACCGTGTAAAACACGCAAATGCACAGTAGGATGACAAGGAGGAGAGAAAGCAGCATGGATACTCAAGTTAAATACGACACCCATCTCTCTAAGTGGCTGTCAAAACATTTGGATCAACTAGACTGCTTTTTGTAGACTCTTTACCTTTAAAAATAGAGCATTAATTGACACTGAGAACTGTTTTCTTCTACAGATATTTTGCTGTAAAGTATTTGTGAAGGGATTTGATGTGTCTTATCCTCTGAGGATAAGTACATTTAACTTAATATTGACACCCCCTGTTTCTGAAAGAACTAAAGCTCGTTCCAACCAAAGGGCTCCAAGGTGCTGTGCAAAAGAACCTGGATTGCTAGATACACGGGCAGCGAAGGAGGGGAAGGACTTACTATGAAGTAAAAAATGGAAAATGCAAAAAACAGAACAGCATGATCTCATTTGTATAAAACCAAAACAAAACAGCACTTATACAACCATGAGAGACCTGTTTATATCTGCCCAGTGTGTATCTCTCCCATGCTCAGCCTCCCTTCTGCCCACGTCTCCACTCCTCGAGGACCCTCGTGTGTTTCAGAGTAGATAAACCCTATCTCCCACCCTGGGTGGGTGGATGACTCAGGCCTCGTGGGTCAGACAATTCCGTGACTATTGAAGAAGCCGTGTCAGGAATGGCTTCTTCTTCCCCCTGGGGTGGCTGAGCTGGTAACACGGCCAGCGGCCATACCACCTCAGTGAAGAAAAAGCCCAAACACAGTAAAAGCCATGCAGAAGCGAGCAGGATCGGAAACTGGAGACAGAGCCCTGGAAATGCTCTTTGAATTCCTAGACCAGGCTGTTCTTAATTACACAACTAGGTATAGGACCTTTGCAGTGTGTTTTGGGGTTGAGGAAGAGCCCTAACTCAGTTTAAACTTGATTTCTGCAATTCTTTGTGGAAAATTTCCTAATCCAAGACCAGTCAGAAAGAGGTGTAACACTGCTGGCTTTGAGGATGGAGGAAGGGTCCAAGCATCAAGGAATGTGGGCAGCCTCCAGCAGAGGGGAAAAAAGGAAGTGTCTTCTCCCCTTGAATTCCAGAAAGGAGCACACAGCCTTGGAGAGGCCTTGATTTTAGCCCTGCGAGACACATGTTGGACTTCAACAAAACTGACATGCTCAACGCTCTGTGGTGACCTAAATGGGAAGGAACTCCAAGAAAAAGTGGATACATGTATACCTGTGACTGATTCACTTTGGGGTACAGGAGAAACTAATAACATTGTAAAGTAACTATAGTCCAATAAAAATTAATTTTTAAAAATAAATGAATGAAAAAGCTCTAAAATAATAACTGGTGTTGTTTTCAGCCTCTGAAAATAACTTCCAAGTATAGGAAGCTTCTAGAAGGATTCCACAGTTTTCTCTCTGTGGAATGAAAATGAGGGTGGGAGGGGAAAAGTAGGGATACTTTATAATTTTTTAACTAGAAATATGCATTATATTAGGGCATCCTTTGTGGCTCAGATGGTAAAGAGTCCACCTGCAATGCAGGAGACCCGGGTTCAATCCCTGGTGGGGAAGAGCCACTGGAGGAAGGCATGGCAATCCAATCCAGTATTCTTGCCTGGAGAATCCTATGGACAGAGCAGGCTGGTGAGCTACAGTCCACGGAGTCACATAGAGTTGGACACAACTGAATGACTAACATACACACATGCATTATAATGGACTTCCAAGATGGCACTAGTGGTAAAGAACCTGCCTGCCAATGCAGAAGACATAAAAGCTGTGGGTTCAATTTCTGGGTTGGGAAGATCCCCTGGAGGAGGACATGGGAACCCACTTCAGTATTCTTGCCTGGAGAATTCCATTGACAGAGGAGCCTGGAGGGCTACAGTCTATAGGGTCTCAATGAGTCAGACATGACTGAAGGAACTTAGCACTCAAAATATTAAGTAAATGAAAACTAATTTTAAACGTGGTTAAGAATGGAGTCCAAGGGGTCTCAAAAAGAGTCTGGCACAACTTAGTGACTAAACAACAACCAAGAATAGAACCAGAGTAAAATTAACCTAAGAATCTCAGGAATCATCACCCACCCAGGAGAATCGGAATACCAGCTGCTTTCCAAATACAACAGCACAGCATGGCTGTGTCTTGTGAGGAATTCCAACTAGTATCATCAATTGCACTAGGAACACAACGGTCAGCCAACGCACCAATACTTGCACACCACACATCTAGTCAAACCAGATCCTTCCAGTCTGGTTCCACTGGACCAGACAGCAGGGGCTGGACCGTAACTCTCAAATGCATTCTAGAAGCTGATTTTGAAGGCAGGGCTGGGAGAGACAGACAAGAGAAGCCAGAATAGTAATTGGCCTACAATTTAGCATACTTCAATAGAAAAATCAACAAATTGCCAACAAATCACTATGTTAATGAAGAATCGCTCTGCTCTGCAATGAGCATTTAGCAGAAAAGACAACTCATTTATGCCACTCTGTAGAGCAAGCTGCCATTCCAGGGGGTCCCCTGCTGAATTTTAATGTGGGGAAAACAGAAAAAAGGAGAGCTGGCGGCTCTGCTCATGTTCCTCTCTGGTGCTTGAGACTACAGAACGCCAAACAGTGAGCTGGCTGGTGGGCAGGTTGGCGGTGGCTTTCAATGCCCGTGCAGATGCCACATTCAACATGCTCCTCTCGAAGATTTTCAGAAGGGAAGATATCTACCCCTCCCTCTCAACAACTGAGTTCCACTGAACACACACCTTTCTCTGCTAAACTCACTTCATTTTACTTAGACAAGAGAAGTAAGTCAGGTACATTCTGCTAAGTTTGTAGGGAGGAGACATAGAGAATACATATTGGCTACGGGCAGAATTCCTTTTAGTTTGTCTTGAAGTCTATGCCCAGAAGACAATGGCCATGAAACAGTGTAGCCCGAGCCACTTCACTGCTGGGCAGCCTGGTCCTCCATCAAGAGTGACAGGGAAGCTGAAGGATATGCCATGATCTATTTCAAGGACACGTCTGCCTCCAATCAACAGGAGAGTCCTGTTTCTACTTTCCTCTTTTTCTCCACCTTCTTTCCTACCTTCCTCCTCTTGATTTAAAAGATATGGCTAAAGAAGAAAAATACCGAGACCAGAAGTACAGGCCAATACATCACATTTAAAGGCTATGAATAAAACATACTGGAGATGCAAACACATAAGTTAGATCTCTTTGGCCTTTTCCCGTTTATCTACCAGGAATAAATGGAGATCAATTTCAGATTAGAATGGAAAGATTAAAGGTTAATTCAATAATTCATGTGGAAAATTTATTTCAAGTATAAAATAGGATTTAAGATTGTCTTTTACTTTAAAAGCAAAATTTTCAAGTATCCTCAGTTTATCAAAGTGGTTAAAGTAATTGCAGATTTTACTTGCAGTAGGTAGAAGCATAACTTTAAAAAGATTTCAATGGAGATTACTACTGCACCATATTCAGAAACCCTGGAAACAAATTTTTAAAATGCTTTTGAATGATCTTCCTGTGTGTGTATCTCAGTTCCTTCTTTGAACTTCCTACAGTCTAGTTACGGGCTTCCCAGGAGGCTCAGTGGTAAAGAATCTGCCTGCCAATGCAGGAGACACAAGAGATGTGAGTTCAGTCCCTGGGTTGGAAAGATCCCCTGGATAAAGAAATGACAACCCACTCCAGTATTCTTGCCTGGAAAATTCCATGGACAGAGGAGCCAAGTGGGTTACAGTCCATGGGGGTGTAAAAAGTTGGACATGACTGAGTACTCATAGTCTAGTTAGGGTCTAAGTCCCTCCCCTACAAAAAATTAAAATAAGTGATTCAATAGCAATATTAAATTGATCATTGCTTGACTATGTGACATAGATAAAAATAACAATGTGAGTAACACCACGAAACTTACAAAGCATTTTATCTAAATATGTTTTTATCTTTGAGTTGGCCAAAAAGTTTGTTCAGGATGAACTTCTTGGCCAACCTAAGAACTGTGTGACATATGTGGAGTGGAGATATTATTGTCTTGCCTTACAGATACTAAAGGAGTGAAAATATCATTCCCGTTATTTCCCGAAACATGCCCCTCTGACAATCACCTGCCGACACCTAAGAGTCAGACTCAATGTTCAGCAGCAAGCGATGAGTCACTTACCAACACACAGGATGTTGAAACAGAATCCTTGAGAAGTCGACTTGTTGACCAGCTGATCGGGGAGACTGTCAAATCCAACATGGCCAGAAAGGGATAAGTTTCGAAGCTCTTCATTCTGGAATGTCAGAGGGGAAGCGTTTGAGAGCCCATGACGACACCACCTGGGTACCCCTCCCTTCTCCCGTTCTCTCTTCTTGGCACACGGGGAAAACGGTGACCCCTCTGTGCCCACCCCCTCCCTGACTTCTACACAACTGAAGCTACCAACTCTAGAGCCATACTCTTTCCATAAAATCACACCGACTCCCAAAGTACACCATCTCCCTCCCAGGAAGCTCAGGCATGGTTACAGGTGCACCGGTTCAGGGGAAATAGGCTTTCCAGAGGTGGCTGGTACCGACATGCTCTAAGTGACACTAAAACTCCAACCCTTTTGACAGCCTCAGCGCTCAAGAAAACTTTTCAACCCAGAGGGAAAAAATAAAGGACTCTCTTCCAGACACAGGAAGGAGCTTTCAAAAGCTCATAGTGGAGGAGGCATTCCTGTTACTATGCAGAAATTCTGTAACCACCATATTGAACATATTGAAAACGGCACAACACAGGGCTTGGTTCCCTCTCTAGCATGAACTGGACAGGCTTTGTGGGGCCTCCTGGCTCTCCCCCACAGGCTCTGCACTCCCCACGCCTCCTCAAGAGTCTACTGAAGGAGAATGGGGCTAAGGTAGTTATCATACTTTAAAAGCTGGATGACTTAGGCTGTATTATTATATGGTGCTAACTTCCTCCACAATGCTGAGTGCATTCTGTGGGTATTGGAGATCATCCGTAAAACCCTTCCTTCCCAGGGAAACAGAGGCTACCTATGGTCCTTCAATTAAGAACCACAGTTATGGTATGGGATTCCAGAAACTAGTTACTGAAAGTCTTCCTAGTGTCTGGCTACGTTGCCAATGAGTTTTATACTCAAGACACTGAATTTGGGGTAAGAAAATGAGCCTCAGAGTTCAATTTTTTAAATAAAGAAGCAAAAGCCTTGCACAGAATCAATTGGTCCATAGTTTTTAAAAGACGGGTCTTCGTTATCCTCCTCTGTGTTACACAATAATGAGAGTGACGTCTTTGAATAGTCAAAGGCTGAAACTCCATTTCCAAATCACTTCAATCACTGAAGAGAAGGAGAAACGTGACTCCCTAAATGTTGGGATTTTAGTGCAATG
Source organism: Moschus berezovskii (assembly GCF_049115385.1). NCBI lineage: Eukaryota > Metazoa > Chordata > Mammalia > Artiodactyla > Moschidae > Moschus > Moschus berezovskii. Next base: position 101,225,984 of record NC_142464.1, on the reverse strand, counting down.
TTTTATGGACAAAATGACGTCTAAGGGCCTTGCTAGAGCTAAAATTCTGATTCTGTGAAGTAAGGTTGGAAACCAACACCGCTCCCCCTGAATACCATGGTGGCAGCTGCAGGTTTGAGGTCACTGGTACAGAGAACAGATGCCGAGGCTATGAATAGCCTCCTTGAAACCTGCCAGCAGTGAATATGAGACTCAAGAGTGGGCTCTTATCCTTGAGCAGGATGGTCTGGCCGACAGCGCACCCAACAGCTTGGGGAGTGGCCCCCGGGGGCAGCAGCTCTGGTAGCTGGCCAGGCCTCCCAGCACCAGCACGAGGCCCCAGGGCTACCACCTGCTCTTTCCCCTTCAGATACCTCAAAGGCTCAGGCAGCAGGTATTTTTAGGGTGTTTACCACATCCGCCAAGACTGAAGGAGAAGATCTGAAACGAGTCTGGGTTATATATAGAACTCTTTCCATCACAGCTGTGCAGTGGCTGCTGTGTAGCCAGCGAGGAGACACCATCACACCAGCCTCTTTCCTGACGTCCCACGGCCTTGAGCAGTCAACGTGCAGCAGGAAGGGAGACCAGGCAAGGAAGAACTATTGCCCTACACCCCCCTCTCCTTTTTTGCCATCATAATTCTTTTAATTTCTGGGGTGGGGGAGGAAAGAGTGGTTTATTGCTCTGGATTCTGGATGGTTGTTGGGTTTTTAGATTCAGATATTCACCCAGGAGCCAATCCGGGGAAAGAATCAGAGTTAGTAATTATAGCTCTCATCCCAGAACCCAATGCTCAGCATCTCATATTCTCACCATTTCCAAAACACGAGAAACCACCCACACACCCACTGAGTATTTTTATACCCACAGAAAACCACATACAAAATGAAAGGTTATAAAACAGTTTGGTCTTAAAATTTTTTTTTTTACTTTGAATTTGTCTTCAACGTCTCTGTCTTGTCATATAAAATATGTAAATTTTATAATGCCACTTCAAAAGGCCATTAAAGGACTGCCCAGCATTAAAGGAATCCTGAGGGCTGTTGCCCAGCAGTGGGTGATGGGACAGTGGGAAATGGGATGCTCCTCCTTTGGTTCACGAACAGGCTTACACATTAAAATCACTGCAAGATATGTGAGGGGAGTCTATTTAACTCACACAGAGCAGCTGAAACAAATTCCTGCGCTCTGCATCTCATAGTACCACGCCTGTAGCTTTATGCCTTAGCTGTCTCGACCCAAAGAATGTGTGTGGGGCTCGAGTCTAGATATGATCGCAGGGAATCTCAGATATTCTCATGTCTCTACTGCTATCATATATTAGCAACGACTCTCAGAATTTTCTGTCTAGTACTGAGCTCTGTCTGCATTCCAGTTCTGAATTTCTACCCCAGAGGCAGTTCTCCCAGGTTGTCCTACTTGTACCTTAAATCGTTGTTCACCAAACTTGACATCATCTTCCTTGATTGAAAACCCACCCCTACTCCAGGGTTTCCAACTTCTCTTAATGGCACTAGTCTGTGCCTGAGACCCACCCATCTCATTCAAAGTGTTATTAATGCTGTGCCCTCCTCCTCTTTATTCTCACTAATTCAACGGCCTTCCAACCGGTCTCCTTACTTGGATCCCACTCCCTCTAATCCTCCCTCACTCTACTTGGCTGCCAAAGGGATCTTGGTACTCAAAGGCCCTCAATCCAAACTTCTTACTCTGCCTTCTCAGGAGCTTCTGTGGGATGATATCAAATCTCTATTCCTATCGAATCTCCCATTCCTCCCAGAGGAGGACCTTCCACTGCAGTTAAATGGAATTACTTACTGTTCCTGGGAAAGCCCCTGGTTTCTCTTCATCAGACTTTATTCATATTATGATATTTCCTCTATCTGGGAGGATCTTATAGCCTCCAACACATCCAAACCTTCCAGATCCCATAGAAATATTATCTCCAATCTTGTCTTTACTGGGCTTCCCTGGTGGCTCAATCAGTAAAGAATCTGCCTGCAATGCAGGAGTCCTGGGTTCAATCCCTGGGTCAGGAAGATCCCTTGGGGAAGGGAATGGCTACCCACACCAGTAGACTTGTCTGGAGAATTCCATGGATACAGGAGCCTGGTGGGCTACAGTCCATGGGATTGAAAAGAGTCAGACATGACTGAGCGACTAACACACACCCTTGTCTTTTTTTTTTTTGCATTGCTTTCAGTTTCTATCTTTTATTATAATGATGCTATAAACATTCCAGGACAATAAACATATGCATTTCTGTTCAACTTATACCTAGGAGTGGAATTGCTGGGTGACAGGGTAAGCTTGCATTCAGAATACTCAGAATTGGTGGTAGGAATTTAAGCTTGTCTTGACTATGAAATCTCAGGGTGAATTTCAGTAAACATTCCCTTTACCAATGAAAGGAAAAATGATGATTGGATAAAGGTGGCTCGAGCTATCTGGCATTCCACTACCATATGACAGCTAACATTTATTGATCAAGGTTCTAGGAAAGCCCTAAACATGAATGAACTGGAGAATTTAACAGTTCTATGAGGTAGTTAACTACTGTTACCCACTCTCAACTGCCAGATGAGAAAACAGAGGCCCACAAAGTGTAGTAACTTTCCCAAGGTCATACAGCCAATAAGGTGAGAAGCTGAAATGTGGACCCAGGAGATCAGATTCCAGAGTCACTGTTAACCACATGATGATCTAGGTTCCTAGGTAGTTCCTAGGTAAACAATACAATGACTTTAGCCACTATTGAAAGCCAATATATCAAACTAGAAAGAAAAAAAAATGTTCTCTAAAATAATTCTCTGGCAACCATAAGAGGTGGAAGTTGAAAATCAGAATTGGCAAAGTAGCTCTTAAGTATATTTTCATGGGTCCTGGCAATGCTGAGACTTGGAAGTTTTTCATCTACGGCACATGAAGCCAATAATAAAAGACTTAGTTTGGACCATTTTTGAGATGCAAGTGCCAACTTGGAGCCACCAAGGAAGTAACTATAAGACCTTAATTGATTCAGTCCTCCATTTGCTAATCTACCCAGAGAGGGGCTGTACTTGGATGATTTCTAGGCCCAATCCATCCTGAAATGAGTTATGACTAAATTCTATAGTATAAAATAACCAGTCTTTAACATGACAACCTCATTTTTCTCTTCCCAGATCATCGTGACATGAACACCATTATTTATTTATTCATTCAAAAAAACACTGCTCAAAACACTAAGGGGACAAAAATACATTACTTTTGTTATTCACTGATAAATGCTCTTCCTGCCCTTCAGAGGCTTACCGTGTAGTAGTAGAGATAGAATACAAGTAGTGTTAAGGATAAGAGCGATAAATACTATGGGATGACAAAGGGGAAATGGGAGCTTCTGGCTAGGGAAATTCAGGGGACATCTTTCAAAAAGGCTGGAGTTCTCCAAACCTACCAGGAAAATAAAAGTCCAGCTTGCAGAAGCCTGCCAGATAAACACTATCTTCTGCCCAAAGGGTTACTTTATTAGGAATGTGGGTACTCTGAAGACTGTATACAATCAACAAGTTTTGCAGAAGATGTCTAGCTGACTTCATCATGGAAATAATTATAAAACAAATTACATAAGAATGTGCGCCAACACCTACATTCTGAATGCCGCTTTAAAATATGTTCCACATTTCCAAATCTTGCTTAGCCAAAAGCAGGATGGCACAAAGCTTGGAGTCAGATAGCCATGGGTTTGAATCCCTACCTGTTTTAGTCCCTGTTCCTCCATCAGTAAAAATGGTCCACTTGGCAAGGTGGCTGGGAGGAACTAAGGAAATGGTACATATGAGAGGGCCAGCATTTAATAGGTCTTCAGGAGTGTTTCCTTTCCCTGAATTAGGTGGGAGGAAGAGAGGAGCTCTCCTATTGCTGCTGGGCCCGCAAAGAGTCAGAGACAACAGAGCGACTTTCACTTCACACTTCATGTTGGAAGACTGCGGATGGGCAAAGCCCTCGGACTACCCAAGGAGGAAGAATTACTAAGGATGAACAAAGAAGGGGGAAAAAAAGAACACAGAAGAAAGAATGGAACTCTAGCATGAAGAAAACCCACCCTAAATAGGATGCTCATTTACAAAGCTGCAGGAAAAGCCACAGAATTCCATTCCTGTTTGCAGGCATCAACATCCTCCAGGGCTGGAAACCATTAAGGATTCCTCAGCTTCACTCTTCTATTCTAGCCCAGCCCACAGCCTCTTGAAATTAACAAACTGGCTATGCCCAGATGGATTCTATTCACCATATTCAAACTGAAGGGGTAACCCAAAGTTACTGGGTTCCTTTTAAAACCAAAGCCTTCAGTAGATGTGGTTAGTAGGTAGTCCACATCTGCTTATCTTAACCAGCCAGTGGGAGTGGGGGAGCATGTTACCAAGGTGATATGTTTTGTCTGTTTTCATGTGTATTGAAAACAATTAGACTTCATTTTCTGGGTGGTGGTGTTTTTTTTTTTTTTGCCTTTAAAGACAGATACTACAATTGAAGTTTAGAAAGATTCTGCCTCTATTTTTTTTTAAGAGATAAAATTTTATTATGTATTAGCTAGAAATTACATTCTTCTCAAAGACCTCATTTTATGGAGATTGAATTATATTGATCCAAGTCAATCTCCAGGTTTATGTTTCCTCATCTGTAAAATGAGATTTAATCAAATGACCTCTAAACAATGTCTTTGGTTTGCTAATTCTAAGATTTCTTGAGTTTGGAAATCAGAGATGCATAAATCTGTCATTTTGCTTGAGGAAAGGCCAACACAGGGCAAAAACTTCTTGGTAGTATATCTTCCCTTGTCAGATCTAAGATGCCTCAAGTTTTACATGACCCTTAAAAGGGAGTTTCTATCAGTTACCCTGGTTAACTCCAAACATAACAGAAATCTGTGTGTATCCCCATTTTTCCACATATATTTTTCATTTTCATTTGCTTAACTATGGACCCACTCCCTATAACTGTCCTGCTTAAAAACTTTTTCTTCAGCTGTATCTGCAGTCTCCCAGAAACTTTTTGAAAAGTAGATTTATAGCCTCAAGACAAAACACAGAAAATTCTATGTAAATTAAATCATCTGTCTTCATGAAAAGAAGAAGATCTTTTTTTCATGCTTTCATTCATTCAACAAATATTTATTGAATACCAGCACATGCTAGATATTGCAGTAAATGCTAAGGTGATGATGGTGAGAAAACAAAGCATTGGTAACTCATGGAACACATGGGACAGACAGCAATGTTAATCAAATAGTCACTGGGACTTCCCTGGTGGTCCAGTGATTAAGACTGTGCACTTCCAATGCTGGGGGCACAGGTTCAACCCCTGGTCGGGGAAATAAGATCCCGAGCTTTGCAGCTTGGCTGTTAAAAATCAAAAACAGTCACAAATGTAAGCTATTGAAACTACAGGATGCAATGCAACCTTCCAACTCATGTGATTAACTAGTTATCCATCCAGTGAATCCACCAGCTTCTAGAATATAAAAACATGTATTTAGTCTGCAGTACTTTTCAATATTAATTTAGTAGACAACTCCTAAGTAGAGTTGACTTGCAAGTCTTATGTATTCAGATGAATACAAAGAGTCATTTTGCCCAGCATTGCCTGATGGGAGGAGGTAGAAACAATGAAGACTCGAGTCTTAATAAAATCAATGTCCAGTTTTAAATAGAGCTGAGATGAAACCATGGGGCATACTCCCTTTACTCTGTCTTTTCCCATAAAGAAGATGCTCACTCAGAGGAGAGGTACATATCCCTTCATCATATTCCGTTCCGTTCGTTCCATCGCTCATTCGTGTCCGACTCTTTGCGACCCCGTGGACTGTAGCCTACCAGGCTTCTCCGTCCATGGGATTCTCCAGGCAAGAATACTGGAGTGGGTTACCGTTTCCTTCTCCAGAGGATCTTCCCGACCCAGGGATCAAACCCGGGTCTCCCGCATTGGAGGCAGACGCTTTAACCTCTGAGTATTAGAGTCTTTTTTTATCAGGCTCTGTTTTAGTACAGATGCCACCCAGCTGGAGACAGTCAAAGAGAAGAACCTGTTTTTCCTCACACAAAACCCTTGACTGAGCACCAGCCACTTCCCAGTATTTGGAGAAATCCTGACCTCACAAACTGCCCAAGAAGAAGGTTCTACCCAAGTACCTGACTGTTTATTTTTGTAACTACATCATTTATCTAAATATGTTCTAGAGAGCATTCAACTGGTTTCATATTCTCTTGTAAAGACAGGAAAGTTAGTGGGAAGATGGGAAACGCCCTTAGTTCTCATGCAAAAAAGGAAAACACTGGAATGCAAAGTATCAACCCAAACCACAACTATGAAGCCTGTGTTGGGCTGTTTTGAGGGCTAGGCATGGCTAGGGTCACTTCCATAATATGAAATAATATAAAACATCTGAAGCATCTCATTACCAATGGGGATCACGTTCTTTAAGGATGACTTGGACAGTATTTGCTCCTCTGCTTGTCATCTATACTATAAAATCCCAAAATCAGAGCCAAGAAAGCCCCCAAGGAAATTGTCTCACACTAGCAGCAGAAGAGACAGCCAGGAAGAAGAGAGGACTGCCCAGAGGAAAACCATATGAGGAAAGAACTTGAGTGCATTCAGCAAGAAGTAGGGACTGAGAAAAAAGGCATCCAGGGGCCAGTCCCCAAGTCAGAGCCAGGCACGTCAGCTCCGACTACCAACCCAGGAGCCACCCTTGAAACAACACCAAATAACCAGAAAAGATCTTGATTAATATTGAATAACTGCCCCAATATCAAGTCTCTAAGCAACTGTCTCCAAAAGACTCCTAGCAGAAGGACAAATTTTGCTTTTCCAAATCCTAACAAATCTAATACAGTGGAAGGGTTTTCTTTGGGGATTGCAGGATTAAGGGGAAATTTTACTGCTATGTTTCTGTAATATTAGAATTATTATTTAAAAAAATGCTCACATTTTTATAGCAGAAAATAAATATTAATAAGATTTTTAAAATCAGGAAATATGAGTAACAATAATAAAAATCTTTTCAAAGGGGCTAAGGCTACAATTTTATTGCAGCTAATAGGTAAGATAAAATATGAGTATTTACTTTTTCTAATAACAGAACCAAGTCACATAGAAAGCAACGAAGAGTAAGCAAACAAATCAGAATAAGACAGCAGAAGGTACTTGACACATGAAGTCAGGAGACTTGGGGCAACTCTGCCATTGTTTATCTGGGTGACCTGGGGTAAGTCATTTAACTTCTCAGCTTCAGTTTTGCCAACTTTTAAAAAAACTGAAATATAGCTAACTCACAATGTTGTGTTAGTTAAAGGTATACAGCACAGTTGTTCCAATTATACACACACACACAGAGACATATTCTTTCTCGGATTCTTTTCCATGATAGATTACTAAAAGATATTGAGTATAATGAAGGAAATGGCTTCAACTCTCTCCAGTATTTCTTGCCAGGGAACTCCCATGGACAGAGAAGCCTGGCGGGCTACAGTCCATGGAAGCACAAAAGAGTTGGACACAGCTTAGAGACTAAACCACCACCCTGTGCTGTACAATAGGTCCTTGTTGTCTGTCTGTTTTATATGCAGTAGTGTGTATCTATTAATCCCAACTTCTAATTTATCCCTCCTGCCCCTTTGGTAACCATAAGTTTGTTTTCTATGTCCTGAGTCCATTTCTGTTTTGTAAACAAGCTCCTTTGATTCACTTTTTTAGATTCCACACACGTGATATTATGTCTTTCTCTGTCATATATCTTCACTTGCTTCACTCAGCGTGACACTCACTAGGTCCACCCATGCTGTTGCAAATGGCGTTATTTCCTTCCTTTTTATGACTGAATAATATTCTATTGCAATATATGCCACATCCTCTTTATCCATTCCTCTGTTGATGGACACTTAGGTTGCTTCCGTGTCCTGGCTATTGTAAATAGTGCTGCCAGGAACACTGTGGAGCATGTATCTTTTTGAACTATATGATTTTATCCAGATATATGCCCAGGAGTGGGATTGCAGGATCATATGGTATGTCTATTTTTAGCTTCTTAAGGAACCTCCACACTGTTCTCCATAGTGGCTACACCAATTTTGTCAAGTCGAAAATAAACTAGCTCACCAAGCTGTTGCAAGAATTAATTAACATAATTCTCTATCCTCAGCTCTTTTGACACACTTTTCTTGGATGACCTCATCCCTGCCCACAATGTTAGTGGCCAATCACAGGCTAATAACTCCCTAGTCACAACCTGCAGCCCTGCCTCCTTCCTGGGCATCCACAGTCCAGGAACCTCAAAGCCAACATCAAAAGTGGAATGCACCCTACCCCGGATTCTCAATTCACATCTGTCCTTCCTCTTATTTTCTTGGCAACCTCATCTACTCCAAAGTAATTAGAGGCCTCTAGAATAACATCAATTAGTGTGCATACTGTTAAAAACCTACATAAATGTATAGGCCTCCACCCCCTTGCAGAAGAAAAAAGTCTACTTTTAATCATCTTAAACTCTCCACTGTCCTTCAAATTAGGCAGTGAAGGCCAGGAAGCTGTCAGTCTCAAGTTAGATTTTCTCCTTTGCGCCTAGATGTAACAACCACCTATGGCCCTTTTTTGGCTGAACCTTGCCCACCCAGCACTCTTCACTGACAAGGGTACATCCATTCTCAGCTGATTTCTATTTCTGAGCCTGGAAATCCATGACTCGGATAGCCCTTTTTTCCTAACATCACCCCCGTTAGACCTCACGCAGATGTGCATCCAGTGTGATGTCTTGCAGAAATGGTATTTTCCAACCTCCTGTTTCTTAGATAAGGAGGCAGGTCCGGCACAATGCACAGGGCCAGCTGGGGGGGCAGAGGGGTACGGTGCCCACCGCTCTGGAGCCTAGCCCACCCCACCACCCTTCCTGAGGGTTAGAATGCACACTGCTGCTGAGTAAAACCTGACAGCACAGGCCTGAGGGCACACAGCCCTTGTCTTCCTCCACCCAGGCCTCCTGTTCCTCTCTGTCTTTTCTACATCCTCCTCTCGAAGAAAAACAGTCCCTGCCCACACTTCCTCCAACATCTTGCTGCTTTCTCTGTGATGAACCGTCTCACTTTTGTCCCATTAGATACCAGATCTCTCACCTTAACAACTGGGAAATACACTGTTTGAAAGCAGAGCCCAGAAATGGGTATCTGAAATCAACAAAACCCCCAGCCGCTGGGGTCCTGGGGAGGTGGGGGGTACGGCAGCGGGAGGGGGGTGGGGTTCTGGCTTATTAGTAAAACAGCCTTGCAGCCAGGAACTACCAAGTGTGACGATCCCCAAATTGTAAAAAGGGGCAGTACTTTTTCTTACAATGTTTCTTTTCTAGAAGTCCGTGTAAATTCTGAAAGGCTAAACCTAACTGGACGCCAAGAATTAATGACAACAGCAAAAGAGGTTTTCTGAAATTTCCAAAGACCGATCTTTCTATTTGAGTCAAAGTGACTAATGCCTGTAAGAGCCTAATGTTACAAAGTGCTGATCAGCATAAAGTCTCCTGTTTGGGAATGAAGGGGCCCACATGTGCATTCCAGGGACTCTCACAAATTCAGCAGTGCTGCGGAGGGGAGGGGGGGAGAGCAATGTGACAAGAAGGCCAGAATACTCAGAAAGGCACGATCTGATTAGAAACACATGCAGCTGCTCCCTCACACCACTCTGTCTCCACTTTCACCCCAAGATAAAGAGAAGTTGTTCGCTCAGCCAACACCAAGGAAAGCTAAAGCTTCTCCCTGAAGGAGAGTCACTAACCATCTTCAAACCCTTATCTTTCCAGTGGGATCCCAAAGAGTCCACCACCCTCTCCCAACACGTCACCTACCTTGCAGGGGAGAAAACCATGCAAATTTACACAGCTGTGTGGTACTTTTTTGGGCCTTCTGCCCTGCCTTTTTTTGCTTCCCAGGTGGTGCTAGGGCTAAAGAACCCACCTCCCAATGCAGGAGATGTAAGAGACAGGGGTTCAATCGTAAGAGACAGGGGTTCAATCCCTGGATCAGGAAGATCCCCTGGAGGAGGGCACAGCAACCCACTTCAGTATTCTTGCCTGGAGAATCCCATGGGCAGAGGAACCCAGCGGGCTGCAGTCTATAGGCTTGCAAAGAGTCAGACACAACAGAAGCGCCCTGCCTTTACAATATGCTCGATCTTCCAGACAAGCTTTCTCAAAACAGTGATGCACGGGAGGTCTAAGATAATCAAGGGCCCAGATCACTTGGAGGTTTCGTTCTCAACTCCGTATTCATACATCAATTCCTCTGTTCTTCCTGTCTGAGAAATAGTGTGGCATGGTTCACATACTTCTATTCACCGAACATATTCATCAGCAAAAAATGAAACATGGATGGGACACTTCCTTCCCTTTGCAACCATTTCTATCACCGGATATAAATTAGCCACTTCCTTTTTGAAAGACATCATTTATTTCTGTCCCTTTCTGATAAATCGAAGGGGCTTTCAGTGACTGTAAGGACCACGTAATGGCAGTCTCCAAGAAAGAAGAAACTGCCACCCAAGTCAGTTCTACGGCAGTCATAAAAGTACCAAGGATCTCCTTCCAAAGCATCTTCAGTCTCTTTGCATGCCTGCTAAGTCACCAGTTGTGTCCGACTCTTTGCAACCCTATGGACCCTGTAGCCTACCAGGCTCTTCTGTCCATGGGATTCTCCAGGGAAGAACACTGGAGTGGGTTGCCATGCCCTCCTCCAGGGGATCTTCCTGACCCAGGGATCAAACCTGCATCTCCTGCACTGCATGCAGACTCTTTACCGTTGAGCCACTGGGGAAATCTGGAATGTTCTTGAGGGAAAGGATTCATTTCTAGGCCCTGAAAATTGAGACACTGTACCAAAAATGACCCAAGAGCCAGTAAAGATGTTCTTAGGAAATAAACATACAAATTAACATCTGATAGCACTCTGCAAATATTACTAAAAAATCCTGGCCGAAAGCCTCAAGCCTTCCTAAGATAAATGTAGCATCTTAATCTCAGCGCTGGCTGAAATGCGATCAGGATGCAAGAGAGGTTGTCTGCATACACCTGGGGTATATCTTAGCTTCTTATGGCCATGCAACAAATGACCACAAACCTGGTAGCTGGAAACAACACCTATTCATCAGCTCTTAGAAGTCTGGGTATCGCATGGCTGGATTCCCTGCCGGGGGTATCACTGAAATCAATGTACTGGCCAGGCTGAGAAGCTTGGCGGGGGGCAGGGCTGGGGGGTATAGAATTTCATTTCCAGTCTCATTCAGGTTGGCAGAAATCAATTCCTTGCAGCTGTAGGAGTGACGGCTGCCTCTCCTTGCTGAATGTCAGCTGGGGTTGTGCTCAGCTCTAAAACGTCACCCACAGTCACTAGCCATATGGCCACCTATCTTCCAAGGCAGCAACAGAAAAGCCCTCATGTCCCTCTCATATTTCAAATCTCCTTTTTCAGAAAGAGTCCAGTCCCTTTTAAGGGACTGATTGAGTCAGATCCCCCCAGGAAAACCGTATCTTAGAGTCAACTGTGCCATAACATAAGTTCATCAAAGGACTGACTACCCCCTCATATCCCCAGAACTTGGGGGTATACAGGGCATGGAAACCTAGAGCTTGGATCATGGGGCCACCTTAAGATTCTGCCAACCCTCTGGGCACTAAAATGTTCCTATGTTCTCCTGTGTCATTTTAAGATAGAATAAAATAATGAATATTAGCACTTCCCTAACTCAAAACACAACTAAATCTCCAGGGAGGAAAAACACAGAAATTAGTAAATTTTTTTTAAAAAAAGTCATAGTAAACTAGATCTCTATCAGGTTACCAAGGCATTTCCACCCTCTTTTACAGCAAAAGTGATAAGGCAGCTAACAACGAACTAGCTGTAGAGTCACTTTGCCTTTGGAGGAAGTCCTCCCCAACAACAAAAGCAAACTCTGCAAACATTTAGGGGGGCTGCAACATCACAAGAATTCTAGGAAATGCAAAAGTTTTTTAAGGAACTTAAGCATTATTAGGGAGAAAAGTCGTTTAGACAAAACAGAAGATGACTGTGACCTGTCTGATGATGAAATACAGTACAAAGGTTATCAGGGTGAGACAATGGAGAGCAACATGGACCACAGCAAGAAAGTAAGGCTTATCTTAGAGCGGTCAGACCTCATCTAGCTCATGATAAGGTGAAATAGATTTGGTGAGTTGCAGAGACAGTCAAAGCTATGGTTTTTCCAGTAGTCATGTATGGATTTGAGAGATGGACTATAAAGAAAGCTGAGTGCTGAAGAATTGATGCTTTTGAACTGTGGCGTTGGAGAAGACTCTTGAGAGTCCCCTGGACTGCAAGGAGATCCAACCAGTCCATCCTAAAAGACATCAGTCCTGAATATTCATTGGAAGGACTGATGCTGAAGCTCCAATACTCTGGTCACCTGATGCAAAGAACTGACTCATTGGAAAAGACCCTGATGCTGGGAGTTTGAGCAAGCTCTGGGAGTTGGTGATGGACAGGGAAGCCTGGAGTGGTGCAGTCTATGGGGTCACAAAGAGTTGGACATGTTTGAGCGACTGAACTGAACTGAGCTGCAGAGAAGGAATGGAGATGGGAGGAGAGAAAGAATTGGAGTCTGTCAGGGGAGGCAGCAGGAAAAGAAAGAGGTCCCATGGGCATGGAAGTCAATAAATTGGAAAAAGCAAAGAATAATTTAGTGTAGAGGATATAAGACTTAAAATAAATCTGGCTCACATTTTAGTCTATTGGAAATAACCCTTAAAGTGAAGCATTACAAACACACATCTAAGCAACACATAACTAAACACATGTCCAGGATCTGTCACTGGGTGTCCCAGGGCTTAGGGAGGAGGAACAAACACTACACGATCACATCATGAGAGCAAGAAAGATTTTTCTGTCTCCTACCACCCAGTGCACTTTGAATAGATCTGCCCACCAGAGCAGCGGCCCAAGGGATCTTGGATACAGTACTGCCTGCTAGCCAAGGTTTTAACCCAGATTACCAGCCTGGGCAATCATCCAGTGGTAAGCTATTTGATGCAAACGTCCTTCAGAACATAAAAAAAAAAAAAAAAAAAGGTGTATCTTGCAGAAAACCTTTAACTATGGCCTTTAACATAGTTCCTTTAACTATGGCCATAATTTCTACCATCCTAATCAAACTAAAGCTTTCTTATTTCTTCCTACCCTGTTCTCTTTCTCAAAAAATAGAACCAATTAATCTCTAAAATAAATAAATACTCCCACCAGCAGAACAGACAATTTTGTGCCTTCAAGAAGACATACATCATAGGATAGTCTGCTGAGCTCTAAGAGAAAGTTGGTGCAGGGTTCCCCCCCCACACACACCTACTGCTGTGCTTAGGAAAGCAGACCCAAGAGGCTATATTACAATTATCCTCTACTCTCAAAAGTTTTCTCTTGTTGGATGGCTTTAGAGGCTGGCTTTCTTGTCTTGATCAGCTAATGCAAAACAAACCTTCTTTTCACAGGCTGTCACAGAAGAATGTTCCCACAGTCCCTTCCACCCCTCCACTGCCTCTTAAAGAGCCATTTTGATTATCATCATCATCATCATGTTATTTCTGAAGAATCAACAAGAACCCAAGTCAGATACTGGGAAACCTCTGCTACATCCAAAAATCTGTTACAAAATCCCATCAGCTTTCAAAACTAAATGATAAAATATATGCAACAGCGAAGGTTACGTTTTCTCGATGTTGTTCCCACAAAGCCCAAAGGGGTTGGGTCGGCAGCCCAGATTCATCACTGAGATGGGGTCCAGTGCCAGCTCAACAGTCCTGGTTTAACAGATGAAGAGTCGTGGGATCTGTGAATGGGAACATGTTTCTGACAGTCTTTGATAGCATGATTACAAGGAAGCATTAAGCTGAAATCGAAACTTGAAAGACTGTAGCTTGGCAAGAGATCCTTGCTGTAATTCACATGTTCTGTAGGAAGAAAGAAACTGAAAAAGTTCAATGAGACCCAAGGTGAAAGAACAGAATTAGCAAAAGTCTTTGGCACTGATCCAAGTCGCTGCCATTCACCTCTTCCAGAGCCTTAGTGGTTCATTAGAATAATTATTATTCACATAGTGAAAATGAAAGGCAGGCAGGGAAAATAAGTGATAATTACACTGGCAGAAACAAGAAGAGCAACTTTGGCCCTTTGGAATTGAGAAAGATCCAAGCCTCAAATCCCTCCCACATAGAGAGGGTCAAACCATATATCTTACTGTAATCATGGCTACACAGAGTTAAACCCCTTTGGCCACAATTGCACCAACTGTACATACTTAGGTTGGTTATTACCAGGAGTGGGTTTTGTGCAGTGTGGCAGCTACAACCACGAATGTAAGGAAATAAGGCCTGAGAGCTCTACCCCAGGATTCCTTCTCAGTCCAACTTCCTACCTTCTCTTTAGCCCAGATATTAATAATTCAGAAGGCAGTGTGACAGCCCCAAGTCATCTGGCTGCTAGGATGCCCAAATACTCAAGGAATAAACACTGTAAAACCAGCTCTATCTGGACAGTGGCATGAACAAAGGTTTAATCCTCAAAAAGACTAGAGTACTAATAAATGCACCTCCTCTTTCATCTACTATTCTGGGATCAACATGGAGAAGTCAATTGATATCTTTTAAAAGTATGAATTCAAAGCTGCCTGGAATACCTGAATCATTGTTGTTTAGTTGCCAAGTTGTGTCTGACTCTTTTGCGGCCCCATGGACTGTAGCCCACCAGGCTCCTCTGTCCATGGAATTCTCCAGGCAAGAATACTGGAGTGGGTTGATTCCCTTCTCCAGGGGATCTTCCCGACCCAGGGTTTGGACCTGGATCTCCTGCATTGGCAGAAAGATTCTTTACCACTGAGCCACCAGGGAAGCCCAGAATACCTGAATGCTGCTGCGGCTAAGTCACTTCAGTGGTGTCCGACTCTGTGTGACCCCATAGACAGAAGCCCACCAGGCTCCCCCGTCCCTGGGATTCTCCAGGCAAGAACACTGGAGTGGGTTGCCATTTCCTTCTCCAATGTGTGAAAAGTGAAAGTGAAGTCGCTCAGTCGTGTCCGACCCTTAGCGACCCCACGGACTGCAGCCTACCAGGCTCCTCCATCCATGGGATTTTCTAGGCAAGAGTACTGGAGTGGCTTGCCATTGCCTTCTCCGGAATACCTGAATAGTGATGGTTAAAAATTGAGAGTAGGAAAGGGAGAAACAGGCTCTACCACTCTTTTAGCCAGAGAACTACAAGAAAGTTCTAACATTTCCTTTGATCAATCAAGCAAAAATCAATCACGAAACACGCACACAAAGACCTCAATGCTAAGTATAGTTTAGCAGAAATGAATGAGATACACCAAGGCTGCCACACTTGGACTGCCCTTCAAGTTTTTCAGTACCATCCTCCTTCCACTACAGCCTGGTGGTTTGAACACCAAAGAATCTGCTTGCAATTCAGGAGACCCAGGTTCAATCCCTGGGTCGGGAAGACAGCCTAGAGAAGGAACTGGCAACCCACTCTAGTACTCTTGCCTGGAGAATTCCATGGACAGAGGAGCCTGTCCTCTAACTAACTTTTCACTTCTCTTTTCCACTGCAACCGTCACTTAAGTAATAATTTCCTGAGCAGTTTCTGTGCCACACACCATACCTGGACCTTTAAAACATCTTCCCATTTATTTAATCCTCATAACTCTGTGAAGTAGATAGTTTTGGCTCCGTTTATAGACGAGGAAACCACAGCTCAGCTGAAATACAGAGGCAGCATTCAGACCAGTTTTTCCAGATTCCAAGTCCACCACCACCTACCTAGATTTTAAACTGGACAGCTGACTCTTTTCAAAGTACACCCAACTCTGCACAGAGAATGTCTTATCCTCAGTTCCACCGTCAAATCCTACTCATCCTTAAAGCCCCAGGCAAAATGCCACCTACTTCATTAAGCCTTCCCTGTTCCTTCAATTAGACACCATTGCTCTCTATTCTACAAGCAGTCACTGTATCTGGGTCATCCTGTACCTAGCATGATACTTAGTTTTCCACTGGTCCAGGCCCCTGGAAGAATGCAAATTTCCTAAGGACAGGACCCCATGTTATGTGTCTTACATTGACCTTCACTTACCATAATGTCACCCTTAGCCTGGTCTGTGTTTTAGGATGAACAGATGCAGAGAATCAGATCTCACAGAGTTAACAGTCTTCCCCAGTCTTTCCCAACCAAAACAACTGCCATGCAAGAAGGAGCATCATTTCAAGATGGGAGATGTGTGATGGAAGGAGTGAGGTTGAAGACGGCCCTTGGGAATTAGAAAAGATAGACATTAACACTCTGGCCACATGTGTCAGTTTGATCCCTTCCCAGCACTTTGAAGGATTCCCTGATAACTCAGTTGGTAAAGAATCTGCCTGCAATGCAGAAGACTCCGGTTCAATTCCTGGGTCAAGAAGATTCCACTGGAGAAGGAAAAGGCTACCCACTCCAGTATTTCCTTGTGGCTCAGCTGGTAAAGAATCCGCCTGTAATGAGGAAGACATGGGTTTGATCCCTGGGTTGGGAAGATGCCCTGGAGAAAGGAAAGGCTATCCACACCAGTATTATGGCCTGGAGAATTCTGTGGACTGTATAGTCCATGGGTCGCAACAAGTCGGACATGACTGAGTGACTTTCACTTTCAGCACTAGGAAGCAACTCATTGTGCATGAAGCTAAAGAGTATAGGGCACTTGGTCTCGGGAAATATATATATTTATTTACATAAATATATATGGGCTTCCCTGGCAGCTCAGCAGTAAAGAACCATCCTGCCAATGCAGGAGATGTGGGTTTGATCCCTAGGTCGGGAAGATCCCCTGGAGGAGGAAATGGCTACCCACTCCAGCATTCTTGTCTGGAGAATCCCATGGACGGAGGAGCCTGGCGGGCTACAGTCCATGGGGCCGCAAAAGAGTCAGACACAACTGAGTGACTAAACAGCAACAACATATAAACACATACACACACAGATAAATATATATGTGTGTGCCAGCACCATCCTGGGCCCTTTACACTGATCTCACTTATCTCTCATCATTGCTTCTGATATTATTCCCATGTTATAGTTGAGGCAACTGATGCTCAGAGATGTAGCTGCTCAGGGACACACAGCAAGTCAGTGATGGTTTAAAGTCAGGCAGGCTGCTTCCAAAACCCTCACCACTGCATTAGCAAGGCCTGAGAGCCGAGAAAAGCGACTTCTGGTCAACCTTTTATAAACCACAGAATGGTACGTGTGTGGTGGCCACTGGGGGACAGCCACAGCCTCACATGAGCACATTGTACTACCATCTCCTGAGATCAGTAAGAGCCAGGGAGGCAGGCCTACCACAACACCAGTGCCTGAACCCACCTGGTGGAGCAGAGAGAGAAAGTGATGGGGATACTGGGGGGTGGGGGTGGGGTGTGTGTGTGGAAAAGCAGGCAGCAAAGGGAGAAAGGATCTGAAAAGAAGTGCCTTTCCATCCCCGGCTGTTGAGCACGTTCCTGTATTTCTCACATGGAAGGAACATATCCAATGGGAAGATTATAGATTAAAGTTAAGCAGCCTACAGCCATCACTCTCTTGCTCCCCTGAAAAGCAGCAAAGATTATCCAGCCTCCCTTCTTTGTTTTCTCTGGGGATGGTACAAAAACCAGCTGCAGAGAAAAAGCAACCGAAGCTTACACAGAAGATGCAAAGAAGATGCATCGGAGGCAGAGAAGAAAGACAGGATGCAGTCAGCAGTCCTGACGGATTAAAACCACATGGCTCACATGTCGGATAAACTCCCATCACTTCCTTCTGAGCTTCTCAGAGAGCACTGAGGAGCACACGCACGTATGGCTGGACTGCCACAAAGCTTTCAGGAACAGGGCATGGAGAGTATTTTCTGGACCCCACTACCATGTGCAAGGAACTGGCAAGACATCAACCTCATATCCTAAAAAGAGATGCCCCTTTGGGGATGAGAGAACATTTCCAGATTCTTTCCCTCATCCTGTCTAGAGGGGAAGGCTCATCGCCCAGGGATTTCAGATTAGACAAGACAGAAAATGATTACCTCCTGATTTATCGATGGAATGCCATTATCCACTTCGTCTGAGCTTATGTTAAAAAATAAAACTTTTAAAAGTAGTGATAATTTTACCCTCAGGGAAACTAACACGATTCTAAGCCTACCCTGAGCTAGGCATTCGTTGGCAACTCCACTCAATATTTACCTCGACTCCCCATTCTGAAGACACTTTAATTGCACCCACATTCCTTTACACCCACTTGGCTGCAGCTCACAATTTGAAACACATGTTCAAACCACCAGCCATGGTGGTATCAACACGAGACACACGCTTTTTGATTTCCTAACAATCCATGAGGTTATTACTAATATGGCATTAGTTAACACTAATAACAGACCCAAGGAAACCACACTCAGATGTCATATATTTCGACAATAATACTTCTGCAAGTGCAACAAATGGCAAAGCATTCTAAAATCAAACGTTAATAAATTCAAAGGCACATATTATTTAATACCATTTTCTCCCCCTCCAATAAAAGTTGTTGGTTGCTTCCTCTTAAGCTTTTTCTTAGGGTCTAAATTTCTGTCCCACCAAATATGCTTTCTTTACTTACAATACTATACTCTTCTTTCCATCTCATCCCACATTATATCATGAAGCTGGACTTAACCAACCTTCAAACAAGCAAGCACCCACACATAAAAAGCTACTTTAGCCATTATACCAAAAATCCTCCAGGGCTTGCGACCATACGTGCACTAGGAGCCACTTTAAATGACAGCAAGTACCATTTCTCTCTGCTTTGGTTTCATCTTCTGTAATAACTGTGAAGAAAGCTGATCGCCGAAGAGTCGATGCTTTTGAACTGTGGTGTTGGAGAAGACTCTTGAGAGTCCCTTATACTGCAAGGAGATCCAACGAGTCCATTCTAAAGGAGATCAATCCTGGATGTTCATTGGAGGGACTGATGCTAAAGCTGAAACTGCAATACTTTGGCCACCTCATGCGACGAGTTGACTCACTGGAAAAGACTCTGATGCTAGGAAAGGTTGGGGGTGGGAGGAGAAGGGGACGACGGAGAATGAGATGGCTGGATGGCATCACCGACTCTGTGGACATGAGTTTGAGTGTACTCCGGGAGTTGGTGATGGACAGGGAGGCCTGGTGTGCTGTGATTCATGGGGTCGCGGAGAGTCGGACACGACTGAGCGACTGAACTGAACTGAACTGAATACAGATGAGGGGACAGGGGCTGCTGGGGAAGGGTGCATGAACACTCTCTAGTTCTTGAATCATGGGCTTGTATCACTCACAATGGGGAAAGAGAAGAAAAGGATGCCAGCACCCACAGAGAGTAGGTATCAGGCTCCAAAATAAAACCCAACTAGAAGCAATCAGTCATCAAAACTGATGTAAATAATATGAAGTAAACAATATGAAGCCAAAGGAGAAGACACAACAGACAGAGAAATGGATCCAAGTCCAAATCAAACAGAGTGTTACCCCGTCCAAGAAGCATGACTTTAGTTTTTGAGACCACAAAACCAGTCTATTATCTAGCAGAAAGCAAAACAACCATCCAGCCCTTGTGGGCCAAGATCAACATGACACAGAAAGCCGTGGGGGCCACTGCCACCAGACCATTCCCACACCAAGAGCTCGCACAACTCTGGCCCCACATTTGAGCTTCAGAGTTTCGGATTTTCCAGATTCTTACAACAGTGAGGGAATCATAAGCCTTAGACCTTAAGTGAAACCAAGCATAGGAAGTGAAAAGTAACTGATGGATAGTGTTACAACTCATGTATCCAAACAGGTGTTTTTTTAGACTGGAAGGATTCAAGTGCTAGAAGCCAAAAAAGCAGAAGAGACTGAATTAGGGAAAAAACAGTTTAATTGTTTCCCCAACTGCTAGAAACTAGAGCTCTCTTTAAATTGTGTCTATAAAATATCCTTATAATGTAAAGATAATATAACACATACCAACATATCTAACACCCAGCCCAAGAGACAGAACACTATGGAAAGCTTTGAAGCCCCAGAGTCCCCCACATGGAATAGTATTCCTCTCCCTAATGCCCACCACTACAGGCAAACACTTATCTTGAATTGGCATTAAATAATTTTCTTCTAGTTGCTGTTGTTTTAACAGTGTTACTTTATACACCACTATCAGCACACAGGAAGAGTCCTAACTTTACTGTAAGAGAAGTGCCCACTTTCTTCTCCAAACCATCTATCAGGAAATTCAACACTCCTCCCTAGAGGGAAATGAATGAGGATACAGAGCAGGGAGAGTTACTTTAAAGTAGGGTGGCAGGAATTGGGAGGTTGAGATTGACCCACATACCCTTACTGATACTATGTATAAAATAGATACCTAAAGAGAACATACCGTATAGCACACGGAACTTTATCTAATGCTCTGGGGTGACCTGAAAATGAAGAAAGTCTAAAAGGAAGCGGATGTAAGATTCACTTTCCGTACAGTGGAAACTAACACAACAGTGTAAAGCTACTATATTCCAATAAAAATTAATTTAGAAAAAAGTTAAGTAGTTCTCCAAGTGTGGTCAGACTTTCTGGCGGCTTTCCAGGAAACTTTTAAGGGTATACAAGTTCCTTCTTTTCAACCACGTATCTATGAAGCTGGAACTTCTTCACGTACTTCAACCAAAACAATATACTGCATCAGAGTAAATGAAAAGCAGACCTGAAGACCCAGCTGTCTTCTATTAAGTCAACATTAAAAAGAATTACACAAGTGTAAAACAATGCATCTCATCTCACTGACTGGCTTGAAAAATTTACGTTTCATAAAACCATTATTTATGTCAACAGGCAATACAATTATTGGCACATAAAATGAATTAATAAGTAATTTTTTAATATGTAAAAAATTAAGTCTATAAGTGGACTGAAGTTGCAACAAAGCCCCATGGTAATGGCTACGGGAAGCACTTTGTTTTGACATAAAGTATGCAACTAATAAAAAAAAGAGGTCCCAAACTGCCAGTGTCACAGCACGCACTTGGGATGGCAGAGAGCTTGCAGAGGGTGTCCGGTGTCGTCTGTAAGGCGTTAGCTATTCTCCAGTCCACAGGCTGGAGGTGTGCGCGTGTGCAGCACCAACAGTAACTCGAGCTGTGTTATGGAGCTGTATTATGTAAGTCTTTCACAAGGACTTTTTTTTTTTTTTTACAAAGCGTGACTCACCCTAAATATTCAACTGCATTGAAGACCCAAGTTAAACTGGATTCATTGCATCTGTAGCTCAAAAACTGTTAAGGTTTTTTCCACCATAGTCAGTGACCAGGGTCCCAAACATGAGATCAGCAATTGGAAAGGGATTTGGGCTTTCCTCTGCTGGGTCATGGGAAACCACCAAAGAATTTGCCTACAAACTACCTATCTAGAACACCTCTGTTCTGCTGTCCTTGGGTTTGTAGTATGAACAGAAATCAGAGGATTTGGCTCCTGTTCTGAGTCTCTGGGCCGTAAGCAGGTCACTGACTCTCCTGGGTCTTGGCTCCCTTCTCTGTACACTGAAAGAGCTGGATGAGATGATTTCTTTCAAAGTCATTCCTGCTTGAACGCTCTCTGAAAACCCAAGCCACAAAAACCTGCAGTGGTGTTCAGTTTGCCCTCCACAGCATCTAGTACAGGGCTTGGCGGAGAGTCAGTGCTCAATATGGGTTCAATATGGGTCACTGAACTGTCAACAGTCTGTAACTACCACAGCTAAAGGGGCAAGTTCAACAAGGAAGAGGAGGGAGGCGAGTCCACAGGGACAGCCAGGAGGTTTTGATCCTGAGTTCAGCTGCTAGGGTAAAAACTCATGGACACACTGCCAGTTCTAGATGGAGGGAGAGCCTATTCTTGAGGCTTAAATGGGGGACTACATCTGGGTGATTAAAGGGACATGGCCACGGTGAGAAAATATGACCGAAAGCCAGGAGCAGTCTTCCTGGGGCTCAAATAAACTTTTCTATTTTTCTAGAAACCGCAGAGATGTCTTCATCTACAAAGGGAGGTACAAGTGGTATCAATTCACCAAAACTCTCAGAGATAAGAATGTAAGATT
Organism: Moschus berezovskii; assembly: GCF_049115385.1. Lineage (NCBI taxonomy): Eukaryota > Metazoa > Chordata > Mammalia > Artiodactyla > Moschidae > Moschus > Moschus berezovskii. Next base: position 101,203,833 of record NC_142464.1, on the reverse strand, counting down.
TCCCTGAGGCACAATGAAATAGTAGCAGGACCACCGCCCTGGAAATAGTGACTTATTGCTTTAAATCTATAAAATAGCAAACATTCATAAGGTACCATCTATCCACCAGGCACTATTCTCAATGCTTTCCACGCATTAAAGTTTACATCCTCAGAACCCTGTAAGTTAGATGATATTATCCTCATTTTACAGAGGTGGACATTAAGTCACAAGGATACAAAGAAACCTGGCCAAGGTCTCATAGGAAATTAAGCAACAAAACCTGGATTTTTAACCTGCTTTAACCATAGGGAATTATATCAGTGAGTCACCTCAGCACTAGTTCCATATAAACATATTGCAGTTTCCTGTTTGCTTGCTATGTGTCACGTTTTCACTAAAGTAGAAGGTTATGGGACTCCCCTGGTGGTCCGATGATTAAGACTCCATGCTTCCACTGCAGGGGGCCCGGGTTCAACCCTTGGTCCGGGAACTAGGACCCGCATGCTGTGTGGTGTGGGCAGAAAAAAATTGTTTTTAATTAAAATATAAACAAAGTAAAACAGTATGTTTGGGTCAGCCTGATGAAATACGTGCTGAGGTGGAGAGTGGACTGCTGAGGAGTCCTGGGGAGATGGCCATGCTCTGAGCGTCCCCTCACGTGTGTGTGGGTCATGTATTAACACGCACGCAGGGCTTCCCTGGTGGTCCAGTGGTTAAGAATCCTCCTGCCAGGGCAGGGGACCCGGGTTCGATCCCTGGCCAGGGAAGATCCCACAGGCTGTGGAGCAACTGCGCCCATGAACCACAACTACCAAGCCCTCGCTCTAGAAGCCAGGCACCTAGAGCCCGTGCTCCACAACAAGAGACGGCACCATGATGAAAAGCCCATGCACCAAACCAGAAGAAGCCCACACGCAGCAATGAAGACCCAGCACAGCCAAAAAATAACACATAAATCTTTAAAAAAAAAAAAAATAGACGAGGTTCATCCAGTCCCGTTGCACCACAGCAGCATGTAGTTTACCTGTGGCCTGAGTAAAGGGCTGCTGGAGAGCCAAGCCAGGGCTTGGAAGGAGAGAATAACCCATTCATCACCTTGCACACCCTTCACTGATGTCAGCGGCACTAGAGGTACAAACCTGCCTGCCTATACAGGGAGACCTAAGAGAAGTGGGTTCGATCCATGAGTCAGGAAAGAACCCTGGAAAAGGAAATGGCAACCCACCCCTTGAGTTTCTTGTCTGAAGAATCCCATGGACAGAGGAGCCTGGTGGGCTACAGTCCATGAGGTTGCAAAGAGACCCAACTGAAGTGCCTTAGCACACAGACACACACACACACACCCTTTGCAGAAGGTACCAAAGCCTGCATAGAAAAGCAGGGCCCCCAGAAGGGAAGTGGCTTCTGTTTTTAAGGGTTTCCAGTGAAAAAGCCCTTCAGAAACTTCTCATTCCCACTGAGAGCAACAAACTCCAGCCCTGCCAGCAGATACTTGATAGAGCCCAATTTCACAGCAGAACAGCCACGGTCATCAACGTCGAGGACTCATCATGCACCATCTTCACAAGTATTTTATTATTAAAAATGTGTAACAATCACATCTAATTGGTCCTGAGTTCAGAAAACACTGAATTCAAATCCTGGTCGCATTTACTTACTTACTTTGGGCAGGTTATTTATCCTTCTTCAGACTGTTTCCTCATTCGGAAAATAATACACCACCTGCTCAGAAGTTTATCGATGGGATGAGATAATGCGTATAAAGTGCTTAGACAGAGTGCCTGCTGCACAGTGAGTGTTCAACATTATTACTCATTATTTTCAATAAAATACTTAGATCGATAAAGCTGGAAATAAACCAAGTGAAATGCACGTTAAAATGGGATCTCTTCTCCCTCAAACAACACGTTTCTAACTCAGAGACCCCATCACTATCTCAAGGCCTCCCTTGCTTGTCCTCCATCTAGTCCAGCGTGTATTGAACTGCTAATGACAAGTTAGGTGTTAATTGTCTCATAAAAGTTTCTTCAAATCACAGAGCACTAAATGCCTGTACCCCTCTACAAGGCCTGGACCTTGAGTTCCTTGACACATCTTAGGCTCCAAGCTCTTCCCTTTCTGTCTCCTCTTTGAGTTGTTTCTAATTTATTAGTTCAGGACATCTCCCCCTGGATGAATGGACTCTGTTTCTCAACAGTTGCTACATTCTTGTCCCCTTTAAATTACTGAACAAAAGACAAAACCGTTGTTAAACATAATTAAATGAACTTCAGTGAAAAGGGAGCTCAAGAGTTCCCAAACAAGACACTCAAATACAAACCAAGAAGAAGATGGTGCAATTGAAGCTTCTATATAACAAGACACCAGAAAGAAAAGTAAAGATACAAGGCAGACTGAGGGAAGATTATTTCCACATATAAAAAGGATGCATGTCAACAGGACAGAGAGAAACAGCCCAAGTTGGGGGCAGAGGAGAGGAAGGCAAGGAGGTGAAGAGATCATTCACAGAGAAATGAAAACAAATGCCCAATGGCCACACGAAAAGAGGTCCAACCTCACTACAACCGTGGTAGTTAAATATTACAACCATCAAGCGGTTGCTGTTGTATCTTGTGGAGCCATTGGCCATCTTTACTAAGAATTACTTTAGAAAATAATTATGTCCCCATATTTTAAAAGGCCCATTTTTTGCAGGGCTGCATGAAGCTGGACAGAAAAAGGACACTGTGACAACCACTTGGCATTTCACACGCGGACCCTCACTGGGTCACTCATTTTTTTTTTAAGATTTCTTTTTTTTTTTTTAATGTGGACCATTTTTAAAGTCTTTATTGACTTTGTTACAATTTTGCTTCTGTTTTTCATGTTTTGTTTTGTTTTTTTCGGCCACAAGGCATGTGGGATTTTAGCTCCCTGACCAGGGATCAAACCTGCATCCTGTGCATTGGAAGAAGTCTTAATCACTGGACTATCAGGGAAGTCCCCCAATCTTCCTTTAAGATAAACAGTATACCACTGAACAGCCCTGAAGTTGTCCATTTTCAGATGTTTTTCTTTTTCCCAAGAGACTACTACCCCTCTAAAAATCTCATAAAATCTTAGCATATTCCTATGTGTTGCACTGCACCCAGCCAACATTTAAAAATCATAACTAAACAGTATTTAGGGGAAACAAATGCTTCAATATTTTGTTCCAGAACAATGCATAAAGCAATTTAAATTTTGAAAGTAATTAGTGTTACCTTTTACCCACATATATCTTGGGCAGGTCTACATGAAGTTGGTGGTGCCATTTTTAATGGGCTTCCCCGGTGATGCAAGTGGTCAAGAACCCACCAGCCAATGCAGGAAATGTAAGAGATGTGGGTTTGATCCCTGGGTTGGAAAGATCCCCTGGAGGAGGGCACGGCAACCCACTCCAGTATCCTTACTTGGAGAATCCCATAGACTGAGGAGCCTGGTGGGTTACAGTCCATGGGGTCACACAGAGTAGGGCACGACAGAAACAACTTAGCGAGCAGGCACACACTCATCTTAAATGTGTCAACCACAAACTGGCACTTGCCAAGAGCATTTGCCAGCCATTGAACAAGAAGGGCATTTGCCATCTGCCTCTGCAGGGACTGAACCCTGTGCTGCTGCAGATGTCGACCCATCAACACCCCCCGAGGGGAACTCAGGATGGAGAGTGAGACACTCTGTGCTCCAGGGAAACTGGTGGAACAGGTATTTAGATAGATATTTTCATGATCCAAATCCTTGCATCTCTTCCAAATCTAGAAAAGCACTAAATCCCTTCATGGTGACATCAGCTCCTTGTGATCAGGAGGAAACCTTTTGTAAAGTAAGTGCTTGATTACATTGAACTCCCCCGTCACCAAAATCTTATATATTGACCTTTCCCCACTACTTCTCTGGGACTTCTCTGGTGGTTCAGTGGTAAAAAAATCCACCTGCCGGTGCAGGAGATATGAGTTCGAGCCCTGGGTCAGGAAGATTTCCTGGAGAAGGAAATGGCAACCCACTCCAGTATTCCTGCTATGATAGTCCCATGGAAAGAGGAGCCTGGCCTACAGTCTATGGGGTTGCAGAGTCGGACACGACTTGGCAACTGAACAACAACGCTACCTCTTTGGAGCAGTCTCTCAGAGCTATCTGAGGTGCTGTCTCCCAGGCTACAGCCCTCATTTTCCCACAAATAAAACTTAACTTGCAACTCTCACACTGTGCATCTTTTTAGTCGACAAATAATAGACTTGGGAAAAAACTCTCTGCAATTGATACAAAAAGTAAAACAGCATGGAAGAGTATCATAAGCACTGGCTGCAAGTCAGTCGGGAATAAAAATTCCAGCTCTGCCACTTCTGAGCTGAATGACTTTGGGGCAGATGACTTCTAAGTCTCTTTGCCTTTCATTGAAAAGTGTGGAGTGTGTACATTATAGGCTTGTGTGGAGAAGGCAATGGCAACCCACTCCAGTACTCTTGCCTGGAAAATCCCATGGACGGAGGAGCCTGGCAGGCTGTAGTCCATGGGGTCACTAGGAGTTGGACACAACTGAGCAACTTTACTTTCACTTTTCACTTTCATGCAATGGAGAAAAAAGTGGCAACCCATTCCAGTGTTCTTGCCTGGAGAATCCCAGGGACAGGGGAGCCTGGTGGGCTGCCGTCTATAGGGTCGCACAGAGTCAGACATGACTGAAGCAACTAAGCAGCAGCAGCAGCAGCATAAGCTTGTGATGTAGGAGCATGGCTCCTACAGTGAACCACCAGAGAAGCCCCAAAGAAGTTAGTAGGGAAAGGTCAATATATAAGATTTTGGTGAGGGGGGAGTTCAATGCAATCAATAGGAAGTGTCTGGTACAGTCTTGCCCACTGTAAGCAATTCCATTGTAAACAATATTTAAAATGTTTTTCCCTATCAATTCAAAGTCAACTCCACTAGACATTTAAGGATGTCTATATAAGAAACACATATAGATTTCACACACAAACTTTAAAAATGTAGGTATTTATTGTCCCAATGAATCCTGTAGTCCCATTTCCACAGGATAAAGACAACCGTGAATAACTACTTCACGCTATTATTGCTAGAACTTTCACCAACCACACTGGCAGCTCTCTGGAAGGTAATAAGTAATGAACATGAAAAGACTGAAAGCAGCCCACCAATTTCCATACAGAAGCGCTTCAGGGATCACTGTATACATATAATTTCAATAATTAGGAAAAACACGCCCAGAGGAAGGCCCTGAACGCAATACCGAAGAGAACCAGCTGTACCATTTACGGAGGCCGCCTCACCCAGTCACTCTGCGGTATTTTCTGATGGGCAGGAATAAATTATATTACGCTCTGTCAATCCTAACTGGTATGGCCTGAGCAACCCAGGGCTGTGAAAAACTGAGTGGAGACAAGAAACAGGTGAAGTGAAAATTAAAATCTTCAGCCCACTGCATCTGTGTTCACTTCCCAGCCCTCTACAGCTCCCTACTGTCAGGAGTTCAATCGTTAAATGATGACTGAGAATTCCTGAGAAAACTTGAGTGGATCGTTAAATTCTTTGTTCCGTCACCTCCTTCTAGGATGTTCTGCCACAGTAATTTTTACTGATTAAGTCCTTCTACGTTAGGCAGAAACCTAGGCCTGTTATGACTGAATTTATTATAGGCCTGTTATGGCAGAATTATTTTGAAATGTTTACTGAGGATCTCTTTTGTGCCAGGTACTATTCTCTACTGTATTTAAGATACAAAAATGAAAAGGACATGAAAATTGTCATGGTACAACAAAGTATCTGCTTATTATGGGACCCAAAGATAAATGAGAAATGAGTCCTCCCAACTGTGCCTGGACAAGGGGAAAATTAAGAGGCCTGGAGAGTCTTGCAGGATGAGAAGGTGTAGAGGGTGGAAGAGCCAGGGAAAGGCATTTCCGTGATGTGCAAAGACAAAGTTGGCATGGAGATGCAGCTTCATAGGGATTTGAGGAAAGCCTGCGCCCCAAAAAGAATAGAGTGGCAAAGGGCAGTTATGCAGAGATAAAGTAAGAGATTCAGCCTCTCTCATACCTTTATCCTTTGGAAAACCGTTTATACCAATAAAAGAAAGAAAAAAAAGAAGAGTTAGTCGCTCAGTTTTGTCTGACTCTTTGCAACCCCATGGACTGTATCCCACCAAGCTCCTCTGTTCATAGAATTCTTGGGGGGTGGGGAGGTGGGGAGCCATTCTCTTCTCCAGGGAATCTTCCAGACCCAGGGATCGAACCCGGGCCTTCTGCATTGTGGACAGATTCCTCCATCTGAGCACCAGGGAAGCCCTATACCAGTAAAAGGACTCCTTAGTTCTACAGCTCATAACAAGTACTATGAAATGAGTTAAGAACTTAGTAAAAGCGTGGACTGGAAGAGTCAAAACGAGCTGAGATGTCAGAAGTGAATTTCTAACTAACCCTCGGATTCAGAGGAGTACAGAAAAATCCCATTTCCAAGTTGTTCTTTGTGGTGGCTCTCTCATATTTGTGCAGCTGCAGTGCACGCTGACCTTTATGAGCCATGAAGTTGGTAGAGTCTGGCTTTCCCCTATTGCCTGGATCTGGGGTGGATTTCTTTTTTAAGATTTCTTAAGAAAAATGAGTATACATTTTTAATTCCCTTGATGCCTGAAATCAAAAGATTTACTCTCTTTTCTCAGAGGTCTGAAATATTATTGAGATCACAACATCTCTCAAGTAAAAATTTCAGAGTTAAGCTTAAATGTCTCATACTTATTTTCAGAATCTGAAAAATGCCAAGATGCCACTTTTTTTTTTTTTTTTTTTACAGAAGTTGGTTTGACAAAGGCAATACTCAGTGGATTCGATTTAGAAAACTAGCAGAAGAAAAAGTCTAAAGTTTAGAACACTGCTTTCTGTGGGCCCACTCACCACCCCCCATCACCACTAGCATGGCCAAATCCAGTTAGGATTAAATTACAATAACAGGGCAATGTTTGCAAAAGTTTCGAATCCTCAATACAAGTTGTAACATTACTATGTTGCTGCTAAGTCACTTCAGTCGTGTCTGACTCTGTACGATCCCACAGATGGCCGCCCACCAGGCTCTCCCATCCCTGGGATTCTCCAGGCAAGAACACTGGAGTGGGTTGCCATTTCCTTCTCCAAGTTACTATGACTGCCTATCAAACCTGCTGTGAACCAAGACTTCCATTCCAACTGGCTTCTGTTGGCCTGAAAACTTAGACTAATCTAGCATCTGACTTCAGCTGGACAGTCTTTTCTTCAAGGCAAGGGAGGCTTCTCAAGCCAAATATAACACATGGAAGGAAGACTATTCCACGTGTGCACAGGGAGCTTTCAACCCACATCTCTCAGTAAAAGTGTCCCAGCAGAACAGTGCTTGAGCCGGATAAACCGAGAAGGGCTGAATGGTCAGTGACCATGGAAAATGCCAAGGATGGTTTTAGAAGACTGGGAAGATAGCCCAGTATAAGCTGGCCCTTGAATAACCCAGAGGTTAATCCTCATATAATTTACAGCCAGCCCTCCATACCAGTGGTTTCTCTGCATCCTTGGATTCAACCAACTACAGATGTATAGTGCTGCAGTACTTACTATTGAAAAATATCCACTTCTGCATGGACCTGTGCAGTCCAAACCCGTGTTGCTCAAGGGTCAACTGTACTTAATTACCCTTCTGTCAAGTTACTATCCTGACTCACAGGAAACTAGCATTTTCGTAGTTTAGAAACAGCTGAAATCAACTAGTTCATGTGGTTGAGCCCACCAGCAGGAAATAGGACACTAATTGCCACATTTTTCTTTTATTTTTGGCTGCACTGGATCTTTGTTGCTTTGTGTGGGCTTTCTCTAGTTGCAGCAAAGGGTGGCTTCTCTTGTTGCGGGGCATGGTCTCTAGGGCACACAGGATTCATTTGTCGTGTCACACAGGCTTGAGAGCACAGGCTCAGGCTTTCATCGCTTCTCGGCATGTGGGATCTTTCCAGACCAGGGATGGAACCCGTCTGTCCCCTGCACTGGCAGGCAGATTCTTAGCCACTGCGCCACCAGGGAAGTCCTGCCACATTTTTCTGTTGATGATCTAACTAGATTTTTGCTTCTTATAACCACTGGGCTTCCCACGAGGTGCAGTGGGAAAGAATCAGCCTGTCAATGCAGAAGACGCAAGAGACTCAGCTTCAATCCCTGGATCAGGAAGATCCCCTGGAGCAGGAAATGGCAACCCATGCCAGTATTCTTGCCTGGAAAATTCCATGGACAGAGAAGCCTGGTGGGCTGCAGTCCATGAGGTCGAAAAGAGTCAGACACGGCTGAGCAACTCAATTCACACAACCATTAGAGAAAAGAAGGCAATGGCAGGCCACTCCAGTACTCTTGCCTAGAAAATCCCATGGATGGAGGAGCCTGGTAGGCTGCAGTCCGTGGGGTCGCTACGAGTCAGACATGACCGAGTGACTTCACTTTCACTTTTCACTTTCACACATTGGAGAAGGAAATGGCAACCCACTCCAGTGTTCTTGCCTGGAGAATCCCAGGGACGGGGGAGCCTGGTGGGCTTCCGTCTATGGGGTCACACAGAGTCGGACACGACTGAAGTGACTTAGCAGCAGCAGCAGCAGCAGTCTTTTGGAAAGAAGGGAATCAAGACTCAAAAACACCATCACAGAGATTTTTATCATAAAAATCTGATGATCAGATGCCTCAGAAGTTGTTTTCTAAGTATTCTGTTTACCAAACATCTGCTTTTGTTTGTTTGCTTGTTTTCCAAAACTCTGATCTCACAAATAAGTCCTAGAAGATACATTTTCCTCCAGGCAGGAAGAAGAGAGGAGAAGCGGGAGTGCTGGCTTCCTGCTGGGTGGGGAAGGGTAAATGAGAAACTTCAGTCTCAGCTGAACTCCCCAGAACTCGACTTCCCATCTCAAAGGCAGGCTCTGATGAGGTGACCTCTAAAGTCCCTCCTGGCTCCAGCACTAACAATTCCTTGGAATCTGGTAACAGACCTTATTCTACCTATATCCACTTGCGTTTTACATCATCCTACTGCCAAGCTCATAAATTATTTCACAGCCTGTGAGGAACAGCCATTAACTGTCACTGGACCTCAACCAAAATGAAAAAAAGAAAAAAATCCAACCCCATTCACTATGTATAGCAAGTATTTTCGCAGAGTATTTGCATTGGACACCACACTCTCAAGAAGGCCTCCCACTTCTTCCGCCGTGGATCCTGGTCACACCACACAACTCTGGTTCTATTTCTCCCAAATGGATCAAACCTGTCTGGAGAGATCCTGTGAAGGAAACAATCTACAAGTTTTGCTGCTGCCTTCAAACTATGCAGACATTTTCATATTAGAATTCAAGGAATTGCTTGTTTTAAAAACCAGCATATTTCCCACACAAAGTGCTTTAATTGCTCAAATGTTAAAGCATTCTAAAAGACATACCAAAACAAAATTTAAAAACTTGAATGATTTCTTTATTCAAATACAAGAAAAATAAGTGAATTATTTCCAATGGAAATCAGGCTGCAAACTGGCAGGCATAACCCATGAACATGTGTATGCGGCCCACACAGTATTTTAAAATATTTGATTTAGTTGCCAGCATTTTCAGATTGGAAGATTTCACCTCAAATTCTTAAATGTCCATCTTCTCTTGAAAAACTGAAAACTATGACACCTCTAACACCCTCATTTCAACAGCTAAAATCAAGAGGTGGCACATGCTTGGGCATTTACAGTAATTTAATCGAAGAATCGGAGCGTTGTCCCTTTCAGTACATTTTTTCTCTCAAATGAACCAAACAATGAAGCTCACTATGGTCCAAGATGGTTTGATGCATCAGTATCTCTTCCCTTACTATCTCCGTTCCGTTCCATCACTCAGTCGTGTCCGACTCTATGCGACCCCGTGGACTGTAGCCTACCAGGCTTCTCCGTCCATGGGATTCTCCAGGCAAGAATACTGGAGTGGGTTACCGTTTCCTTCTCCAGGGGATCTTCCCGACCCAGGGATCGAACCCGGGTCTCCCGCATTGGGGGCAGACGCTTTAACCTCTGAGCCACCAGGGAAGCCCTTACTATCTCACCATACCATAAATAATTCACTCCAGAACAAAACAGGCCCGGTGGCTCGGATGGCAAAGAATCTGCCCTCAATATGGGAGACTCGGGTTCAAACTCTGGGTCAGGAAGATCCCCTGGAGAAGGGAATGGCTACCCACTCCAATATTCTTGCCTGGGAAATCCCATGGACAGAGGAGCCTAGCGGGCTACACTCTATGGGGTCGCAAACAGCCAGACACAACTGAGTGACTAACACTTTAAAGACTGCTAGACTGCTAATAAACCACAGTAAACCATGGCTCATAACTATTTTAAAGAGAACATGTAAGGTAAACTTCTATTTCTTATTAGTGTTATGGTTACGTTAAATTTGACATTTTTCTAACGGTAATTAAGTATAAGAATGCTTGAGATCTAGATAATATGAATTTATTTTCTTTTTCAAGGCATGTTATTGCTAGATACATTTATATATTATATATATATATAATATAATATGAAAAAAAATAAAAGAACCTGCTACTCTTGCTAATCTTATGTCCTCTTTATTGAAAATAGTTGCTATATTCTCCTAATCAGGTCACAGTCATTTTAAAAGCCTTAATAGTTTGTCTTTATCCTGCAGGAAAGAGACAGAGCAACTGATTTGACAAATCATTTCGCTAAATCCTGCCCTACCCTGGATTCAAATATCTCTTGTCAAGTGGAGATAAGGAGGCTCATTTCATGGGAGTATTATGTGCAAAATGGCATAAATCTTGACTCCTGGCAACATTTATATGTAGGGTATTAACCAGCTATTCACTGTCTCCACAAACCAAGAGATAAAAACTGGACTAAGCCAAGATGTAGATGATGAGATCAGACAAAGCTCTTCCCTCCCTCCCAGGAATGTGGTTAACAAAAGACCAAGGGAACACAAAGGGCAGACTCAGAGACACGGAAAAGGAACAGCATCCTGTTGCAACTCCAGGCTTGCAGTTGTTCAGAATGTTGCTAACATCTTTAATAGATCTTCTTCTAAAGCATATTATCTTTCTCCATCAAAGGACAGCTGAGTCAAGGCCTGGGAGCATTTCTGATGATACGAGATCCTTTTACCATCACAAATTCACTCCCCTTGAATCCTGAGATCATAAGTATAGGGTTCCAAATTTAGAATATACATATGCTGCACTCTATCCTAAGGAAGAAAATCATTATTAGCCCCTAAATTGAACTACAAAAGCACAGCAACAATTCTTGCTTTATGTTGTGAAGGAAAAATGCACTTTTAAGTATCATTGATGCCAGCACTATTTCCTTCAGTGTGTCCATATGACCAAAATGTGCTTGCTACAAGGGTTTCTTTTATAAACAGAAATATAAAAAACAAACAGGCATTTCCTACAATAATCTCCATCAGTAACAGGCATCAATGTTCAGTCCCAAAGATAAAATTTTCATAAATGGCTTCTTCATACTCTTATAGAAACATTTCCCTCCAACAAGAATATCTGCAAAACTGCAAGCAGACTTAGAAATAATGTATCTGCTCTAACAGAGATCATAAGAATCTGCCATTTTGAAAAGTAGGTAAGCATGACAGAGGTCTGTTTAGTCAAAGCTATAGTTTTTCCAGTAGCCATCTAAGGATGTGAGAGTTGGACCATAAAGAAGGCTAAGGGCCAAAGGATTGATGCTTTTGAACTGTGGAGCGGAAGAAGACGCTTGAGAGCCCCTTGGACAAGGAGATCAAACCAGTCAATCCTAAAGGAAATCAACCCTGAATGTTCATTGGAAGGACTGCTGCTGAAGCTCCAATACTTTGGCCACCTGAGGCAGAGAGCTGACTCATTGGAAAAGACCCTGATGCTGGGAAAGATTGAAGGCAAAAGGAGAAGAGGGCAGCAGAGGATGAGATGGTTAGACAGCATCACTGACTCAACAGACATGAATCTGAACAAACTCCAGAAGATAGTTAGTGAAGGACAGAGAAGCCCCGTGTGCTGCAGCCCATGAAGTCAAGAAGAATCTGACATGGCTTAGCAACTGAACAACGACAACACAAGGAGTGACTTCGGGCTGCAAGCTTTAACTTATCAAATCAGTCCATCTGGCAAGTGTGACAGAGAGCTCTGGACTCAATGTGAGCTCCTATCAAGCTACCACTCTCTGGAACCAAGTGATGGGAGGAGACTGAGCTAAAGAAAAAGATCCTCACCTTCCTTTCCACCTTTTTACATATCCTATGACTCTACAGCACTATTGGCATTAAATTAAGCTCAATGGTAAATACCGTATGTGAATAAAGTTTGAATGGTTAAAGTGAAGTCGCTCAGTCGTGTCCAACTCTTTGCAACCCCATGGAGAGTAGCTTACCAGGCTCCTCCATCCGTGGGATTCTCCAGGCAGGAGTACTGGAGTAGGTTGCCGTTTACCTTCTCCAGGAGATCTTCCCAACCCAGGGATCGAACCCAGGTTTCCCGCATTGCGGGCAGACGCTTTACCATCTGAGCCACCAGGGAAGCTCAGTTTGAATGGTTAAATTACCCATGAACTCAAAGTTCACAGTAAGCACAGGTAAACAAGGCCTGGTACAGTGACTGTTCAATCTCTGGGCTCAAGCTTGGCTTTTTCTGATTATGATAGTGATGAAATGTTCCAAGCATACAAAACATAATACATCTGTATACTCATTACCTAGCTTCATCAAACCATAGCTTTTCCCATCCATATACTTCAAGTCTTTTTATTATTATTTTTTTAAATCATAGATACATTTGTGAAGTACCTCTCTGATACCATTCCCCTACTTCTCCAGACCACCTTCTTAGTTTTTAAAACAAAATGAGATTGGACTGTGCCTGGGATTTACTTCAAAATAGTTTGGGGGATTGATGGTCGGGAAGAGAACAGAAAAGGGGAACTAGATGAACTAAGGGTGGTCTGAGTGATGAAAGAACATTACAATGAACACTTCCATCCCTACTCTATGTATGATATTTTCCTCAACAAAAAAAGTTTTCTAAAAGTTGAGACAGACATCAGGTTGTAAGTATCTCTAGACTATACTCCTAAAGATTCACTATTCAGTGCAATAGCCACTAGACACACGTAGCTATTTAAAGCAAATGAATTAAACCAGACAAAAAATTTAATTCTGTAGTTACACCAGCTATATTTCAAATGTTAAACAGCAATCTGTAGCTAGCAGCTACCATACTGATCAATGCAGTAGGAGAACGTTTTCATTGTCAGAGAAAGTTCTACCTGACTGCACTGGTCTGTGGCCTAGGGTGGTATCTGGAATCTCTATTTGCTAAGAAGAGGTATAACCAATAGTCAGAAGACTTGGCCTTAAGATCAAGTCTGAGTCCTGATCCATCAAAATAGGGGCTGATGGGCTTGGATCAAGAATAATATCTAATCAAACTACCTCACAATGTTATTCGAAAATCAACTTTTACCCACTGAAATCTTATCACAGGAAAAATGTATGCAATTGCAGAACTTCAACTAGGACATCACTGCTGTCTGTGCAGCTGAGTTTAATGGCAAAGCCAACGTGCAAATTAGCAACGTTTCAAATGTATATTTTGAAATATACATATATTTTGAAAAGACCAAAAAAACCAACGAAACTGAAAAACAATTCCAGTTTTAGTTTGAGAAAAGGAGAAATCACATATTTCAGCTTCCAATTTATTAAAGTTTCTCCTCCCACTACCTTTATTTTAGAATAGAAAAACAACTTTTTACTTTTTTATAAAAACACTTAATTTTCTCATGGTTGGGATTAAAAATTAAATCAAATTGCTGATGGAAGATTACCTAAAGTCGGTGGGAAGAATGAACACAAAAATCCAGCCTGAGGACTGACTATGGGCCAATGTTTCATCTGTAGCTAATGAGGTAATTTCTTCTTCCCAGACAGACTGAGTACATCTTTATTTTTATTTATTTACTTTTTAATTTTGGACTATGCCATGTGGCAGGTGGCATCTTAGTTCCCCAACCAGGGATTGAACCCAGAGCCATGGCATTGAGATCACCCAAGTCCTAACCACTGAGCCACCAGGGAATTCCTTTCAAGATTTTGAATTTCAGTGACAGGGAGCTCCATTTGCCAAGAAAGAATTTTGGTTCTGGCTTGGTTTAGTGGGAGAATGGGAAGGAATAAGGTTTTGACATCTTCACTTTTGCATGGTGCTGGCCCAGGCTCAGTGTCTGTTGACTTATGAACAGGGAAACAGGAAAGACCCTTGAGGAATAAGAAAACAAAATCTTTAAGAAAGAAGTAACATTTAGCAGTATCCCTAACTCCGCAATATGCCTACATAAATGTCTGTTATAGAAAGTCCCTGAGAATTCTCATCTCTCTCGGCTCTGACTGGGTGATAAAATCCAATTTAGACTAAGGTCTCTGCAGCTTTAAAAGCCAGCTTTGGAACGGCAGCTAGTGACAACAAATTAATTATCAGTCATTTCAATGGCTGATCTTAATTTCATATTCTGCCTTAAATTCATAAAATACCTTAGCATTCTGTTTTCTGAATCAGGAAAATTTGATTACCAGCAACTAAAAGACTTCTTCAGCAGGCCAAGAGATAAAACTGTGCTTCAGGACCAACCAATATCCCCCAGGGGAGAAGTGATTCAAAGGTTGACTAAGGATTGGAAGAGTCTTAGAAAACAAAGAAGTACCTAATAGGTAGGTAAACCAACCATTCCAGCAGTGGTGGCATTGTCTCTGATTCCCCACCCACACAGAAAGTCAAACCAACTCTCAGGATAGGAGCAAAGGTGACAATTTGGTGAGATTTAGAGAATGTATCTGGAGAAGGAACTGGCAACCCACTCCAGTGTTCTAGCCTGGAGAATCCCAGGGACGGCGGAGCCTGGTGGCTGCCGTCTATGGGGTCCCACAGAGTCAGACATGACTGAAGCGACTTAGCAGCAGCAGAGACTGTATCAGTTTGGCTTCTATGTTTCCAAATATCTCTTCAACATCAGAAACCACCTCTGAGAAAGCTTCTACAAAGAGCCAGGATGATTTGAACAATTATCCTAAGAACTCTCGGGTAGATCTGGGCCCTTAAAATCCCCCAACATTAGTTAACATAGGGAAGGGACAGAATCACAAGGGAGGGGAAATATTAGGTATACCTGTGGCTGATTCATGTTGATGGATGGCAGAAATCAACACAATATTTACAGCAGTTATCCTCCAGTTAAAAAAAAAATTTTTTTAACTTTCTAAACGTTATTTAAATAAAAAGGGACATCACAAGGAAAAATAACACACACACATCTTCCCTCGTACATTCTGTATCTAGTTTCTAGGTAACAAAATATATGTCACTGACTTGAAATCAGTATGATAAACAAGTTACAGCACAAACTGGGCTCCATACACTCAGAAAAAGCACCTGCAAACTGGGGAGTGTGAGAATTCCATTCCAAGGATCTAGGGAAGAAAATCATAGAAAAGTTTAGGTGAGAGAGAGGCCTTTTTCCTAAGACCAGTTTTTACAGAAATCTGAAGTCTGACTGCTAGTAAATAGTAAAAATCTGATAAAAGATCAGTTTGTTGTCAACCTGTATTTTTTTTATGTCCAGAGTGTTTTGTTTCGTTACAAAAGTAACATGCAAGCTCCCTCATCTGCATAAGGCAAAAAAAGGGACCCAAACCAGGAAACAAGGTGTTTTCACCCAGTTTTCCCCAAAAATGCAGAAAACTGAGACAAGAGTGTGTGTGCACATAGCTATTTTGAACAGTGATCCCAAGGAACAGGAGTGGGGACCTGGAATAGTTTAACAGGGAAAGAGCAACACCATCTTAAAGGATGGAGCCAGTCATTCCTATGGGCTGGGGCCCACGTGGACCCTTTGAGGAGCCCTATCTACTGTGTTTCAGAATTGTCCAACTTAGTAACAAAAGAGAGAAGTATTTCTCTACCAGCTTGCATCCCCAGCAGTCAAAGGTGGGCCCACGGAATAGTAACAACCTTGGATATCCAGATTTGTACATAGGTCAGAATAGCTAAGCAGAACCCAAGTGGCTACAGCAGAAAAGCTTAGGGAAGAAAGCTGTAGAGATGAGGCCTATGCCTGCCAGAGGTCAGCAGGGCACAGCTGGAATTAAAATGCACTGCATCACTGAAAGCACCTGGTGTACTAACTCATTTAAGCCTGTAAACCTCTGAGCAAGGTACTGTAATTATTTGGGGCTTCCCAGGCAGCTCAGTGGTAAAGAATCTGCCTGCCAATGCAGGAGATGCAGGAAACACTGGTTTGATCCCTGGGTCGGGAAGATCCCCTGGAGGAGGAAATGGCAGTAATCTTGCCTGGAGAATCCCATGAACAGAGGAGCCTGGTGGACTACATCCATGGGGTCATAAAGAGTGAGACACGACTGAGCACGCACTGTAATCAGATGAGGACTGAGAGGTAACCTGTCTAAGGTCATATAGGAGGTCAAATGGCAGAGCTGATACCCAAGGACTCCTCCAGCAGTTAACCGCATTCTTAACCGAAATGCTGCATACATACAGTCCTCCATCCAAGTGGTCTGCAGGGACCACATCAGCGGCTGGGTGAGTCTAGATACGTAGCGCAGACTACACTGCTGCTAAGTCGCTTCAGTCGTGTCCGACTCTGTGCGACCCCATAGACGGCAGCCCACCAGGCTCCGCCATCCCTGGGATTCTCCAGGAAAGAACACTGGAGTGGGTCGCCATTTCCTTCTCCAATGTGTGAAAGTGAAAAGTGAAGTCACTCAGTTGTGTCCGACTAGTAGCGACCCCATGGACTGTAGCCCACCAGGCTCCTCTGTCCATGGGATTTTCCAGGCAAGAGTCCTGGAGTGGCTTGCCATTGCCTTCTCCGGCAGACTACACTAGGCCATTCTATATAAGAGGCTTGAACATCCGCATATTTGGGGGTCCAAGGGGATCCTGGAACCAGTTCCCACGGACACCGAGGGACAACTGTGCTAGTATCTCTCAGTAGAGAGAAAACAACACAAAAAGGAAGGGGGTCATAGATGTATCTGCATTTAGGAACAGACAAGCCTGGGGAAAAAAAGAATTATTTGGAAGCATCCTAAGGGAAATCAGCCTATCAAGCAGCTGGAAGTCCTAATGGCCTCAAAACCAGTTCCCAGAGAGCACAGTCCCAGAGCTGGGGCCACCAGAGAGCAGCACAGAAGGTCTTTGAGAAGGTCACCGCCCATCCCTTATCTGGTGATGATGCTACTTGGAAGTTCACTGTGAAAGAACAGGAACAGTCACACTGTCAGCCTTCAGTTCATCCTGGCTGAACACTTTCTCCCTCTCTCTTCAGTTTACAAAATCCAGCAGGAAATCACAGAAATCAAACAGACCGAGAGACGATTATACAAAATAAGGACACTTGGCTCTCCAGAAGACGCCCTGACTAGGAAGGGGAACGTGTTAGTCACCCAGTCGTGTCCAACTCTTTGTGACCCCATGGACTGTAGCCCACCAGGCTCCTCCATCCATGGAATTCTCCAGGCAAGAATACTGGAGTGGGTTGCCATTCCTTCTCCAGGGGATCTTCCCGACCCAGGGATCAAACCCAGTTTCCTACACTGTAGGTAGATTTTTTACTGTCTGAGCCACCAGGTATGGTGAAATCTCGCTATTAAACACCACCACTGGCCCTCCCTAGGAGAGGGTTGACTTCCCCCATCCCATCCAGCTTGGCCATGTGACCAGCAGAGCCCCTCTCTGTGGAAGACTATCCACCTCCATCCTGCTGAATTTAGAAATGACCATTTATTTTGGCCAGTGAGGTTCACACTGGAAGTGACTCATCCAAGAGCCTGGAAAGTCAGTTCAGGGTTCAGCCTGCCTCTTTCTCTTCTGCTACCAGACTGGCAACGTCCAGAGAAGAGGACAGGACACTCCCTCAGCTGGGCCCAAGGGTCAGTTCAGCATGGAGAGGATCTCAGAGGAAGGAACAGACAGGGACTCTGCGTGAGAAACAAACCTCTGCTGAGTAAGTCACCAGATCTTGGGAGCAGTTTGTTACCTCAACAGAACTGAGTCTCCCTGACCAACACAAACAGTAGGTCTGTATGCACGCTGGTTAACAGCCATGGGTTCCAAAGCCCATTTCTCCCACTAACTGGTTGTACCAGATCAGGTGAGCGATGACTTCTTTGTACCTCAGTTTCCTTGCCTACATTACTTCTTAGGAATTGTGAGGATTAAGAGAGAACTGTCTTGACAGTAATTTAAACAGAAAACACTTAAAAAGTCAAGATGCTGCACGGGTTTCCTGTACAGAGAAGTTGCGAGTCAAGCCTTTTCCTTGCAACAGCAGGTCTGAGTAAATTTAATGGGCACCCTTAATGAGATTCATGGAGTTTATACTGGCATGAAAATGGGAGATGAATGAAAAAGGATTAAGTCTTAGGAGGACCCTGGCTTTTAAGACGTTCCTCCTGTCTTCATAGGATCCAATGGGTTTTTAGTTTTCTTTATGGACAACACACGATCTGAGGTGGGAGGAGTCCTAGCATTCTCCCCACCCTACCCTTTAGGACTCAGGTGCTTCAGTGTCTAAGACTTTAGTTCTACCTTTTGAGGAAGAGCTCAATACAGATAACAAGGCAATGGCAAGCCACTCCAGTACTCTTGTCTAGAAAATCCCATGGATGGAGGAGCCTGGTAGGCTGCAGTCCGTGGGGTCGCTAGGGGTCGGACACGAATGAGTGACTTTACTTTCACTTTTCACTGTCACACATTGGAGAAGGAAATGGCAACCCACTCCAGTGTTCTTGCCTGGAGAATCCCAGGGACGGGGGAGCCTGGTGGGCTGCCGTCTGTGGGGTCGCACAGAGTCGGACACGACTGAAGTGACTTAGCAGCAGCAGCAGCAGACAGAGGAAGACCTGGTGATATTGTGACTGGATCCCTCCTCCTTTCCTTGCCCTTCCTCAGTCTTCCTCTGTTCTTTAAGGGCTAGATTTGGCCATGAAAGGAATCTATTCCCCTGAACCTTCCCTGAAACCTGAAGAATTAGTGCTCTGAAGATTTTCAGTGTCTTCTATCAACCAAGTGCAAGAATCTGGGCTATTGTAAGTTGTGGGGTGGCTGGACAGCATCGAAAATACTGAAAATGCTGTGCAGTCAATACCCATGTCCCGAAGAATGTACTACAAAAGTAATGTGATCTCTTTCCATCACCTCCCCAGCCTCCTATCTGTCTACCAATCCCCCATCTTGAATGCTGATGTCCCTGCTACACTGGATTTCCTTAAGAGGCTCTGCCTCACCTCTGAGCTTTGCACACGCTGTTCCCTTGGCTTGGAACACTTTTCCCCACCTCGCTTTCCTTGCTAAATCCGATCGCTTACTCATCCTTTAGAGAAATTTGATGAGAGCAGCAGGAACAGCATCTCAAGTACTCACATCATAACCTCAGCACCTGCACAAAGAAAGTGCACATGAGGTATCTGATAAAGCAGATGGATTAGCCAAGATGAAGCCAGACAAAGCCAAGAATGACTACTGATGCATTAGGGTGTTGAGAGTGGTCTTGTTTGGCCACTTTTAACCTATCCGTATTATAGTGATTCTACTTCTACGAGGAAAAAAAAAACTAGGAAGTAAAAAAATGTGTAAGTTCTTTCCAAAGGAATGTTAGTCATTAGTCATCAAAAATAGACACATTTTATGTCTATTTTCACAACAATTTTAACATCATAATTTTTTTAAAAAAGGCAGGAACGAAGCTGTCCCTTGTCAGACACCAAAGATGCCCTTTTGGAGCATGAAGTCATTCCTGCTTCTCCAGCGCAGCCTGGCCCCTCCATCAATACATAGCACTCTGTCCTGTGCCATCCTAGCCCAGCAGATAGACAAAGTACATCCACACAACTCAACTTCCTGCATCCTTTGACCTGAGTGACATGCTCACTCTCATGGATCTGGAAGAGGTGGCTCTGATGTCTGATCATATCAGGCAACAGACCTGATTTCTACCTCAGGCCTGAGATAACACAAATTTGCTTCTTAGAGCACTAGGATTCTTCTTAGAAACCTGTCCATTCCACCTTAGCATCAGTTCTGTTTCTCTGTTCAACAGCAGCTGCCCTGATGGGCTGCCAACAGGCCTGAGTGGGTAGAAGAGGTATTATTTAGTTGGAAGGGAGTTTTCTGTCAATCTGGATTAAAACAGACTAATACACACAAAACAGGGGGGGGTATCAATTATATTGCAAAGTAGTTCTCCTTGGGAAAAAGGATAGAAGCTTTAGATCTACTGGGTCTTTGTTTCAATAATGGTTCATTCAGCTTGGCTGACCCCGGGTGAGCCAGTCTAACTAAGGCTATGAAAGACTGTTCCCCCAAAATGATAAAATCCAAGAGCGGTCCCTACCCTGCTCCTCCCCCAACCAAGTGGAGGCCCCGCAAAGAGAAAAACAGGCACAGAAAACTCTGTAGCTGGCTCCACAGGGAGTCAAAACCCGAGCATCATTATCAGTTGTGGCCATCATCAGTGGGTAACAGACACTGAGTCTTCTGGTAATTAATCAGAGCAGGCCATCCAAATCATTCGTTCTTTTGTCTGGACACAGACATACGGTGGCCCCTGTGAAAGCACGAAGCATCTGTTCCCTTCACTATACGAATGTCCAATTAGTCACACAGGGTCTTCCCAGGCAGATAGTTTGGTTTATTTATTTTTTACATATATCCCCTCTTTTTTGAATTTCCTTTCCATTTATGTCACCACAGAGCACTGAATAGAATGCTATACAGTAGGTTCACATTAGTTATCTATTTTATTGTTGGTATGGTTTAGTTGCTCAGTCACGTCTGACTCTTTTGTGACCCCAAGGACTGTAGCCTGCCAGGCTCCCCTGTCCATGGGATTTCCCAGGCAAGAATACTGGAGTGGGTTGCCATTCCTTTCTCCAAGGGATCTTCCCAACCCAGCGATCGAAAACACGTCTCCTACACTGCAGGTAGATTCTTTATTACAGTGTATATATGTCAATCCCAATCTCCCAATTCAACAGTTTGATTTCTTGGTAACAGTTTATATGGTACGGGTTATGCTTGCTGGTATAAACCTCAAAAAATGGATGAAAATAACACTCTAAGTATTGTTATATCAGGACAATGGGATTATGAGTAGCTTTTAATCAATTACTTGGGTCGATTTTTCATTGTGATGTAGAGACATCATTCCTAAAGATATTTTAAAAGAAAAATAATCCACAGCTTTCAAAAGATTTACTCTTTCTGCAACAACCAGAGACCTCCATGCAGGGGCTACATCCTCAAGTCATAAAAATGGCAATTTCACAACAAGGGAAAATAGCTTTTCACTGCCAGTCCTCACCCTCCGGCTGAAGACAGACCATATCTTAGGAACTGCCTATAATAACCCTCAAACAGATAATAACCCTCAAACAGATAAGATCCATCACCTGCATCATAGCTATTCATTCAGCAATAGGCACGTAATTTCCTTTCTCCCTAAATGGCTTACATACTCTGTTGAAGTTTGTTTCTGTAATACACATGGACACTAAGTATTTCAGAAAATAAATCTCCAGGTAAAAAGGAATTTCTCAATTGTCCACTACTGTATCCCGAGCACCTAGAAAAGTACTGGCACAGAGGAGGTGTTCAATATAGTGTTAAATGAGCTAATGAACAAACATGATTTTCTATTCCTTTGGGAACAGTGAATAAAACAACAATTAAACTTGGTTCTTGAAAACGTTTCTTGATATCATAGAGGACTCTCCACCACTGGAAAAGTTTAAACACTTCTATTAGGGATAACAGCCTCCAAAACCCCTCTAAACCCTCAGACCCTATAACCTGATGAATACTACTCCGTAAGAGAGAGGATCAGCTACTTAAAGCCTCTTCCCAAGTAGCGTGAATTACCATGCTCTGATTAAAATAAAGATAATAGCTGCCCTGGGACTTGGATGCCAAAATACTAACTCATCCAAAATGTGGACACATCCCTAGGGAAGAAATGCTCTTGCTAATCACCAGTCACACTCTGGAAACAGCAGATGTGCCTCAAGGGCCTCTGAGAGCCAAATAAAAAAAACATGCTTGGAAAAATGGCAAAGCTAGGGGTCGAGATCAAAATGGAAATAAACAGAATCGCACCAGACTGAAGCTCCTGTTGCCCAGCCAACAACAAATCCACTTGAGACGTCTTAATTTAGCCTTGAAATTAAAATGGTTATAACTGAATATAACCACTTCAGAAGACAGAAAATACTACCTCTGACACATAAAGATTTTTGCTCAGTAAAATGTCCTATTTACGTGGGATATCAGATTAAGATATTCAAGTCCAAGAACGTAGGTCTCAAGTTGAGGGCAACTTATTTTGACTGAACTTTTCTTCAATCTGAACGAGAGAGGCAGTTTGTAGGGAAAGGAGATTTGTTCATGGTTTCCTAAACAACTTAAAAAAAAAAAACAACTAATTCTAAAGGTGTAACGGGAGACATTTCATTCACAATCAACTTTGGAGTAATTCTTTTCTCTCAACACACCCTTCCCTTCTTTTGTTCAAATCATAGACTGGATAAGTGAAAAGGAGGTGGCAGCAAATTCTACCATCAAGGACTCTATGCAGAGATCTTGGGGCTGGGTTTGGAGAATCTTTTGCGTTCACTGGGGTTGTTTTGAAGACCTAAGTGCAAATACTACACTGAGCAGTACCTGAATGAACAAACTGAAACCGTTCAACAATTCCTTGCAAGCTCCATGAACAGATTTCGTAACTTTGTAGTCAACTCCTGACACCCCAACCACAACTTGATCCAAAAAAAGTCTTCTGTTTTCAAACTGTAAGCAATTTAATCTTAATTCTAATGACAACAGGGAATGTGCAGTGAAAGCAGGCATCTCCTCTGTGCACATATACTTTGCAAAGTCGCCTCTGTTTTTGAATGAGCAAGGTCTTACACAAGAATTCTGAGGGATTAAGTTCACATCTGGTTGGCAGACCTGGTGTTGGATATGATTACGGCCACACAACCGAGTCTTAAATCCACATACTGTTCCTATTTAGCTGACATATATGAACTAACTAATTTATAGAAAATGTGCAGCAAATTATTTCTTCCACCTCCCCCTTGCCCCAAGAATGCACCAGCAATAGGTGTCACTGAAAGACATCCTCCCCCTACACACACAGAATATTTGCATTCCTAGCCACTGTCCAATTAACTTGTTATTTTAGTTATCTGAATCACTGCTCTGGAAATGAGAGAGAGAGAGAGAGAGTGTGTGTGTGTGTGTGTGTGTGTGTGTGTGTGTGTGTGTTGGGGAAGGGGGTGGGGTGGGGGAGGGGGGTGGTAATTTAACCAGATGAACTTGACCTCTCTGGACCTCAATTTTCTCACCAGAAAAATAAAGGCATCAGCCCAGAGACTCTGCAAATTCCCTCAGCAACAACAATCTATGACCACTAATTATCAAGAGGAGACCTGAATTCTTAAGAGTATGTCATTAAATATTAGAGTTTAAAATGCCTACAAGACCCACAGTTAGGCTTCAAGATGACCACTGCACATGTTCCGACGGTGGAGAATGCCTTTGAAAAGAAAACATCTCTGGCAGCTGAACCACCAAACCGGGTTAGAACCCGGAGCGGGACTCCGCTAAATGATGAGCAGGGGTGCAAAAAGAGAGGGTATCTGGGGGAGGAGTTGCAAGAAGAGCCGGGGGGTGGTCTGAGAGCACAGTCTTGCATTTTGCACTTCTGGGCTTTCAGAGCTTCCAGGATCTCCCGGAGACTTGGGTCTATACCTACAAACCCTCTGCAGCCACCACCTGCAGCTACACAGCGGTGACCAGGCGAAGCAGAGGAAAGGAACCGGCGGTGACAGAGCGGGAAGAGCCTCTCTCAGAGAGCCCACAAAGCCCGTGGGGCGAAAATGGACTTTGAACAGCGACAAAGAAAGGGGGAAAGAGAAAGAAAAAGGACTCTGCCTTCCCCACCCGGCTCTGCCCCTTTCAGTTAAAAAAAAGGAAAAGGCCGCCGCCGCCCCTTCCCTTCGCCCTTCACCCGGGATGAGGAGCCCGGCTGCAGCCGCGCCCTCGAAGTCGCGCTGCCGCCCAGGCCGGGTCCGGAGTCGCCCACTGAGCCCTGCACCCCCCGCCCCACCCGCAAGCTCGCGGCCTGGGCATCCCCCTCCCTCCCTCCCCGGCTCCCTCGCCCCAGTCCCAGGGCGCCCGATTCTCCACGCACCCGCCATCCCTTCCTCTTCCCGCGCCCCCGCCTCCGGCCTGCCAACCGCAGAGCGCTTTAAGACTTTCACCCACCCGGACAAGGGGGCCCTTTGAAAACTTTGTATGTGTATCTAGGGCTTTTGTCCACATCCTGGGCAGGGCCCGGTTACCGGCGTGGGTGCCGGAATCTCTCAAGGCACTGGGGAAGCCACCACGGAAATCCCTCTCCTTTATTTTTGAGCCGACTTCTGCCACCCTAAGACACGGCGCTTGGACTAACAATTCCCACGCCCTGGTCGCCCCTCGACGCGGGGGAGCCGGGAGGACAGCCCCGCACCCGGCGCCTTTCTCCACCGCCACGAAAGAAAAGGTGTGCGCGGGGAGAGGGAGGCAGCCGAGAAACATCGTGGCCAAAACGACCCTGTTAAAAGAAAAAAAAAGAAACAGCAAAGGGGTCCTTTTTCTCCCACATCCCCAGAACCGGGGCGATCCACTGTTGCATCACGTAGTAGCCGAGACTCCCGGCTTCTCTCCCTCCCCTTCGCCCCAGACGCGCGCCCAAATGCATGCACACACCCAGAGCCACCGCCGCAGCCGTCCCGCGCCCCCGCCCCGGCCCCCGGGGTCCCCGCCGACACCCTCCCGCCAGTGGGAACCCCCCACCCCCACCAGCGCCGGAGGAGGGGCGGACGAGGCAAGCGAGGCCCCAGCACTCACAGATGGTCTCCCCACGGCCACGGCCATCGCGGCGGCAGCGGCGGCTCTGGCTGCGCCCGGGTACTCTCCGCCAACACAAGCAGCTGCTGCTCGGGCTCCGGCTCCGGCTCACCACCCCCGCGCCTCCCCGGCGGCTGCGCTCTGCTTGCGCCGTGCTCCCGCGCGCCACCAGCAGCATCTACGGCCCCCACACCGCCGCCCCTCCCGCTTTATTAGAGCAACATGGCCACCCGCCTGGAAGGGACCATTTGCTTCCCCAGGAAGGGGTGTGAGCCGGCGCGCCCTGGCTGAGGCGGTGGGAGGGAGGAGGATGGGCGGGTCTCCAGCCCTGGTCAGCCGGCCCCGGCCGCCCGGCTTGCCCTCCCGGAATCGAGGGATCGGCTCCGCAAGGACCCGCTCCCGTGCCACCGGGAGTGCCCCCCCAAGCCTGTGCGCTGGCCGCCACCCCCCGTTCCACCACGTGCTGGAGTCCGAGTAAAAGCCTGGGGGCAGAGGTCCCAGCCCTGGGTCCCGCCACGCGCTTCCCCAAGCTGGTAACTGGAGCGGCTGCGGAGTGGGAGACGGGGTCCTGGGGCGAGACGGGTCCACGCGGACATCATCTCGCCGAGAGTTAGCCCCGGGCAAGCACGCCCCTGCCTCGGAGGAACAGGCTTGAAAGGGGAATGGGTCACTAGGGAGTGCGGCGGGCGACCGAGGTGGGGCTGGGCAGACCCCTGCGAGGGGAGAGTTGCCCCTCCACAATTCCTCTTTCCTAAGGGAGAGACTCAAAGGCAGGCAGCTGGAAGCTGTCACTGTCGCGTGCGGCCGGGTAGGCGACCCCACCGAAGAGGAAGAGGCCGGAGTAGTTGCAGCCGTGCACCGCTAACCACCGCCTGCCAGAGAGGAAGAAAAGGACGTCCCAGCCGGAGAACGAAAGCAGCTGCTGACTGCCCTAGAGCTTGGGGGCCGAGGCCTCCCCCGGGTGTCGCCGGAGAGCTGGGCACGAGTGAGAGCGCGGCCGGCCTTTTTTGATCGCTGGAGACCCGACCCCACGACCCGGAGGCGGGCGCGCGGGGCGGCGGCGGCGCCAGGCGGGTGACCCTGGAGCGGGTGCGACTCCGAGCGCGTGGGACCGGAGACTGCCCTGCGCTGGGGAAGGGTTTTTCCGGGAGGTGTTGGGGCATTGCTGCGTGTCTGTGCTGCGGGAAGAACGGCAGAGTCCCGCTGCACGCGGGGTGGCGCGGCGCCTCGGCCGGGGCTGGGATGGCGAGGTGTGTTTGGAGTGCTGTAGATTACCGCGGCCCCTCGTGGAGTCGCGGTGGCG
The DNA here is from genome assembly GCF_049115385.1 of Moschus berezovskii. Classification (NCBI taxonomy): domain Eukaryota; kingdom Metazoa; phylum Chordata; class Mammalia; order Artiodactyla; family Moschidae; genus Moschus; species Moschus berezovskii. The sequence goes on along the minus strand of NC_142464.1, from coordinate 101,177,511 downwards.
GGGGGCGGGGGGGGGATGCCCTGACGACACGGTGATGGAGGATAGCGACCGGTCGGGGAGAGGGAAGCCGTTGGATCCCAGCGCAGGGAAAGTGTGGTGAGGCGATAGCTGTCTGTGATCAGCCCACGGGATTGCGCCCTTGGGGAAATCCTGGGCCTATTAGGTGAAAAGACAAACCGCCTCTTCAGACTGGGGCGCCTCAGAGTCTGAGCTGAGACTTAAGCTACCCGGCTTTCTCGGGGCCTTGGGTTTGCCGCTCCAGCTGTCTCTGCCCCCAAGGGTTTGGGATTCAAACTCCCTGCGCCACCTTTGCCTAAGTGTTGAGTGGGCTCCGGGTGCGCGTCCCGCTGCTGCGAGACAGACCCTAGGTTGCCCCGGGAGGGATCGAGGGGCTAGAGGCAACCCAGGCTGAAGTCCATCCGCCGGGAATGAGAATACGATGAAAGAGCTGTCAAAGGGCTTCCCAGGTGGTTCAAGTGATGAAGACCCCGCCTGCCAATTCAGAAGCCACTGTTCCATCCCCGGGTGGAGAAGATCCCCTGGAGGGAGAAATGGCAATCCACTTCAGTGTTCTTGCCGGGAAAATCCCACGGACAGAGAGGCCTGGCGGGCTAGCAAAGGTGGGGTTGCAGAGAGTTGGACACGACTGAACATGCACACACTCGATGAAAGAAAGATGAGCAGCTCCTCAGTCTGTAGCATAGACCCTCAGAGCACTAACCTCTTCAGTTCTGACCAGTGTCTTCCCCTAGGCTTCAGATCTTTGTAAGACAGGACCACCAATTTTTGTCAGGCAGACATGAGGCACCCTGGGTACTGAGTTAGGATTACCAGGTCCTTGGGTACTGTGCAAAGGGACGGGGAAGAAATACTTGATCCGCAGCTCTCTGGTATATGGACATATGGTTCCTTCTCCTGGAGGGAGGATTTAAGAGCAACTGCCCTGGACCAGAGGTCTCAGGTGAACCCAATGAAAAGATGCTCCAACCCCATAAGGGCAGCTGCAAGCCAGCTCTCCATTTTGTGTTATATTGACGAAACCAGACTGCAAGGTTTTATTAATTGTTTTTAATTTTATTGACTTGTTTGCAAATGCTTATATTTAAAGGGGCCAAAGGTAGCTCAGATGGTAAGGGGTCTGCCTACAATGCGGGAGACCCAGGTTCGATCCCTGGGTTGGGAAGATCCCCTGGAGAAGGAAATAGCAACCCACTCTAGTATTCTTGCCTGGAAAATCCCATGGACCTAGGAGCCTCGTAGGCACAGTCCATGGGGTCACAAAGAGTAGGGCACGACTGAGGGACTTCACCTTCTTTCACCTATATTGAAAACAACTGATTATGTGAACTCCCTGCCTTTGTTGGTAGGTTATTTTATGCTCCTCACAAAAGCTCAAAGTCGTTTATTCCAAAGGTTCATCTGTTTGAGGAAACTCTTTCAGGATAAAATCATCAGTTAACCCAGTTTCTGCCTGAATTTTTTCACTGATGAGGGGCAGTGCCTTAAATCCCCCCTACCTTGTTTTTTTGGCAGGTTGGCATAAATATATATAATAAATGTACAGCTTAAGTCCTTTCAACCAAGGAAGGTTGTTTCAGAATTTCAGTTCTTATTATGAAGTTATTTATGTGTTCTACAGTCAGACTGGGCTTCCCTGGTGGCTCAGATGGTAAAGAATCTGCCTGCAGTCAGGAGACCCAGATTTGATCCCTGGGTTGAGAAGATCTCCTGGAGGAGGGAATGGCAACCCACTCCAGTATTCTTGCCTGGAGAATTCCATGGACAGAGGAGCCTGGTGGGCTACAGTCCATGGGGTTGCAAAGAGTCAGACATGACTGGGCAACTAAGCATAACAACAACTACAACCTGACTACCTAGATTCAAAATCCTGGCTTTACTGCTTGACCGCTGTGTGACCATGGGCAAATTACTTAACGTTTCAATGCTTCAACTTTCTCATCTTTAAAACCTGTTTAGTGATCATTCCTCCCTAATAGAGTTGCTAAGGGCTTAGATTACCTTTTTAATTCTGCCCAGCACTGTGCTAGCAACTAAAAAACTACTTTTTAATGAGGATGCCTCTCTGACTCTTAACCAGTACACAGTTTGCTGAGAGACAGATGTTGAAGAACTCTAATAAATAGGCGAAATCCTAGAAAAGATATACAAATTATGGAATTTCAAAGCACAGTAGAAGGAGCCATTCACTCTGCCTGTCAGAACAAGAAAGGCTTCACCAAAGAGGTGGAGGGGAGAGGGCAAGGAAGACATTCCAAACAGGGGATGAGAATGAGCAAAGATTCAGTGGTTTCAGGGATAATGATGCGGTGGTGAGGATAGGTATTTTGGCATTTGTTAATACATAGGAGATGTAGAGGGAGCCTGGTAGAGTGGGGAGCACACAGCACTCCGCATTATCACTTACCGGCTTTGTCACATTGAGCGTGTTAGCCTTTCTTCATCTCATTTTTTTTCCTATTGCAAAATAGGGTAGTAACAGTGAGTCCTGAGGCAGGATATCCATGTTCCTGCCCCCAAGAGAGCCCGAACATAAAGGGCTTTCTTTCTCTTAGGTTCAGTTAGCTGAGTTCGGGCAATGGGGAGCAACAGCAATACAGCAGAGGAGTCTGGTTACTTATTCCCCTAGGCTCCCTTGCTATGGTAGGACTGCAAGCTGGCTAATTTGGAAGCTCACAGTGACTAGGTTTTTCTAGGGTAACCCAGGGTTACCTAGAGGAGGGATGGCAATCCACTCCAGTATTCTTGCTATTGTTCAAACTTTATAGAAACTTTTGAGACTGAAAAACAGCATTGGTACCATTAGTAACTACACTAGGACAGTAGGCAAAAACCAGGACTTACGGTTACCCTAGCTATTATTATAAGATGTTATTAACTGAAAGATGATCTTACTAATACACATCTTTTTCTGGACTCTGAGTGTCTCAAGGTAAGACTGCTTATTTGTGTTACATGAAGTCTGATATATTCAGTAAACATTGAGTTGTATTGGAATAGAGATGAGACTATTCCTTCTCCAGGGGATCTTCCTGACCCAGGGACCAAACCACGCCTCTTATATCTCCTGCATTGGCAGGTGGATTCTTTACCGCTAGCGCCACCTGGGAAGCCCGCACACACACAGTCTGATACATTCAATAAATGTTGAATTGCAGTGGAATAGAGATGAGGCTAGGGGTTACAAAAAACCGTTATTGCCATGCTAAGGATTTAGAAAAGATTTCCTGATGCTGGGAAAGACTGAGGGCAGGAGGAGAAGGGGCGACAGAGGATGAGATGGTTGGATGGCATCATCAACTCAGTGGACATGAGTTTGAGCAAACTCCAGGAGATAGTGAAGGACAGGGAAGCCTGGTGTGCTGCAGTCCGTGGGGTCACAATGAGTCTGACACGACTGAGGGATTGAACAACACAAATACAGACAGAACGTAAATTAACAGTTACTCAGGACTGAAGTGATAAAGAATAGCTAAGTAATAACTAAGGGGTATGGGATTTTTTTTTGAAATGATAAAAATGTTCTAAAATGGGGAGAAGGAAACGGTAACCCACTCCAGTATTCTTGCCTGGAGAATCCCATGGACGGAGAAACCTGGTAGGCTACAGTCTACGGGGTCGCAAAGAGTCGGACACGACTGAACAACGGAACAGAACGGAAAATGTATCATGGTGACAGGTAAGATTCCAGTTCTGTTCTGTATCAGCAGTAAGTATATTCAGTTTTTAAATTTTTAGTCATTCTAGTCATTTTCCAGTCGTACCTCAATGATCTTTTAATTTGCATTTCTCCAGTGACTAATGGTGTTCATAGTCTTTCCATTTGCTTATTTGCCATGCATATACCTTCTTTGGGCTTCCCCGGTGGCTCAGACAGTAAAGAAACTGCTGACAACGCGGACGACTGTGGTTTAATCCCTGAGTTGGGAAGATCCCCTGAAGAAGGGCAGGGCAACCCACTCCAGTATTCTTGCCTGGAGAATTCCATGGACAGAGGAGCCTGGTGGGCTCCAGTTCATGGGGTCACAAAGAGTCAGACAAGGACCGAGTGACTAACACTTTTGCTTTCATACCTTCTTTGCTTATCTGGGGGGTTTTGCTGTTTTTCTTATTAAACTGGGTTATTTTATTATTTATTAAGCTTGATGTATGTTTTACACATATTTCTAAGGATTGTCATTTCATTTTCTTCAGTTCAGTTGCTCAGTCGTGTCCGACTCTTTGCGACCCCATGAATCACAGCACGCCAGGCCTCCCTGTCCATCACCAACTCCTGGAGTTCACTCAAACTCATGTCCATCGAGTCGGTGATGCCATCCAGCCATCTCATTCTCTGTCATCCCCTTCTCCTCCTGCCCCCAATCCCTCCCAGCATCAGAGTCTTTTCCAGTGAGTCAACTCGTCGCATGAGGTGGCCAAAGTATTGCAGTTTCAGCCTCAGCATCAGTCCTTCCAATGAACACCCAGGGCTGGTCTCCTTTAGGGTGGACTGGTTGGATCTCCTTGCAGTCCAAGGGACTCTCAAGAGTCTTCTCCAGCACCACAGTTCAAAAGCATCAATTCTTCGGCGATCAGCTTTCTTCACAGTCCAACTCTCACATCCATACATGACTACAGGAAAAACCATAGCCTTGACTAGACAGACATTTGTTGGCAAATATCTCTGCTTTTTAATATGCTATCTAGGTTGGTCATAACTTTCCTTCCAAGGAGTAAGCATCTTTTAATTTCATGACTGCAATCAGCATCTGCAGTGATTTTGGAGCCCCAAAAAATAAAGTCTGACACTGTTTCCACTGTTTCCCCATCCTTTTCCCATTAAGTGATGGGACCAGATGCCATGATCTTAGTTTTCTGCATGTTGAGCTTTAAGCCAACTTTTTCACTCTCCTCTTTCACTTTCATCAAGAGGCTTTTTAGTTCCTCCTCACTTTGTGCCATAAGGGTGGTGTCATCTGCATATCTGAGGTTATTGATATTTTTCCTGGCAATCTTGATTCCAGCTTGTGCTTCTTCTAGCCCAGCGTTTCTCTTGATGTACTCTGTATATAAGTTAAATAAGCAGGGTGACAATATGCAACCTTGACACACTCCTTTTCCTTTTTGGAACCAGTCTGTTGTTCCATGTCCAGTTCTAACTGTTGCTTCCTGACCTGCATACAGATTTCTCAAGAGGCAGGTCTGGTGGTCTGATATTCCCATCTCTTTCAGAATGTTCCACAGTTTATTGTGATCCACACAGTCAAAGGCTTTGGCATAGTCGATGAAGCAGAAATAGATGTTTTTCTGGAACTCTCTTGCTTTCTCCATGATCCAGCGGATGTTGGCAATTTGATCTCTGGTGCCTCTGCCTTTTCTAAAACCTGCTTGAACATCTGGAAGTTCACGGTTCACATATTGCTGAAGCCTGGCTTGGAGAATTTTGAGCATGACTTTACTAGCGTGTGAGATGAGTGCAATTGTGAGGTAGTTTGAGCATTCTTTGGGATTGGAATGAAGATTGACCTTTTCCAGTCCTGTGGCCACTGCTGAGTTTTCCAAATTTGCTGGCATATTGAGTGCAGCACTTCCACAGCATCATCTTTCAGGATTTGAAATAGCTCAACTGGAATTCCATCACCTCCACTAGCTTTGTTCGTAGTGATGCTTTCTAAGGCCCACTTGATTTCACATTCCAAGATGTCTGGCTCTAGGTGAGTGATCACGCCATCGTGATTATCTTGGTCATTAAGATCTTTTTTGTACAGTTCTTCTGTGTATTCTTGCCACCTCTTCTTAATATCTTCTGCTTCTGTTAGGTCCATACCATTTCTGTCCTTTATCGAGCCCATCTTTGCATGAAATGTTCCCTTGGTATCTGAATTTTCTTGAAGAGCTCTCTAGTCTTTCCCACTCTGTTGTTTCCCCTCTATTTCTTTGCATTGATCACCGAGGAAGGCTTTCTTACTCTCCTTGCTATTCTTTGGAACTCTGCATTCAAATGGGAATACCTTTCCTTTTCTCCTTTGCTTTTCGCTTCTCTTCTTTTCCCAGCTATTTGTAAGGCCTCCTCAGATAGCCATTTTGCTTTTTTGCATTTCTTTTCCACGGAATGGGCTTGATCCCTGTCTCCTGTACAATGTCATGAACCTCTGTCCATTACTCATTTTCTTAATAGAGCAGAAAATTTTATTTGATACAGTATAACTGATTTTTTTTTTTCTTTTACGGATTGAGCTTTTGGTGTCTAAGAAATCTGTCAAATCTTTGTTTTTTTCTAGAAGGCTGTAGTTTTTGTCTTTACATTTAAGTCTGTGTACTGTTTTGAGTTAATTTTCGTATATGGTGTGAGATATCGATGAAAGTTTATTTTCTCACATATGCAATTTTTCCAGCTTCACATATTGGAAAGATTATCCTTTCTCCACTGAATTGCCTTTGTACCTTAGTCAAAAATTGATCAAGCATATATGCTTGTCTAGACTAATTTCTATTCTGTGTATTGGTCAATGTGTCTATCCTTTTGCCAATACCACACTGCCTTGGTTTCTGTAGCTTTCTAATAAGTCTTGAAATGAGGAAATATGAACTCTCCAACTTTATTCTCTTTCAAAACTATTTTGGCTAATCTAAATTGTTTGCCTCTGTATACATTTTATAATAAGCTTATAAAATCATACCAAAAAATCATGATGGGATTTATTTTGGATTGCATTAAATCTATAGAATCACTTGGGAGAATTAACATCTTAACACTATGGAAACTTCCAATCCATGAACATGATATTTATTCCCCCTGCTTGCTTTTTTCAATATTTTAATTTCAAAATACAGATTTTACAGGTATTTTTTTTTTCCCAACAGTTTTATCAAAATACAATTCACATGCCATCTTGTTGTTGTTCAGTTGCTCAGTCACATTTGACTCTTTGTGACCACCTGGATTGCAGGACACCAGGCTCCTCTGTCTTCCACTGTCTCCCAGAGTTTGCTCAAACTCTTGTCCATCGAGTCAGTCATGCCATCCAAGCATCTCACCCTCTGTTGTCCCCTTCTCCTCCTGCCTTCAATCTTTCTCAGCATCAGGGTCTTTTCCAAAGAGTTGGCTTTTCATACCAGGTGGCCAAAGTATTGGAGTTTCAGCTTCAGCATCAGTCCTTCCATTGAATATTCAGGGTTGATTTCCTTTAGGATTGACTGATTTGATCTCCTTGCAGTCCAAGGGACTCTCGTGAGTCTTCTCCAGCACCACAGCGCTCAGGTCTTTTATGGTCCAACACTCACATCCATACATGCACATATCATACAATTTACTCATTTGAAGTATACAATTCACCTTTTTTAATAGATTCACCGCTTCCGGTCACAATTCCTCCCTTCGTTTTCCTTCAGTCCTAAGGATGATAATAATTTCTTAATTTTATTAGTCTGTGTGTGCCTTGCCATCCCTTATTTGTTTGACTTCAGTGCATCTCAAATTTTAGTACATATGAGTCACTTGGAGATCCTGTTAAAATGCAGATTCTAAAATCAGTAGGTCTGGTGTAGGACCTGGTACTCTTTGGTTCCACCAGTCTCCCAGGTGATGCTGATGCTGCTGATTTGGTGATTATACTAGACTAGGAAGTGTTTACAGTTCTACCCTTTATTTAAGAGGTTTTTTGTTTATTAATTTCTTTATTTGAAATATCTGCTGTAATGTTTTGTTTCCCATAGAGACTTTGGTAGATATATAAGGAAACAAGAAAAAAGTTGATATTGTCATTCATAAGCTCGATTTCTTTCCCTGTTGTTGAAACAATTGGTTAAAAATTCATTCTAGGCAATGTTAAATTTACCAGTAACTCAAACTCTGCCCTGTTCCTGTTGCTTTTTTACTATTTGAAAATCAGGACAATATTTGTCCTTCTTCAGTCCTTGGCATTTCTCATTTTTCTCTGGTTTTCCAAAGCTGACTGACACTAAGCTACAATCACTTACGCAAAGTCTTTCATGGATAATTCACTGAAGCCTGGAAAGTTTCACCCACTTACAGAAAGCAATTGGTTGCTCACTTACCACGTTGGATTTCAGTAACCTTTTAGTCATGTTAATACTACATTTCTCATTCAAAGATTATTCTCTTTGAGAGAGGAAACGAAATTAAAGTTGGGTAGCTTTTACTTCGGAGAAGGCAATGGCAAGCCACTCCAGTACTCTTGCCTAGAAAATCCCATGGACAGAGGAGCCTGGTGGGCTGCAGTCCATGGGGTCACTAAGAGTCAGGCACGACTGAGTGACTTCACTTTTCACTTTCACACATTGGAGAAGGAAATGGCAACCCACTCCAGTGTTCTTGCCTGGAGAATCCCAGGGATGGGTGAGCCTAGTGGGCTGCCATCTATGGGGTCGCACAGAGTCAGACATGACTGAAGCGACTTAGCAGCAGCAGCAGCAGCAACAGCAGCTTTTACTTTTCTCTGTCATCTGATAGCATTATGTCATCAGCATCAATAGGTGAATTTATTCTTCCTTTTCATCCTCTTATGACAAGTATTACTTAAGAAACAATTTTTGAAAACTTCTTGACTTTCTTTTTAAAAGCAAAATTAAGTCTGAACATATCAGTTCTTGTAGGCTTGTGCTGCTCCTTAATACATGCTCCTTTTTAAAATCTGATCTTATTAAGGAGCCTCCTGTGCAATGATCTGCCCCCTGGAGCATGATGACGTGGCCTGCTGGTCAATCTCCTCAGCAGCCAGCCTCAGCGCTGGGTCAGTTCCCATAGTCCTGGCATCTCTAATTCTCAGATAATTCCTTTCTCCCTATAGCCATTTATTGTAATATCGGTTATTACTCCTTTTTTGTGAGGCTAAACGTTTACATAGTTGAAGTTCCTTCGACCATTAGATATGGACACTGGATTAGAACAGATTCATACATACATACCTGTACATTCGAGCAGCAATATCACTTCTGCATTTTCACCTTTTGTCTCAATCTGTTTGCTATCATCATTCTACCATCATCAATTTCTACCAGCTGAATAATTCTCTAGCCCATGAGATTCCTCTGCACTGTCATCTCTCTTCTTGTCAACTCCTTCCTTTTGAATGAGGTAAAATTTTCTCTACCTATTTCAATCATTTATCAATATCTTGATTCCTCATCTATCAATATCTATTAGATTGTTTTCATTTCCTTTTGTTAACTTATCTGGCTTGAGGGCATTGCTCAACCAGTCCATCCTAAAGGAGATCAGTCCTGGGTGTTCATTAGAAGGACTGATGTTGAAACTAAATGCCAATACTTTGGCTACCTCATGTGAAGAGCTGACTCATTTGAAAAGACCCTGATGCTGGGAAAGATTGAGGGCAGGAGGAGAAGGGGATGACAGAGGTGAGATGGTTGGATGGCATCACCGACTCAATGGACATGGTTTTGGGTGGACTCCGGGAGTTGGTGATGGACACGGAGGTCTGGTGTGCTGCGGTTCATGGGGTCACAAAGAGTCGGACACGACTGAGCAACTGAACTGAACTGAAAGTTCAGTCATGTGGGAAGGGGAGATGGTAGGACTGTACTCCTAAGAAGCAGTTGACTAGAGTTTACAGAATAGAGTCAGTGTAGTTCAGCCACATGACATCATAAAATATGTTTGGCCAAATGCACATTGAAATGATACTCAACATCACTATTCTTTAGGGAAATTCAAATTAAACCACAATTATTTACCACATCCTAGAATGATGAAAGTTAGAAAAAATTGGCAATACCAATTGTTAGGGAGGATGTGGAGTAACGAACTCTGATGTATTGTTAATGAGAATGTAAAATATACAACTACTTTGGGAAACAACTTGGCAGTTTCTTATAAACATTAAATAATAAGTCATATGATTCAATAATTCCATTCAGAGGTATTTACAAGAGAGACAAGAACTTGTACCCACAAAAGAATATTCATAGCAGCTTTATTCATAGTAGCCCTGAAATGGAAACAATCCAAGAGTCCCTCAACAGTTTAATCGGTAAATAAATTGTGGGCTATCTGTACAATTGGATATTACTCAACAATAAAATAGGGGCTTCTCCTTCGGCTCCGTGGTAAAGAATCCACCTATAATGTGGGAGCCGCAGGAGACATGGGTTCGATCCCTGGGTCAGAAGATCCCCTGGAAGAGGGCATGGCAACTTGCTCCAGTATTTTTGCCTGGAGAATCCCAGGGACAGAGGAGCCTGGCAGGCAACAGTCCATAGGGTCCCAAAGAGTCAGACACGACTGAAGCGACTTAGCACAGTCACAGTAAAATAAAATAATCCACAGATAATGCAAAATGTGGATAGGTCTCGAAAGCATTATGCTGAATGAAACAAGCCAGACACAGAAAAGTGCATACAATATGATTCCATTTATAGAAAATTCTAAAAACTGAAAACGTACTTATAGAAAGCAAAATAGTGGTGGCCTGGGGTCTCAGGTAGGGTGAATTAACTCGAAAGGGCACAAAAGGAATTTTTGAAGTGATAAAATATGTTTTAAATTATTTTCTTAGAGCCAAACTGATGGATCTTTTTTTTAAATTAATTTACTTTTGGCTGCGCTGGGTCTTCATTGCAAGAGTTGTCACTAGAAGGGGCTACTCTTGGCTCAGACTTCTCGTCATGGCTTCTCTTGTTCTAGAGCATGGGCTCAATAGCTGCAGCCCACGGGCTTAGTTGCTCTGTGGCATGTGGGATCTTCCCAAGCCAAGGATCAAACCCATGTCCCCTGTATTGGCAGATGGATTCTTAACCACTAAACCACCAGGGACATCCCCAAAGTGTTCTTTATTATGATTGTGGTGGTGATTACATGAGTGAATTAATTTGTCACAGTTCACTGATCTCTATACTTAAGATGGACATGTATTATTGTCTATCAATTATACATAATAAAATTTATTTTTAAAATTACTGAACCAAGGTAGCTATTGTTATGTCAAAAACTATAAGAGTAGGTCTCTTTTGTCTATTTAGACTTATTGAATATCTACTCTGTTAGACATCAGGCAAGGTATTTTGCATGCATATTTCATTTAGTCGTCACAACGTGTTTACTCATCACCCGGTTGTGTCCCGCTCTTTGTGACACTTTGCCCTGTAGCCTGCCAGGTTTCTCTGTCCATGGAATTTTGCGGGCAAGAACACTTGAGATATTTGCCATTTTCCTTCTCCAGGGGGTCTTCCCGACCCAGGGACTGAACCACTGAACCTGTGCCCCGTGGGTCTCCTGCATTGCAGACACATTCTTTTCCCGCTGAGCCATCGGAGAAGCCCAAGTCATCACAACAGCAAAGTGGATAATTATGATTAAAATCTGACTTACAAAATATTCTTACTATCTGTTAATTAAATGTTTGTCAGTCATGTGTTAAGGGAAGAAGAAATTATTCACTATAAGACATGTGTGTAGTATATCATTTTTGTTAAAAGGAAGATAGAAAAAGAAAGGCTCCTAAAGCAAATGTACATAGAATATCTTCAGAAGGAAGGATGCACAGGAAATTGCTAATAATGTTTGCTTCTGTGAAAGGGCATATGGGGCAGGTGTGGGCCAAGTTAATAAATATTGTGGGTGCCTCAATCATATCCATTTTACCCAAATGCATTTGGAAAACTGACTTTTTCTCCAGGGATGTCTCTGATTGATATAAATATGGTTCCATTTTCTTGACAGTAACCTGTTATATGTGACCCAATTTTGTCTGGTGAAATGAGAGAATACTATTGCTGCCAGCTTCTGGAATTATGCTTTTTCACTCTTAGGACAGAGTAACACGATGCTTGCCTGGTGGTTCAGACAGCAAAGGATCTGCCTGCTAATGCAGGAGACCCAGGTTCGATTCCTGGGTCAGGAAGATCCCCTGGAGAAGGGAATGGCAACCTAATCCAGTATTCTTACCTGGAGAATTCCACAGACAGAGGAGCCTGGCAAGCTACAGTCCATGGGTTGCAAAGAATTGGACATGACTGAGCGACAATCGCTTTCGCTTTTCATCAGCTATTCTCTCTGCCGGACACAAACAAGGGAGAATGAAGCCAACTGTTTTCATTTTACAACTATGCTCAGGCTGAAGCCCATGAACTAGAGAGCAAAGTAGAAAGACAGGAAAAATCTGGTCCTTGATGATACTGTTAAGCTGCTAACTCAACTAACTCTTGAACCCTATCTCGCATTTCTTTGATAAATGAACTAATACATTTCCCTATCATTTAAGCCAGTTTTGGTCAAGTGTCAAGTTTCTGCTACTTGTAGCTAAAAACAATTAATGGAGATGGAGACTGTTTCCCTTCTATATATTTTCAATCTTTTTCTTTTTAAATCATGTGCATGTACATCTATTTTAAAAGATTGTAAGAATTTACTGTGTTCCAGGCATTGAGAAATAGAGTATTCAAGTGCCCTTTAATCTTAAAATCTCTTTAAGAGATTTGCTTCTTTCTCCTCAATGAGGTCAACAGTCCCAACTCCTCTATAAGGAAGATATGGATTTACACTTCACAGAGTTAATACAGGTTGGACTATATGAAACTGACATTTTTGTAGGTCAAGATGGTCAAATATTGGCAATTTTACAGTATAAATCACTAAACACAGTGTTCACGTAGAAGAAATTACACATAAGTTACACACATTACTAGGCTCATCAGACTCCCATGCCAATGCCCTGAATAAGCTTGGCCATTGATCAACTTTCCCTTAGGCTTTCCTCAGTTGCTGGCTATTTTCATCATTTCTACCCCTAGATCACAGAATTGATGGCAAAAGACCAGATCAATGCACATTCATGCTGTCTACTCCTATTTTTTTTTAAATTTTCTAGTGCCTGTCATTCCCTCTATCTGCTATTCCATGCTTTCTGCTGCTGCTGCTAGGTCACTTCAGTCGTGTCCGACTCTGTGTGCCCCATAGACAGCAGCCCACCAGGCTCCCCCGTCCCTGGGATTCTCCAGGCAAGAACACTGGAGTGGGCTACCATTTCCTTCTCCAATGCATGAAAGTGAAAAGGGAAAGTGAAGTCACTCAGTTGTGTCCGACTCTTAGTGACCCCATGGACTGCAGCCTACCAGGATCCTCGGTCCATGGGATTTTCCAGGCAAGAGGACCGGAGTGGGATGCCATTGCTTTCTCCTCCTCCATTGGCTTTTTACTGACAGAGAAAACCAAATCTTCCCAACAGGAGTGCCCTGAAAAAGTGAAAGTGAAAGTCACTCAATTATGTCTGACTCTTAGACCCTATGGACCATACAGTCCATGGAATTCTCCAGGCCAGAATACTGGAGTGGGTAGTGATTCCCTTCTCCAGAGGATCTTCCCAACCAGAACCCAGGTCTCCCACATTGCAGGCAGATTCTTTACCAGCTGAGCTACAAGGGAAGACCAGGAGTGCCCTATCCCCACTAATATACAAATTGGCACATGTATCCATAGCTCACAGCATCCCTTCTCCTTTCCAAAGATGCTGGTCCCCAGACCCTGCCCTGTCAGCTGTCTGATGGTGAAGCAGAAAGTAAAAGAAACAAAAAGACACTAATATATCATGACATAGAGTATTGGTTAGCTATTGCTGCATAAAAAATTACCCAAAATGTAGTGACTTAAAACAACAAACACTGATTATCTCACAGTCTCTGCAGGTCAGGAAGTCAGAAGCAGCATATTTGGGGGGTTCTGCCTCAGGGTCTCTTATGACATTACAGTCATGGTGTTGGTTAGGGCTGCAGTCATCTGAAGCCTTGGCAAGGGCAAAAAGGCTGCTCCCAAGGCGGCTCACTCAGATGCCTGGCAAGCTGGCACTCGTTGTTGGTGAAATGATGCGGTTCTTTCCCATGTAGATGTCACCATAGGGCTGATTGAATATCCTTGTAACATGGTAGCTGACTTTCCCCAAATAAGTAATCCACAACAGAGAAATGAGTCAAGTGGAAGTTATGAGGTAGACAGTTAGGAAAGTCACACACACACTCTGCAACATCCCATTTGTTATCAAGTTATTTCTATTCAATATAGGAGGTAACACAGGGGTTACCAAGAGGCAAGAATTGTAGGGACTATCTTGGTGGCTAATGTAGCTGTAATTGTCTCCATTTCACAGATGAGAAAACTGATGCTTGTAGGGTCTATAGATATGTCAAAGTCACACATTTCATAAGAATTTGGTAGACGCTGATGTGAAGTCAATGCAGCTGACTTTCAAGCCCAAGCACTGGTTTCTATGTCATCCTGCCCCTGACATACTACCCCAGAATGACTTCACATTGCTTTGTCACCATTAAATTAGTGTTTAATTATTTTGTAATTTTTCAGTTTTCTTATAAGGTTATACATATGATAGGCCTTAAGTGAACAGTTACTTACATATACATCCAATAAAGTAACTTTTAAAAGTAAAAGGATTAACACCGTTATTACAAAGTTTTGGCATGGCTATTATGCATGCCCAATTGATATTCTAGTTTCAGTAGCAAATTATATTAATAATTGTTATTATTATTAAGGGAACTGGAAGAGTGATTTGGACATGAATCAGACTGACCCTCATGGAGAGGACTGAGGAGGAAAAAGAAGCCAAGTCCATCAATTCTTTTTAGGGTTAATTCAAAACTGAGTCTGATCACCTCTATCTTTCTCTGATCCTTCTTATCATCAGCCTTCCCTTTCAGATGAAACAGATTAACCAGAATGGGATTGAATTTAAATATGTAATAAATTTTTCTTTGGTCCTATGCAATGACACAGTTTATATTTGTGTTTCAATTGAAAACATTTTTTTTACTTTTAATTTTTGTTTAGATAAATTACATATGTGTGTACATGCAATTTATTGATAAGAATCTTTAATAATTAACGTCTCAGAGAAAAGTACATTAATACGGTGTTATGTTTTCTCCTAAAACAGTGAATTTTTTAAAAATTGAAGTACAGTTGATTTACAATGCTGTGCCAGTCTTTGCTGTACAGCAAAGCGACTCAGTTATACATATATGACATTATTTTTTTGTACTCTTTTCCATTATGGTTTATCACAGGATATGGAATATAGTTCCTTATGCTATACACTAGGACATTGTTGTTTATCCTTCTATATGAAAGAGTTTGTGTCTGTGAACACCAAACTCCCAGTACATCCCAGTCTATTCTCTATGTCTAAGAGTCTGTTTCTGTTTTGCAAATAGGTTCACTTGTGCCATATTTTAGATTCCACGTATAAGTGATATATATTTGTCTTTCTCTTTCTGACTTACTTAGTATGATAATCTCTAGTTGCATTAAAACAGTGAATAACTTTATATAATTAAGGTGATGCTAAAAATAGTACTTTATCCTTTGTTTTCTACTTAATATTTTTATATTGTTGAAGATTCAAGAACATTGATTTCTTAATAGCCCCTTGATTATTTCTGATTATATGTGTACTATGACCTCTGCAAAAAAATTGGAAATTTCTGAAAAATACAAAAACAAGGATCACTCACAATCCTACCATTCAGATAGCCATTGTCAGTATTTCTGTATATTCACTTCTAAATTTTTCTCTACACATATTTACATATATAGATAAACATAATGCTATGCTGTGTCCGACTCTTGCGATCCCATGAACTGTAGCCTGCCAGGCTCCTCTGTCCATGGAATTCTCCAGGCAAGAATACTGGAGTGGGTTGCCATTTTATATAGATAAATATATATTTCTAAAAACGTAAGTGGTGTTTTGTTTTATAGTCACCTTTTCACTTAAAAGTATATCTGAACATCTTTCCATATTAATGCATATAAGCTTTCATTACATTTTTGATGAGCACAACTACCCATTGATATCTAGATTATACCTATATTTCAGGTATAAATAAGCCTGTGGTCAATAATCTAGCACATAGATCTTTCACTACTCATTGAGTTATTTCCTTAGAATATATTGCAAGTAGTGATGTTGATGAATACTGTAGGGACTTGAGGAAACCCCTTATCTTTCGCCACCTCTCTCTAACTTCCTCCAGTGCTTTGTAATAACTCTACATTTCAGGAGTGGTATAGAAATATCCCTGGTGCTTCTGGGCTTTGCAAGTCCCTGTGCTCCAGAGGGAGCCTAGGGGCAGGGAAGGAAATAAAGGCAGGCAGAAGTGGGCAGCTGACTGGGTGTGAGCACTGCCGCTGCAGCTGCACTGGGCTGAGGGGCTCTGGAGCATGGCATCAACAGTGTCTGCTGTAGTATTACTAACCTGGTTTTATGTTATGTTTTTGTTTTTAAGTTTTTGGCTACTTCCCTTGGCATGTGAGACCTTAGTTCCCTGACCAGGGATCGAACTCTTATCCCCCGCATTGAAAGGTGGAGTCTTAACCAGTGAACTGCCAGGGAAGTCTCTAACCTGGTTTTAAAGTTAAATAAATGAATTCAGGAAGATTACCTGCCCAAAGTTACATTGTAAGTGAGCGGCAGAAGTGGGGATCCATTTAGTGTGACTACAATCCCATACTTGTTGCTCTTTCTAAATCACATTAACGTTGTAGGTACACTCTGGAGATTTTGGGGTTAATCCCAGAAATTTGGAGCTAAGAGATACATTAGACATTTTTGAGTCCATTCCTTAGGATGAGAACTCAGGAGTCAGGAAGGCTTGTCAGCCTCTAAGTCTGAGATTGTAGAGCTGAATGGTTTCAGAGTAGGATCAACCCTGCAGACTACACTGCTCCTTCCACAACAATGCACAGCCCTGCTCTGTAAATATATTTAACTCATTGAGAAAATTAAAAGATACATATCTACTTTTATTTCAAATCTAATATACATTTGAAAGTTAAAATTACAGAATGGTCTCATTTCTTCTAAGTAGTATCAAGAGCCCTGTGTCTAATGGAATCTTAAAGATTATCCCACATTTGATTATTCCTCTTCTTGCTGCCTCATACTTTCTCCCAGGAATTCATTTCCCAAGTAAAAGTGTTATAGCTGAAATTAAATTAGCAATTAAAAATGAATGAACTACTTACTATAGTCTCTAGGAACCACTTTGTATGAACTAAAGTGTTATTCATTTAGCAAACTAAAAATCACCTGCATAATTTTATTCACATTCACCATTTCCTCGGGTGCTATGAACAGGGACTTCTGTAGTTTTAAAATATAAGGAAAGTAATCTAAGATGTTTTCTCTAGTGCAAAAGCAATCTGTAAAGACCTATCATAAGACTGTAATGGCAGTCATTTAAAATGGGGGAAAACATGTCATTACACCATTTTTATCATTTGATGAACTAACTAAAAGAAGCACAGTGGGACTTCCCTGGTGGTCCAGTGGTTAAGAATCCATCTGCCAATGCAGGGAGTTCAGTCCCTGGTGTGGGAAGATTCTGCATGCCACAGAGCAACTAAGCCCGTGTGCCACAACTACTGAGCCCGCGTGCCCTAGAGCTGATGCTCCACAACAAAAAAAGCCACCGCAATGAGAAACCTGCGTACTGCAACCAGAGAGTAGCCCCTGCTCACCACAGCTAGAGAAAGCCTGCGGGCAGCACTGAAGACCCGGTGCAGCCAAAAATTAATTATTTTTTAAAAGGAAGCACAGTAATTCTTATTTAAAATTACACTAAAATTAGACTCATTGCTTGTATCTAGGGGAAACAAATCTTTTCTTAAAATTTTAGCTTGAAAATTAATGCCATATGTGGAGATTCTGATTTAACATGAAGTCACACTAACAATACGATTCTGCATAAGGAATCCACACACTGACTAGTTATTTTCTTTATTATTTTTGCAGTTTTTAAAAATCCTCATATTATTTTTATTCATTTAATAAGTATTTAGTATATGCTCTGCAACATGAATTGCTTTGAGGCTTCCTCCTTCTTTTCCCTGACCCAGTGCCACAAAGAGCAGGAAGTAACATCCTTCATTCTTATCTTATTGGAGTGATATAATTTTTTCATAGTGGACTTTTTCCTGTCCCTGTATGCATGGGTGCTCAGTCGCTTCAGTGGTGTCTAAATCTTTGTGAACCTATGGACTGTAGCCCACCAGGCTCTCCTGTCCATGGGATTCTCCAGGCAAGAATACTGGAGTGGGTTGCCATTTCCTCCTCCAGGGGATCTTCCCAACCCAGAAATTGAACCCATATGTCTTATGTCTCCTGCATTGGCAGGTGGATTCTTAACCACTAGGATCATCCGGGATGTCCCTGTATAGTCTTGAGTATTTCTGCCATCTTATATGTGAATTTCCAGGAATGTCCTTCTTCCCATGTAGGAGAAGAGGGAAAAAAAAAAAGAAGACCCAAGAGGAGAGGACGGTGCAGAGCTTTTTCAAAAGAATCAATGTAGTAAAAATATTTAAAGAAATATAATATGTTACATTCATACATATTTGGATAGCAGCAGCTTCTTTGTTTCAAGATCCAGGAAGACTTTTCCCCTGATGGAAATATGTAATACATAATCATATAGCTAAAAGAGAGCCTGTAATTTCATCTTTTCACCTTCAGACAGACCTTTCCCTAAGTCATTTTGGATAGACAGGCTTCATTATCTATGAAAAGGATGAGAAGAGAAAATGTCTTTAGAAAAGTACCCTTAGTAAACATTTGTATTATAAAGTACAATTCAGCTTTAAAAATGTTAACACTTTTATCTCTCACTTTGAGAAGCGCCTCAAAGTAACACAGTTGCTACTTTCTATCTGTAGTCAAGATTCTGTACTAAGTACTGTTCTGAAGTGTTCTCAGACTTCATAGATAATGTCCCATTCAACAAATGCTACCTTCCCCAGAGCTCTCCAGCAAATCTTCAACACCAAATGGGTGTCCAACAATCCCATTCAAATCTGACACTGCTGCTGCTGCTGCTAAGTCACTTCAGTTGTGTCCGACTCTGTGTGACCCCATAGACAGAAGCCCACCAGGCTCCCCCATCCCTGGGATTCTCCAGGCAAGAACACTGGAGTGGGTTGCCATTTCCTTCTCCAATGTGTGAAAGTGAAAAGTGAAAGTGAAGTCGCTCAGTCGTGTCCCACCCTTAGCGACCCCATGGACTGCAGCCTACCAGGCTCCTCCATCCATGGGATTTTCTAGGCAAGAGTACTGGAGTGGCTTGCCATTGCCTTCTCCGAATCTGACACTACACAGACACTAAAGATTAAGGGCTCAGTCCTTAATCAACGATTGCCCCCACTTCAGACTCCAGCTATAAATTCAGGGGGTCATCTGCAATTCTTATGGGCCAGCCTAACTACTAATTTGGGGGCTTCTATGATGGGAGGGATTGGGGGCAGGAGAAGAAGGGGACGACAGAACATGAGATGGCTGGATGGCATCACCGACTTGATGGACATGAGTTTGAGTGAACTCCGGGAGTTGGTGATGGACAGGGAGGCCTGGCGTGCTGCGATTCACGGGGTCGCAAAGAATCAGGCACGACTGAACTGAACTGAACTGATGGATGACCCCTCGGCAAGTTTGACAATTGGATCAAATGACTCATAGCACTTCAGTTCAGTTCAGTTCAGTTCAGTCGCTCAGTCGTGTCCGACTCTCTGCGACCCCATCAATCACAGCCCGCCAGGCCTCCCTGTCCATCACCAACTCCCGGAGTTCACACAAACTCATGTCCACAGAGTCGGTGATGCCATCCAGCCATCTCATTCTGTTGTCCCCTTCTCCCCCTGCCCCCAATCCCTCCCAGCATCAGAGTCTTTTCCAATGAGTCAACTCGTCGCATGAGGTGGCCAAAGTATTGGAGTTTCAGCTTTAGCATCAGTCCTTCCAATGAACTTAGGAAAGCACTATACTTAGAATTATTATTTTATTATATAGGATACAACTCAGAAATAACCAAATCGGAGAGACACATAAGGTAAGGTCTAGAATGAAGGAAGCCTGGGAAGCTTGTGCCAGCCTCCTGGTACATTGATATACTCACCAATCAGGAAACTCTCTGAACCTCCTTAGAGTTTCTATCAAGGTTTTATTACAGAGGCATTATTGATTAAATCATTGGTCATGTGGTTGTTCTCAATCTCCCCATACCATTAGCAGTCACTTCTCATTCTCTGCTCCCCCCAGCCACCAGTAACCAACTTTCTGTCTCTATGGATCTGCCCATACTGCCCATGACATATAAATGGAACCATGCAATTTGTGGCTGTGATTGGCTTCTTTCACCTAGCACAATACTCTCAAGTTTCATCCATGCTGTAGCACATTATCAGTAATCCATTCCTTTTTATTGCTGAATAATATTCCATTGTATAGATATACCACATTTTATTTATCCATCCATCAGTTGATGGACATAGGCTGTTTCTACTTTTTGGCTACTGTGAATATGCTGCTATGAACTTTCACATACAAGCTTTTATGAGAAATGTGTTTTCATTTCTCTCGGATGTATACCCAGGAATAAAGTTGCTGTGTCATATGGTATTTCTATATTTAGTCTTTTGAAGAGTTACAAGATTGTAACAGGAGCACCATTTTACATTCATACACCAATGGTGTATGAAGAACACTAGATCTTGTATCTCCCCCCACCCATGAAGAAATTAAAACTCTTGCTCTAGGTCCAATTTTTTAAAACCTGGGAAGAGATTTTATTTGGCCTGGCCTGGGTCAGATGCTGACCTGTTTTCTCATCTCTGTTGTTAGAAAAGGGTCATGTAAAAACATGGTTATCCAGCTTATGGCCAAGGGAAGGAGTGTTTCCCTGGAAAGGGATATACTGCTATACAGAAGGCCTGCATAGAGACTTCCCTAGTGGTCCGGTGACTAAGACTCTGTGCTCCCAATGCAGGGGACCCACATTCGATCCCTGGTCAGGGAACTAGATCCCACATGCTGCAATTGAGACCCAGCACAGACAAATAAGTAAATACATATATTTTTTTAAAATGCCTGCATAGAAACCTAAGATATAAAAATAGTGCTACCCCCCCCCAAGGGGAACTGTCACTGCGTGGGAGCATTGGGTTGATACAATGACTGGGAGGACACCTCTGAGATTTAGGTGGCATCTGGGGCCTGGAAGCATAAATCCCCTGAAACATACAAAACAGCCTCACTCAATAAAGAGTTGTCTTGCCCAAAGGCCAATAATGTCTCAGTTGATCAACTCAGTTCTGTAACAACAAACTCGTCATTTTCTTAGTTGGGAACATGCCTACTCAGATTTTTATTTGCCAGCCTGCCTTTGTAACTAGATGTGGCCATGTGATCAAGTTCTGGTCAATGACATGGAAATGCAAGTGATGTGTGTGGCAGCCGAGAAGAGTCCTTACAGAAACGTGTGCCCTCTCATTGCCATTCTTCCTTCCTGGAAGCTGGGATGCAGATATGATGGCTGGTACTGGAACAGCCATCAGACTGTGGAATGGAAATCCCATTTTAAGAAATGGTGGAACAAGATGAGAAGAAAAGGATGATCAGAGATTGTCATACACACTCTGGGCTGAGTGTGGTTACGTGGGAAGAAATATACTTCCATCTTAATAAGTCACTGTTTTCTGTCATTCTTAGCTGAACTAAAGCTTATCTAATATAACCGTGTTCTACATGCCAGGCACTTTCTCTGTGTACCAAGTACCATTCTTTGAAAACACTTTACATGCATTAATTCAATGTCTTCTCATGTCAAACCAATGAGATAAGTACTTCAACCTAAAAGCCACATTTTGAGATGGAAAAACTGAGGCTCAGAAAAATTAAAAACTTGCTCAAGTTCATCATAGATTTTACATGCAAGACGCAACCTCCAGAGCACATGTCTGAAACTATCTCTCACTGAGAAACCAACAAATGAACGACTCCCAGAATACACTGATGATGAGAAAATGCAAATAACAACAATATACAATTAATAAGCAGGAGAAACTATAATCAGAACCTCAGCTATCTCAATATAACAGTGACCATGCATGATAAGAAATAAGCCTTTTGAATTTGGGGGGAAATCCAACTATCTGCAAGTGTGCATTTGCCAAGCATTTTTGTGACTGCCAGACTTTTGAGTAGAATGCTAAATTAGAATCTTTAGCACTCTTTCAATATGTGGCAATTGCAGTTTATAAATATCAAATTTTTATAAGTCATTTAGTAGATTACTAAGCAGCCCTCGGTTGTATGCAAAAACAAAAATCTGTGGAATTACACATCCCTCACGTATAATGAATGAAGATTGTGCATTTGTTAAATTTACAGTCTGTCAAGAGGACCTACATACCATACCTTGAGAATCATTCTTATAAAATGCTGTATGCGAAATTAAGCCTCTTGCTTGAAATTTGTAGCCCTCTATTTCTTTATATCTCATAATTGTCTCATCTATTTCTATATCAGATCAGTTTGAAATTTAGGACACGGAATTTTGTGAAAGGATTAAATTCAGTTAACACTTGCAACACCCCCTACTTGCAGCTGTGGGGCACTGGGGATAAAATGATAAGTGGGAATGATCCTTACCTTCTAGAAACTCACAATCCACTAGGGGAGACAATAACAAGACAAGTGGAACCAAGTGAGATGGACCTTGAAGGTATGCTCTAAAAGGAGAGAGGGAAAAGTGATTATTTGTGCCTTTCAATATTGGGGAAGGCTTGAATAATCCTTAGAACTCTGCCAAATGGAGAAGAGAGAAAACACACTGAGAAAAAAAAGTTTAAAAACAAAAAAAGCACAAAGCCGTAGGAAAAATGGAACAGGATTAGGGAGTGACAAGTAACTCAGGGCAATTTATTTATTTATAGTTATATGCATGTATACTACTATATTAATGACACTGTAAAGAAAAGAAAGAAAGTGAAGTCACTCAGTCGTGTACAACTCTTTGAGACCCCATGGACTATAGTCTGCCAGGCTCCTCCATCCATGGGATTTTCCAGGCAAGAGTACTAGAATAGGTTGCCATTTCCTTCTCCAGAGAATCTTCCCACCCAGGGATTGAACCCAAGTCTCCCGCATTGCAGGCAGACTCTTTACCATCTGAGCCAGCAGGGAACATGTGAAAACAAATATAAATAGAGCTTTTAAGGAAAAAATAAGCAATTATAATTGCTAACTGCTAAGTCACTTCAGTCGTGTCCGACTCTGTGTGACCCCATAGACGGAAGCCCACCAGGCTCCCCCATCCCTGGGATTCTCCAGGCAAGAACACTGGAGTGGGTTGCCATTTCCTTCTCCAATAGGTAAAGCCTGGTATACCAGATAAAGCCTGCTAATTATGAATATGGGCTTCTCAGGTGGCTCAGTGGTAAAGAATCTGCCTGCCAATGCAGGAGACGCAAGAGACAAGCATTTGATCCCTGGGTCAGGAAGATCTCCTGGAGTAGGCACTGGCAACTCACTCCATTATTGTTGCCAGGAAAATTCCATGGACAGAGAAGCCTGGCGGGCTGCAGTCCATGGGGTTGCAAACAGTCGGACATGACTGAGCACCCACACAGTCATGAACATGGTAAAACTAAGTAGTTTAAAAAGAGTGAGAACTAAAAGCTCATTAATCTGTTTTTTAACTTTGCAATGTTTAACAATAAGAAACTGAGCAATTTATTTGTACTTGTCTGGGTGCTTTATTTTTTCCAGGAGAGAGATATACTAGGAAAGGTTGTAAGAACTAATAAAAGCATGATACTCTACTTGGGAATTTTTATGAGCCATCCCTTCCATAAACACAAAAATTAGAGTCACATCAGATTCTATTTATACTTTGCACACCCACACACACAAAAAGATATGGCTAATCATATGGTATTATCAACTAAAACTTCAAACCCCAAGATATGCTTAAGCAGGAGCCTGTCATTAAAGATGGAGACTGTAAATCTCTATTGCAAAGGTTCTTTACCATAATTTAAATTTTGAGGGCCAATTTTTGTCATATGTGGTTAGGAGTTTATTGTCTTAAGTCTAACATTGCTGAAGGCTCACATTAGATGTAGCCCCAGTCCCTTGGGCTGACTGTATTATTTTCTTGGCTTAAAGTTTAGTATTGTCTTTAATTCATGGTTTCTTTGTGAGAATTACTATTATTTTTATTTATTTGGCTGCACTGGATCTTAGTTGCAGCTTGCAGGATCTTTAGTTGAGGTAAGCAGGATCTAGTTTCCCAACCAGAGATCATATCCAGGCCCCCTGCATTGGGATTGTTGTGTCTTAGCCACTGGACCACCAGAGAAGGCCCAGTGAGAATTATTTAAAATTATTTTCCTTCTTGGTTAAGATTAATTTGAAACTAGATAAATATCATCTGTAAAGCTACTCTACAGCATGTAAATAGCAATAAA